>NW_019154090.1:21011486-21238042 GCF_002288905.1 Enhydra lutris kenyoni | reverse complement strand
ATTTATTTATTTAAGATTTTATTTATTTATTTGACAGAGAGAGATCATAAGCAGGCAGAGAGGCAGGTAGAGAGAGAGGAGGAAGCAGGCTCCCCGCTGAGCAGAGAGCCCGATGCGGGGCTCGATCCCAGGACCCTGGGATCATGACCTGAGCCGAAGGCAGCGGCTTAACCCACTGAGCCACTCAGGCGCCCCTGGGCCAGTATTTAGATGCTAGGCTAGCAGGGCACTGATCAGGGTCCATAGTCCAGCATTTGTACTTATAATATGATCTGCACTCCGCCCCCACCTTTCCAACCTCATCACCTTTCATCCTCCCTTCCCTCTGCCACACAAATCCTTTCCCAGTTCTTTGCCATAACCCGCACATTCCAGCTTAATGCCTTTGATGCATGCTTTCCGTCTGGTTGGAATACCTTTGTTCCCATTCCCTCCCCGCCCCCTTCAAAGCTCTTTTCTTGTTTTCTTCTCTTCTCCCAGGCTCCGCTCACATGGCATCTTGCCCACCAGTCTTCCCAGACACCCTGGCTAGCAAGAGTATTTGCCTCCTCAGTTTCTGCCTCTTTCTCATCACTACCACTTCCTGTCAAGTAATTTTAGACTTGATAGACTGCAAGCACCTGGAGGGCAGAGTCACTGTCTGGATGTCTTTGTCCCCAAACACTGTATCTTATACATTGTAGGGTTCTATTTTATGAATAAATAAATGAAGCTATGTCCATTCCTGTGTCTAAGACCCCTGGAAGCTGCCTCCTGTGGCCCAGCTCAGGTTGTTAGTGCCTCTTCTTCCCTTTTGGTGGCCTCCTTGAACCAAAACTTCAAGAGATGCAGGCAGGACACCTCTGACATCTGGAGGCCTTTCTCTTGGCACAGAATGGTAAGGAAGTCATTTAGGGATTGACACTGTGCTCCCTGTCACCTCCATCCCCCTGTTCCCCACCTCCCACTCCAATCCCTACTTTGGGAGACCTGTAGGAACTAAATGTGTCCATAGAACCCAAAATCCTGGCCTCTGTTTCTCTATCCGCTTTCCCACAGAGAGCTTGGAGCTATGAGCTCACAGCCGTTCACTTGCCGATGTAACGCACCCAGCTCTGTGTCACTTCCAGGAGTCTGAGAATGCGAAATGACAAAAATAGCCAGCCCTGCCCATTCCTACCTCTTTCCTCCCCACCCCAACTGAGGGACCCTTCACATGTGTGCTCTGTGTACTCCACGTGTACCACACACTCGTGTACTCGATGGTAGGTCTTTATTTCTTAGCCTCGCTCCTAGGATGATGAGCTCCTTTAAGGTGGTCTGTCTTCTTTCTTCTCTGTGTCCCAGCACTTGCTACATTGCCCGGCACATAGTAGGTGCCCAGAAGTTTGAGCTGGTGTATGCACCACTTCATGCCCTGTAATTAATTATCCTGTGCTCACAAAACTCATAAAAGAGAAGGTATTTTTCATTTCCTCTACAGATCATGGGCTGTGTTTTCAATTCTACAGCAAGATCAAAAGGCAAATGATTACCATGGCCGAGTACATTTATTTTTATTAAAAGGTAGGACCATCTCTGCTTCGCTGTGCTGTGTCCTTCAGCTTAATAGTAAATAGCCACCGCCCACTGCAGGGCTGTCTGCAGGTCTCCCAGAACTTGTATTATCTGGCTTTATAGGCAGTCATGCACAAGCACTTTATTTTAATTTATTCTAGGATTAAAGAGTCTGAGTGAAGTTGGCCTTGCGCCATCTTAGGGTTAGAACAAATCTCGAGTTACAGAAGATAACCCCACCAGCTGAGAAAGTCAGGCCACCTAAGTTCCTGTTTCCCTCGGCACAGGCAAGTGAGGGTAGCACAGGCAGACTAAAACACAGTCAGTGGCAGGTACGTGACCAGGAGGCACTGTGGGAGGCGCTAGGTGGTGATCTGCGACAGGTACGTGGGCTGGAGACTGTCTTGCCATGTTCCTCATCAGCACAGAAAATCTCAAATGAATGTCTGTTGGGTGCCTGTTGTGCACCTGTCTCATTTGATACAGTGGATTTAATAGCTGGAAGGGACAGCCCCATTTTACAAACAGGAAAACAGACTTACTGATTAAACAATATGCCCAGGTTTTAGTGAGCACCAGAGGCAAGACTCAAATCCAAGTCTGTCTGATCCTAAAGCTCCACATAAGGTTAGTTAATTGTTGGCCTTTCTGGAGCAGGTCCTGGAAGTTAGACTTCCTGCTGTACCTATGCGTCTTTCTCAGCATTGGGCCACCAGTAGGCCTGGTTGTTAACAGACCTATCTATGGATAAGGAGCTCTCCTCACAGAGAGAGGTGTTAACCTCCTGGGGTTTGGACCACCCTTTTTTAAGACTGAGGATGAGAAATGTTAGTCCATCTCCTCCTTTACAAAAACAGTGCATCTTGTACAAGGCTAGTTGGAGTCACTGCCGCAGTCTGGTTTGTTCCATTCTGGAAAGACCTCTGATCTGGGTATACTAGATCATAGGTTCTTAACCAAGGAGCCATCCCCAAGAGATGGAAACACTGAAATTCAATGGAGGTGTTACATTTGTATATAATACATTTTGCAAAGGATAGCATGCATAAGAGTTCATCAGATTCTCGAAAGTTTCTGTTGTGATTTTTAAAAAAGATAAATTGCAGATCTAGATGCCAGCGGTCCTTTTGACCTGAAGCAAATCACATCCCTTATCAGGGCTATGGTTTCTATACTCAAAATTCCAGAGGAGTTGAAGCAAAGATTTCTAATTCTCCTTCCAGCTCTGAAAATGACAGAACTCAAACTGACCCCAGAGAATCAAACTGCAGATACCCAGGGGTCTAACCCATTGCTAATCACCCTTGAGAGGCCCCTAAAGCTAGGGAAGAGGGGCCAGAACCACCCCTCTACAGTGGTGTCACTGATTAGTGCCTGAGGCTGGCAGTTGTCTGTTGAGCGGGGCACCGGCAGGCAGGGGCTCACACTGACACAGTGTCAGTACTGGCTCTGGAATATTCCACCAAGACCCCGGCCTCCCTACCTAGTGACTTGAAATTATAGGTTGGCTTGGCCTTCTCCTCTAGGGAGCCTGTGGCTTCCTTTACTCTGTGTGTGTGTGTGTGTGTGTGTGTGTGTGTATTCATTCTGCTCATGTGTGTGTGTGTGTGTGTGTGTGTGTGTGTGTATTCATTCTGCTCTCCCGGGTCCTGTGTGTGTGTGTGTGTGTGTTTGTGTTCTGCTCTCCCTGGACCCTGTCTTAGAGGTTGTTTTCTGCAGTGGGAATCACCACATCCATGCCATCTGCGTTGACAGCTCCATAGCCATCCTTCGACTCCATTTTATCCTGTCAAAATGACAGAGCAGCTGAGTGGTGCTGGCCAGCAGATAGACCTGTTATCTCCCCTGCTCTCTGTGCCAGCAGCTCTCCCCATCTTCTTGGTGCATGAAAAATTGACACCACCTTGGGCTTAAATCTGTTCCTAGGGAGGCTACATTTATTAGTGGCTAATGAAACTGTGAGTGTGTGTGTGTGTGTGTGTGTGTGTGTGTGTGTAAAACTTGGGGTAGCTGAAGTGTTTTCCTCTCTGTCAGGCACCAGTGACCTACAGCCAACCACAGAACCCAGAGAGAAAGAGACAGAAGGTACCTAAGCTACCTAAGGAGCTTCAGGTCTCCTGAAATTAACAACCTATTCTTTGCTTAAAATCCCAAATAGGTAAATGCCATTTGTTCTTAGTATATACTCTGTAATAGATCAAGGTATCTCCTGCTTCAGGCTGGGATGAGCTGTAGAAATGCATGCTAATATGATCTAGTGCCAAAAAAGATGATTATTCTGTATATTACATTTTCCTCTTTGAAAATTACAGCTCCTGATAGCAGCACTGTTCCACTGGCACCCCACCCTCCCATCTTGTTCGGGTATATAGAGAACATTCTCTTGCAACTCTTTACCCTCCATCATAATCAGCATGATTAAAAGGGAAATTTGAGAAGTTCTGGTTCAGTATTTGCAGAACTGCCTAAAACCCAAAGTCTCTTCTTTATTTGGACTCGGGTAGAAATCACCTCTGGAAAGAGTAACTCAGTAGGAGAGAAGAGGGGTTGTTATTCACGTCTTATTCCATATGGCCTGTTGCTTCATTTTCTCTCATTAAAATTGTTGAATTTTTTTTAAATCCACATTTACATAGTGCCAATCTTTTGGACACAATGAGCCCCACGTGAAGCACATCATCAGGCTTTGCGTGGTTTAGTTTCTGGTTTGTTTTATCTTATTTAAAAGTTCTGATGGTTACTTTTTATATCCAGAAAACATATAACAACATAGTAGGAAAGCTTATTGTTTAGAGTCAGGCATCTTGGGTTCCGACCTAGTTCCCACCACTGACCGAAGGCCATGATGTTAAGTAAGTTGATGAACCTCTCTGAGCCTTGGATTCTCCATTTATAAAAGAGGGATGAGAATGGTACCTTTCTCATGGCTTAGTAGTGAGGATTCGGTGAGAAAATTGTGTACAGACTCAAGCCTACTGTCACAGATACACAATTGGTGACAGTTACTTTCAGCTAGGTACTTGAAGCTACTTGTAGCAAAACAATATGGTGATACTAAACCTTAGCTTTGAATAAGAATTTGTCAAAACACAAATGTCCAGCTGGAGAAAATATTTGCAGTGTATATGACAAAAGGATAATAGTCTTAATTTACATAGAGTTCATAGAAATCAAATTGGCAATAAGGCCAGGCAGCTCACCCAGAAAGCAATACAAGCGGTTAGTAAACATCAGAAAAGCTGCTTAACCTTGTTCATAACAAGAACAAAAACATGCTAATCAGAAGAAGATCCCACTTTTCACCCACTAAGTTGTCATAATTTTTAAGTTGGATAGGATCCAATCTGAGTGAGGATATGGGAAAACGGATACTCTTTATATGTAAGAGTATAAATACATATATATATGTATTGTATTGTATATACATATATATCTATATCTGTTGTATATACATATATAAAATTTTGCTTCCATTCTGTGTGTGCATGTGTGTGTGTGTGTGTGTGTGTGTGTGTGAGACACTGAGAGGACATGAAATTGGTACAACCTTTTTGGCAAATAACTTGTCAGCGTCTTTCAGTATATTCTGTATGAATACTTTTTGACTCACCCAGCTCCACTGCTAGGAATTTGCCATAAGTATACACATGCAGTGGGGCACGTGGGTGGGTCAGTGTTGGTTAAAGCCTCTGCCTTCAGCTCAGGTCATGATCCCAGGGTCCTGGGATCGAGCCCCGCATCGGGCTGTCTGCTCAGCGGGGAGCTGCTTCCCCGCCTCTCTGCCTACTTGTGATCTCTCTCTCTCTCTCTCTGTGTCAGATAAATAAATAAAATCTTTAAAAAAAATACACATACAAAGGTGTATTAATGCCAGAAAAAAAGTACACATGCCAGAATATGTGTACGTGGATGTTTGGTGCAGCATTGTTTCTAACAGCAAAAACAAAACAAACAACCGAAAACTGGAAACCACCTAAAATACTCATGATTGAGCAGGACACTAGTTAAATTATGATAAATAAGGTCAGTGGAATCCTAGATAGCCATTAGAAAAAAACGAAGTGTATACTGATATGGAAAGATATATATATATAGATATAGATATATGTATATATATATACATATATATATAATATACACACATATATGTGTGTATTTTTACATCTTATGTGTATGTATATTACTATTATGTATGTATATTATTTTTTTTTCCTCTCCTCTAAGAATATACACAAGATACCTTATAGGTATTTTCCCCTTGGGAGAGAAGAAAAGGACGATGACAGGAGTACGGGAAAAGACAAATATTAGGTGTTCAATCAATACTTATTGAATGTGTTTTATACCTTTGTGAATGGTCTCATTTTTACCATGTGTATCCATTACTTCTATTTTATTTAATTTTTTAAAGATGTTTTTTATTTCTTTGAGAGAATGGGAAAGGATGCAAGCAGGGAGGAGGTGCAGAGGGAGAAGCCAAGCAGGGAACCAAACATGGGGCTAGATCCAGCATGATGGGGTTATGACATAAGCCAAAGGGAGGTGCTTAATCAACTGAGTGACCCAGGTACCCCCTTACTTTTATTTTAAAATCAATTGGTGGATCATGGTGGGAATCCCTAATAAGGTAGTAAAAGAAATTGCTTCCTGTGGGTGAGCTGAAACTCATCTTTGAGCTTCCCAGCAGCCAAGGCAAAGAGGGAACCCTGATAAGCATAAAAAATTCATCAGGAAAGAGAAACATTTTCCTGATCTTCATCTCTAAAAGGACTCTAGCGCTTAGCGCTAAGGTTTGGTCTAAACTCACGTTTTGTCTTGTCTCTCCCCATCTTGAAATTCATGGGTGGATTCTTGCAACTTTTTTTCATGATCTACCCTCTGCCACCTAACTGGCGTCCCCTCCTCTCTCTCTGCCTGCCTCTCTGCCTACTTGTGATCTCTGTCTGTCAAATAAATAAAATCTTAAAAAAAAAAAAAAAATTCCAAGCAAGAGAGGACAGTGGTGTGGACCTGAGTAGCCGTCACAGGGGCAGCAGGAAGAAGAGGTGGGATTCTGGGTATAATTTGAAGGTAAAGCTGACAAGGTTTCCTGTGAGACCTGTGAAGAAGGAGAGGATAAGGGACATCTCCACTGTTTTCAGCCTGAGGAACTGGAGAACTTGGTTGCCATTAACCAGGTGGGGAAGACTGTGGGGAACAGGTTTGAGGAGGCAGAGCAGGAGCTGGATTTGGGATGTGTTCAATTTAAAGGACCTGTTGTCAACCACATGGAGAGAGCAGGAAGAAAGGTGAGCACATGAGTCTGCTTTCAGAGAACAGGACTGGCCGGTACACCCAATTTTGGCTGCTGTCAGCGTGTAGGTGGTTTTTAGAGCAGTGGGACTAGTGTGGGTCTTCCCAGAGAGGTGACCGTGGATAGAAGACAGGATGCTGGATGACCTCCGGCAGTACGAGACTGGGAATGTGGAGAGGCAGGGAATGCTTCCTACGTAAATGAGGGGCAAACAGTCATATCTATTCTGTGGTGAATGCCTTCCAGGGGCTTTAATTAATAGGTGACTTTTTGAGAACTCAAGGGGAGTTTGACATGTGAAGATGTTCTTCAGTCACTTTTCAGATAGAGTATTTGTTGCCTATGCCCTGGGCATTATCTCAAAATAAACTTCCCTCTGTAATTTCTCCACGACTAGACTTCTGCTGCCTCCTTTTCAAGGTCATTATTCTTGATTTTTAAAAATTATTTTTAAAGAAAAGAATCTCTTCACAGCTAAAGCCTATAATATACCCTTCAATTACCCTCTTCTTCCCACGGTAGAAAAATAGTATCTCATAATAGAAGCCTGTGGGTTATATGAACTCAAAAAGCATCGTTACCATTTTGAAGTACTTACTGGCCAACTGCCTTCAAACTTGGAGGAGTTTTAGCTGCACCAGAATGGCAGTGATAACCCTGGTGCCCTGTCACGTCTCTTACTGAATTCCAGGATATTTACCTGGGGAAGATATGAGGGAATTTGAGGATTTGATAGAACACGTCTTGTTTGTTCATTATATACTCATCTCATAGCAGACATTCATACTGTGTTCACAGGTTATTTCTGTAAATGGGAGATTAGTTTAAGGTTCTGTTGTGGACAATAAAAATCAATTAATTCCAGGTGGACTAGAAGTTCTGACTTAGTTTTGATTCACTCGTTCAAGTTGTCCTTGAGGATATCATCCCTTTTGAATATGTTTCTTGTGCAACGTATCAAGATCAGTTCAGGTTTCCAATGACACAATTTAAGTTCTTGTCTTATTAATCAATAGCAGCAGTCAGGGAAGGCCTACTTATTCCTCCTCCAATAGAACCAGATCAGGCTTGAAGAGAGGTAATAATTACCGCTCTGATCACAGCATGTTCCCTTTTCTCCTTCCCAACCCAGAGCATGTCTGTTCGATCCTGGCTTCCCTCCTGCGGAACCTGAGAGGGCAGCAGCGAACCCGGCTTCTGAATAAATTCACTGAAAATGACAGTGAGAAGGTGGGTGTGCCTGCTGCACGGTAAGGCCGGGCCCAGGGCCGGAGGGGCTGGAAGAGCTCATGACCTGATGCCATCTGGGGGGTGCTGGGCTGAGCGCTCCTGCCCTAAAGTATTTTCTCCAGAATGGCTTTGGGTCTCGGGTTTTTCTGTGACTCTGCCTCTCCTTTCCAGATACATCCTTCTGGGAGTAGTAGCACCTTGGGGTGGCAGCAGCTAGTACCTCAGGGTGATTTTTAGACCCAGTGAGAGTGGGGTTGTATTAGGATTTGGATTGGGGGCTGCACAGCATGGCAAAGTCATCAAGAACCATAGGCTTTAGATTCAGATGTCTGGATTTGAACCTGGTTTTGCTATTTTCTTTTTTTTTTTTTTTTTAAGATTTTATTTATTTATTTGTCAGAGAGAGAGAGGGAGAGAGAGCAAGCACAGGCAGACAGAATGGCAGGCAGAGGCAGAGGAAGAAGCAGGCTCCCTGATGAGCAAGGAGCCTGATGTGGGACTTGATCCCAGGACGCTGGGATCATGACCTGAGCCGAAGGCAGCTGCTTAACCAACTGAGCCACCCAGGCGTCCCGGTTTTGCTATTTTCAACATGTGTACCACTGTGAGCCTTGTTTTCCCTGTCTTTGAAATGGACATGTTAATTCCCATCTTGAACAGTCAAGGAAAGGAAGACTAAATGTGGCCTTCCTAGGTGGCAGTAATGGAAGGTTCTGTTATGGACATAGAGAAGGGAGAGCCTGTCCTCCACGTCCTGTGGGATAAGAGAATGATCACATAAATGAGATTAGGTGCATCTTTTACATTGTGATTTAGTGTGCCAAACCATAAGAGTTTCAACAGTAGCAAGAGTCAGCATATATATATATATATATACATATTTTTTTTTTTTTTAAGAGTCAGCATATATTTAATGATTGGGGGGCTTAGCAGGCCCCTTTCATTGTTTCATGTATTCTCCCGGTACCGTGGGGTTTACCCTCTGTGTGGCTTTCGTCCACATTTGCAGGTTAGGAAATAGGCTTGAAGGCATTACATTGCTTGCCCACGATCACCGTCTACTACGGGCATGTCGCTAGTTACGAGTTAGATCATTCTAGATGAATAAAATCAAAGACCCAAACCCCTTTTATAACTTACCATAATTCCTTTCTGTGTCCAAGGAAAGGCTGAAAGTTTGTCCTCCTTCCAAGGGAGCTTTATGGCTGTCTCTCTGAGCTTGCGCCTGACCGTCTCCTCCAGCCTCGCTAGCCGCATAGCATGGGGAAGAGGCCACCATGAGGTTAGGCACAGAACACCTTAGCAGACATGTCACCCTGGTGACATTTAACATCTGTGCTTCAGTTTCTTTGTCTCTAAAATTAGGGTCACTATCTTTCCTGCCTACGTTCTCAGGGGTTTTTTTAAGGTGTAAGGAAATAATGGACACGAAGATGCTCCATCAACTGAAATATGTAAGATCTTGGGGTCGTCATTGTTATCCAGAGAAGATTTGGGTACAGTCCTCCTGGACTCTGAGGGCGTGTTGAAGCACCATCTGGTGTTAAGCACTATAAGCTCTTGAGTAAATACTGGGGTTGCCAAGAGCCGTGGTGGTGCCAGCCTAGTAAAGAGGTAGTTTAGAACCCTAAGCTGGTTTCACGGTGTTTGTTCAGTCTTTTGGAAGTCTTAGGGAAAAATGAAACTTTCTCAAACCCACCAAGTGTTCCTCGGGCCATGTTTGAAGCATGACTTTTGCTAAGTTGAAAACTGATTTTTAAGTTATTGCTGAGCAGAAGTCAGGGCCTTTTTTTAAGTTGCTGAAAGAGTTTTTTTCGTGTACTCTCTTCTAACTCGAAAGCAACTAAAGAGATTTTACTCAGACCTTTTTAAAAAAAAGATCGGCTCTGGGGTAGCATCTGAACATGAAAGGTTTCAGTTGGAAGAAAGAAGTTTCTGTAAAGTTCTAAGTGAATACCAAGTATGTAACTTCAGGCTCCTTCTCTTCGCAAGAAGGGACTTGAATTTTTATTTATCTGTTTGTTTTTAACAACTCGAATTCTCGGGAGCCCTTGAAGGGCCGGAATGCAGTGCCCTTTGAGGAATGGGCCTGTGTTCGGACTGCACCCATCCCAGGTGTTGGCTTGTTCTGCCCTGGCTCTTCAGTCCCTTCCTGCTGTGTTCCTAAGCAGAGCTCATCCTCGATGTCAGAAGTGGGAGAGTGGGTCTCCTATTATACGGAGTGATAGTGAGATGAATGGGAGCCCCACTGTCCTCTTGCCTTGGTATTCTTTTTCCTTCTCACTCATGTCTGAAATATCTCTCTTTCAGGTTGACAGACTGATGGAGTTGCATTTTAAGTATCTGGATGCAATGCAGGTGGCAGACAAGAAGATTGAAGGGGAGAAACACGTACGTATCCTTGCCTGTCTTTTGCCCACCGTCAACTTGCATTTCATTTGGGTCCCTTTGTACCTTCTCTGTCCCCATAGGACAGGCAAGGGCAGAGGTACCACCTACCCTCATGTGCCGCCTAACCTGTTAGAGCAGAGCAGGTGACAGTCTGCCAGTGGTTAGATCTTCTAATAGGAGTGCATGTCCTTTAAGAGGGAGGATGTGTCAGAATGACCCCTGTCCAGCCGGGGGTCTGGGTGATAGCACAAGTACCCTTGACATGAGCTGCTCTTAAAACATCTGGCCAAAGTGCAGTGCAGTGACTTGGTTCCACGCTGGCAGAGCTGGCAGAGTCCGTCTTGGTTCACACCCTGCTGGCTTCTGTAGTCATAGGGGAAGCATCCAAGGGAAGGGTGATCATGTGATAAGAACTGGAAGGAAAGGTCGAGGTCACTCATTGACAGAAGAAAAACTGGAGACCTGGAGAAAGGGGCTTCAGAGGTATTGCAGCAAAGCCTGTGTACCAGGTTCCAGAGGACTGACCCTAATTTCTTCCCCTCATGGCTGCTGAGGGAAATGAAGCCTGTCAGGTTTGTTTCTTGAGGGGTTGTGCTCGCTATGCTGCTACCCTGCCTTCTATACTTTCCACCTGCTTCCATTTTGTTCTCTGCCATCTCTGGCTTCTACCTTTCTCATCTGTCACCTTCATCTGGGGCATGCATTTGTGCTGTTTAATGTCCTGTCTGTGTTCTCCTCCCCAGAAGACATTCCTCAGTCTTCGGTCACATTGCCAAAGGATCCTTGCCTTGCTTTTTTTCAAAGTCTCTAATAGACTTCATTTTCTTTGTGATCTTGATTTGCTCTATCGCTCCATTCTCTTTCGTTCTTCTTGCCTTAAAGATACACTGGAGGCTTTTGAGCCGCACTGGTGGGAGAGCCAGTTGGGCCCCAGCTCCCATCTGTGGTGGAGCAGTGCAGCTGCGGGGCAGAGCCCAACGCACAGGGGACTGCGCTGGCATTTGCCCCCAAGCTAGGCCTCAGGCCAGGGTGAAAGCCCCGAGCTTATGGGGAGACAGCGACCCTCTTGTCTGTGCACTGTTTCTCTTCACCCCTTCGTAACCACCGCCCCCGCTTCATGAGCTATACCTTCCTTTATGAATGCCAGGGGACAGGTCGCTGTGGGTGTCGTGCACGGGATCTCCCTTCCCCTAGTAAGTCCTCAGATGTTTGTTGATTGATTGAATTGACTGACTGGGACATTCCTCGTTTATGCGGTGATACTCCTACAAGATAAAGGCAGAGGTTCTGAATCCTGAGGCTGGACTGCAGACGCCAGCATGTTGCTCGCGCAGTTCTTGTTCTGCCCTCCACCCCCTTTATTTTGTCCTTTGACTGGGGTTTTCTTCTCCATCCTTTCTTCCCTTTACAGTAACTTGTGCATGGTGGACACTTAGTGACTGTTTAAGTGGCAGAGTAATGTCTTCTTTCTCTTCGTCTGAATGATAATTAGAAGAAATTTCCCTAGACTTTTGTGGGGAAACAGCCACAAGACAATTAGAACTCCAGCTCTGACTGAAGACCTGTGTTATCTGCAAGAGGAGATTTTCAGGGGTAGAAGGAGGACCTGGGAGTTGAGGGACCTAGAATTTTAGGCAGGCACCCCCTCTCCATCACTGTGTGGCCCTGGCTTGTCACCATGCTTCGTGTAGCCAGCTTCTTAGCTATAATGTGGTATCAGCAAACACCTCTCAGATCCTTTCCAACTCAGCGTTGCCCCTCAGGTTCAAGCGCACATCCTTGGGTCACTGTGCCGGCTTCTAGCAGTGGGGTGGAGTAAGAGCACAGGGAGGGGGTGATCAGTGACCATGCGGCCCTTCATACAGAGGAGCGGCAGCCTCTGAGAAAGTGTTGGGTAAGTGGGGAGTCACAGAACCCTGGGTTTGGATTCCAACTCTGCCACGTCCTAGCTCTGAGACCTTGGACAAATGAGTTGACCGCTCTAAATTTTGGTTGTGTCATTTGTAAAATGGAAATAACACTCACCTTTGGGGGTTATTATAAAGAGGAAGCATAAAGTACGGAAAGCACGTCGCTGCATTTCTGAGAGCCGCTGCTGCTTGGTGCCAGTAGCATCCTTCGGTCGTTCTTGCGCAGCTTTTAAAGCGAGCCAGGCGGCCCTTCTCCTGAGGGCACCCTCCTTGCCATCTGTCCCGGAAGGAGTCCCCCTAACAGACCAGAGAGTTGGCCCCATCATATACTTCGTTTGAGGGGAAGCTGGAGTAGATGGCTTTTCTGAAGGCGGCCGAGTAAGCTGTGGGGCGTGAGGGAGCAGCTTGCATGTAGCCGTTAGGAAACTTGGCCCGCTTCCCACAAGATTATCTATTATCAGCGCTGAAGAGGGTGTGAAATTGATTAGCACTGACGGAGAGTAATCGCCACAGCCGCTCTCCCCTGGCCTTCACAGAGCGCCTGTGTACCACAGGCACCGGGGCCCCTGCCGTTCCCTGACAAACATCTGTCTCCTTGGTGCCAAGGCCGTTGTGCTGGGCACTGGCAAACATTCCAAGGCCATTAGTGCTCCGCAGCCCCAGTGTTGCTCAGAGAGACAGGGCGGGGTGGCAGGGCGAGGGATGCATTAGCGAGCAGCGCTCTCTGCCAGCACTCGGGCTCCGTCCTGGCAGGTGCAGCCGCCTGGCAGGTGTAGAGTGACTCGGAACAGAATGACCTCTTTTTCACCTCTCCTTCATGCATTCTTCTCTCTTAAGTCATCAGCAATTTGTTGCCTCTCCCCACCCATCTCTGTTAAACTCAAATGTCCTACACCCCTTGGGAGCTCAGCAAATATTTGTTGACTCGAATTGAATGCTTATTTCTCATGCGTTTGATGACATTGACGGTCAGATCAGTAATGAATAAATATCTCCCAGACTTCCACACTCCACCAAGTCTGCAACAACAACAAAAAACTTAGATAGCACGGTCGGGGACTGCCCCCAGATAAGGCAGATCAGGTACTGACAGCTTTAGTGTCTCAGAAACCCCATCTTCCCTGTACACTTCAGACGTCTACGGGCATGGTGCGAATGGCCGTGGTTTGCAATTGACCAGGAGTCACTGGACAGAATCCAGTCATTTGGCAAATATTTCTCAGGCGCCTGCTCTCTGCGAGGCACCGGGCCAGCCACTGGCAGGGGGGAGAGGTGGAAGTGCCCGTGGAAGAAGGGGCCCCAGGAGCGGTGGTGCTGATGAGGCCTAGAGATGCCCAGGGAGCCGGGAGCTGTGGACTATGCCCGGCGGGACCCTCAGCTGTTTCGCGTATGATGCAGGGTGCGAGCTTCATGTTAGAAGATAGAGATGCATCAGGCATTTCCAACTGAAGAGGAGCAGGAGCAAAGGAGGGGTAGGGGGAGCCAAGTTTAGGGGGGGTGAGTGGGAAGTTAAACCCCAGGAGAAGAGGGTGAGAGGGGAGAATGTGGGCTCTAGAGCCCAGCTTCTTTCTGCTTTCTGACTTCGGACAAGTAGCTTAACTTCTCAGCCTTATTTTCTTGCTCAGTAGTGTTTTCTTTCTAAGGTGTATGTCCCAACCTGTGTACTTTGGGGCATTCAGAAGGTGGGATTTGGTGACCTAACACCTGAAAGCTCTTTCACAGGGCTTGGCACATAGCCGGTGGCCAGAGAACCTTTCGTTGTCTCTTTAAGGACTGTCTGCACCCCATCACCCCTGCACACACACACACACACACACACTTCCTAACTCCGCTAGGACTGCAATATTTCTCATGATCTGGGTGCCCCCCGTTTCTTTAGTGTCCTCTCCCGCACCTGGGCACTCCTTCCTGCCTTAGCACCTTTGCATTTGCTTCTCCCTGTTGTCCTGGCTCTTCCCTTGCTGGAGCTTCCCTCCACCTTCAGGTCTCAGCCTAAATGTCACCCCGTCAGAGAGTTTTCAGTCATCACCGTGCATAAAGTAGCATCACCCCAATCTCCAGGGCCCTTCATCACCTCTCAGTATTTGTTTATTCTCTGTCTCTGGAGCTGTAATCTCTCTTGTTCATCATTTTCTCAGGACTTACGTAGTGATTGACATGCACTAAATGAAGGACCATCACTTAGAGATGAAATTAGTATTTGTCCCTGAGTATTAAGGAAAATTGAAGGTCTGAGGGTTTTTTCCTACATTGTTCCTTAACTCTCATTTTTAACCCTCTTTTTTGGTTTGCTCTATGATTAGCCTCATCATCAAAAGTATCTCAGGACCTCTGTGTAGGTTCTGTGGCCTACCTGTGGCGGCGTTCAGTAAGGTGAAACACGCCTGTTTAGAAGAGTCTACAGGACAAGCTGGTAACTGTACACACATTCACTTGAAATCACATTACTGCAATAATCTGTGACTGGCAGAGACTTCCACGTCTGGGGCCGTGGCCCACTGCATTCGTTTTCGTGACTGCCCGATTCAGGGCCACAGTGTATCTGGACATGCCCTCGGGGCTCCTGGTTAACAAGATTTGACCTGAACTTTTAAAGGGCATGTAATTCTTGGACTCTTCTAGTGAGCCTCAGTTCTCCGTGATCTGTAAATATTCAGGATGCTTGTCTCAGCTGATTTCACCTGACTCCCAAACCAACACCAAGCCCAGAAACAGCAAGGTCCCTGTTATTGGGCAGATGGCCTGACTTCTCGTTGGTTCCTTCTGGCTTCTCTTGGTTAAATGTACAGAGATGCCTGGCTTCTGACTGTCAGAGTGAGACATAATTATATAGGTACTGGCAGGGATTTTAAGAGGGAGGAGAGCCTTGGAGAGAGGTTTCCCTTTTTTAGTTCCTGGGAAAATTATACTCAGCAGGTTTATTCAATAAAGTGTTCTCACCACATACTTTGCACTATAATGACTTACAAATTGCATGCTAATTTTGCCACAGTTAAATCATTCTAGGCTTTATCCTGGAAAGAGAAAGATGGACTCCTTGTAATGAAACAGTATCCACAGGACTTGATGTCTGGAACAGACTTGGATTATTTCCTTAGCATTTGAAACTCATTTAAAGATCTGTACAGAGCGAGGGGAGCTCAGGAGTGGATGCGTGAGGAACGTGATCCTAGAGCACTGGGGAAGGGTGTAGACAGGAGAAGTAGGAGACTGCCATTGATTCTTCTGCTAACTGGGCGGCAGGCTTCTGGGATGCTCTTTAAAAAGAGAATCCTGGGGCGCCTGGGTGGCTCAGTGGGTTAAGCCGCTGCCTTCGGCTCAGGTCATGATTCCAGGTCCTGGGTTCAAGCCCCACATCGGGCTTTCTGCTCAGCAAGGAGCCTGCTTCCTCCTCTCTCTCTGCCTACCTCTCTGCCTACTTGTGATTTCTCTCTGTCAAATAAATAAATAAAATCTTTAAAAAAAAAAAAAAGAGAATCCTGCTGAGAGTTCCTCTCGTCTGTTCTTTAAGCCTGTCGTTCCCAGACTTTCTCTGTTCAAGAATTTGCCAGGACACAGCTGATAGCCAGTAGAAGCCAGTGATGGTGGGGGAGGGTGTGTCCTGGTACTTTTTCCTCTCTTTCAGATGCCCGCTGACGTAGCCATATGCACGTTCACCCTCCGTAACCCCCCTGCCTGCCCCCTTCCCAGTCTGTCATCCTTTCTACCAGTACAGGGGAAGTCAGAGGAGCTCAGTTCTGATCCTGTGCCGCTGCCACTTACCTTGCAGTGTGGCCCTGCATGCTCTGTTTGGCTTTTGTCATCCTCCCTGCCCTCCTGTTCCAGTGGGGTTCATAGGCTCTCGGGCTGTGTGCTAGGGACTCCCGAGTGTCTACTGACTCTCATAGCCCCTCCCACAGGCCATCACGCAGAGGCTTTTGTGGCTCAGCCAGTCCAAAGCCTGGTCTGTGGCCCTATCCGTGTATCATCCCCTCCCCTCCTTCACCGCACCGGGGCCAGTCACCAGTTTCACCAGGTCAGAAACCTGTGCTGCATCTGTTTCCTCCTTTCTGCCTGCTGGGTCCGTCTGGTAAGTTTTACCTCTGATCTCTGTGCATCCTCTTTGTCTTCCCTGTCCTCACTACCACCGTGGACACTTGGGCAGCCAGCATCTTTTCTTCTTGTAGGAGTGCAGCAGCCTCCTCGCTAACCTGTTTCCTCTCAGATCCATTTCTTACACAGTAACCAGAGATTTTTTGAAACTGAAAATGCAGCTGTGCCACTCACCTACCCAAACCCAGTACACCCTGGCTCTGTGTTACCTGCGGGATATGCTCTAAATTCTTTCCAGGCCTTGCTAGGCCTCTCCCACCGGGCCCCTGCCTGCCCCTGCCTCCCCACCCCATGGCTGCATCCCTCACCACTCCTCCCCTTGTGACATGCAAAAACAGCTCTGTACCACCTGTGCCTTCCTAACCTTTCTCTCCTCTGCCCAGAATACCTCTCCATACCATGTTTCCCACAGCCCTCTCCTGCAGCAGGCTAATTCCTCTGTATCCTCAAGAGCTTTGGCATAAAAGTCTGTCAATAGATGCATGTTGAGCGTGTACCATGTGCCAAGCATGCTGCTTAGTGTTGCTGGGCCAGCGCCTGCAGAGAGCGTCCCGGCCCCCATGCTGCTCCCCCCACCCCTGTGCTCTGGGCTCCCAACGTGCAGCAGCCTGCAAGCCGTAGACCCAAATCTTGCCTCTGCTTCAGTTTCCTCGTCAGGAAGAGGGGGAGAATGGTAATACCTATCTTGAAGGGTTGCAGGGAAGATGAAATAGATCAATATACAGAAATCACTTAGAACAGTTTCTGGCACAAACAAGTATGCCATAAGTGGTAGCTATTATTGTAAGTATTTTTGGCCTGTATATTTGTCTCTCTCTCCCTCTAAAGCGGAGGCTCCACAAGCCTGTCCTGATCTTCCTTCCTCGGCACCCCTAACAGGATTGTTATTTTCTGGCCTTGTGTTCTTGTATCTGCTGTCGCAGAAGCTCTGGTTCTCTCAAGCCTGGCTTATATGTTGTCAAGATTCAGATGAGCAGTCGTGGGTATTTTTTGTTTTGTTTTGTGTGTTCTGTAAATTTAGAAATGTAGAAATGGAAGACACATGCATCATGGAGACATGGTAGCTGGAAGGAAGCGTGAATCCTGAGGTCATACAGCCCAAGGTTGAATCTCAGCTCAGCCACACACGACCTCTGTTTTGGGGGAGATGACTTGCCCTTTGCGTGTTTTAGTTTTCACAGTGACTTTACCATTTTAAAGATTAATGAGATTGTTTATAGCAACGAGTCACATGCATATGTGCTAGGGTTGGCCTAACACATAGTCAGTTCTCCTCCGTGGGCAAGGGTCTGGCCTGAGGTTCTTGGACCCTTATCAGAGTTTCTGCCAGTTAGTTACGCATTCTCCCCTCCCCCCAAAATCCCTTTTATTATTTCTTCAGCCTCGGTTTCCCCAGCTAAAAATGACTGGCCGTCTCTAGGATCCTTCTCTAATAGTCTGCCCTATTTTAGAAGCTCTTAGAAGAAGGTTTTATTTGCTGGTGTTTGTGCACACCCCACCCCCACACCCCAACACACACAGCTCCACTTACCTGTCTCTCCTGTGGCTTAAACTCTTCCCTTGCTTTTGAAGAAAAAAGAGATGGGCCTTTTGTAAATGGTGGGGCGTTCTTACCCATGACTACAGACCATAACTGTGACCCATCGGGGCTCTGAGTCACGTCCCCTCTTATTAAGGCAAGAGGAATTCTTATTGGCTACATAGCAGCTTCTTTTATGACTGTCTCCTTCCATCAGCGAGGGGCAGCTCGCCGCCTGTCAGGGGCAGATTAGAAATGGCATCCACAGGCTCATTTGGAGGCTTGTGACTTTCTTGCTGAGAGAGATAGAGGCTGGTGGAAAGGTGGTGATTCGGTAGTGCTCCTGACGACAGATTAACATTTAAAGTGAGGATATGGCTGGGGGCGGGGAAAACAACACACAACCCTGCAGAAATGGCACCTTGACACCACACGTACCACCTCCTTGTGTATCTTTGGAGATGAATCTGTTGATTTTAGCAGTCCCCAAACAGGCTTATGCTGCTGTGAATTGCAATCTGTTCTACTTAATGCGCCATTCACTGAATTACCATCTAAGTTTTTATTCTAGCCTTCTCTTGTGGAATGAGCAGCACAAAACCTTTCTGAGTGTCTTCCGTTTTTTTCAGCTCTTCCAAATTGCATGTGGAATTTGCTAGCCTAGTTGTAGATCCACACACACACACACAAACACACACACACGTGCACCTTTTTTTTTTTAAAGATTTATTTATTTATCTGAGAGAGAGCATGCTTGCAAGGAGAGAGCACAAGCAGGGGGAGCGGCAGAGGGAGAGGAAGAAGCAGACTCCCCTCTGAGGAGGGAGCCTGATGCAGGGTTCAATCCCAGGACCCTATGATCATGACCTGAGCCGAAGGCAGACACTTAACCAGCCACCCAGGCCCCCTTTGCCTTTTTTTTTTTTAATTTCTATTTATTTATTTTTTAATTTCTTTAATTTACAAGGAAAAGACAGGCCCAGGAAGACACAAGAGGACCACACATTTAATATAGCTAGTTTGCATGAGACCCTAGATAGGGCATCAAGAAAAAAAAATGCTCTTTGTTCATATGCTAATACTGGAAAAGGTCTATAAAACAAAGTTTTTCCTTCTTTGGACTGTGAAAGGTATCACAGGCTTGGAGCCAAACTGTACATGTTTTATCCTGTCTCCAACTCCTACTCAACCATGAGCTTTGTGGCCTTATGAGACATTCCACCCCGTAAGCCTTCCTTTCCCCTCTGAAAGGCGGACACAAAGTTCCCAACTCCTCGTGAGGAAAAATCCATGGAAGTGCTGAGCCCAGCACCTGGCACACAGTGAGGACTCGGGAAAGGTTGCTGTTGTCATTATCCATGTGCTATATCCCATCTCTTGCCAGAGTGAAAGGACAAATAGAAAAAGGTCTTGGACAAGGAAATCATGTTCCACCAGAGTCTTTAACCGAAACTCAGTGACAATCATTTGACATCTGTCTCGGTTTTTCCATCTGTGAAATCTGGAAATGATATTTGAAATGTGCATACCCAACACAGGGCATATACAGCAAGTGAGGTTAATGAAGATACTCTGCTCTCAAAAGTAGAAAGCGCTTCTGTGGTTGTCGAGTTGTCATTGCTTCACAAAGAGGACCGTCACCTTCACTCGCCACAGCGGTGAGAGTTGAATGAATTTGTGGAAGACTTCCTTTACATCTTAACTCACCTGTCTCATTTTAGATATAGTTTAGTGTACACACACATTTTCACTCTGAAATTTTTTAAAGTAAGGTATGTTTACGATACTTGAGGAAGTTACTGGATTTTTGGAATTTCTCTTTAATCTCTGTTAATCGTATTGCCATTTGAAGAACACTCGATTTTCATGTCTAAATTGTTTAAAAATAGCCTGTCCAATGTAGCAGCAGATCCAGGGCTCATCTCTTTGGGATGAGGAAGTCTAATTTACTGTGAGAGAATGAGCTCGTTGTCAGTGCTGACCACTATGTCATGTCAGGGTGACGCTCCCTGTCTCCTACCTGAGGCCTTTGTCACAGTGGCTCTTCTGACTGTTTGGGAGCACCACCAGTCAACAGCTTCAGTCCATCCATACAGACACCCAGATACAGGCAGAAATCCATCCTGTCTGGTGATGGAGGTGGCTCAGTCCTAGATTTGCCCTGGTTTATCAAAGCTGAAAGGAACCGTCTAGAGCACGAGATCGGGGAAGACAGTTGGCGCTTCCTGCCACTCCCCACCCTGCAGTCAGCGCAGATACAGCCTAACTGGTCTCAGGGCTCCTCCTGCACAAGCTCCCGTTAGTCCCCCAGCCCTTTTCCACGTTGAGCACTTGACAGTCACTGAGGTGCGTGAGAGTGGGCGCTCCAAGTGAAACCTGTTTTCCTTCCCTGATCCAGGACAGGCTTCTCATTTCCAAGCAAAGAAGCCAAGGCCATGAAAAGTTAGATGACCTCTCTAAGGACACTAGTAAGTTAGCGAGCGTTAGTTTGTTTAGTACTCAGTCCAATCTTGGCAGAGGAACCTGTTTGTAGAATTAATACATTATCATTCAGAAAACCCAGTGTCTAAATGCTTCTTGTAATGTCAGAGGGTCTCTTAAGAGGGAAAGAAGGCAAGGGACGTTCGGTATCTTTTTAGAATGGGCCTATTATACTCATGTTTGGGTCTGTTATACTCATGTTACTAGGTTTGGTGCCCGCGTGCTGAGGCTGGGGAGCTGCAGGTTTAATCTCTGCGTGGGCCAGACAGCCTCACTCTTTTCCTTGTCAGTCACTTTGAAGGATGTCTCACTGGTCAGTGGGGCAGAAGTCATTTGCTCCCTACTGCTAGTGAGGCAAGTCTACTTATGTGCTACTAGTATGTAACCATCAGAGTTTTCTAAATCAGACTCCTTCAGTTCTTCCAGAGCCTTCTGTGAGGAAAATAAGACAGTAGGGAGAAGCTTGTGGTGATGCTAGAATGTTGATGGTACTTTTATATTACTTCAGAGACTGAATCCTAGCCAGATGATCATGAGTTGGGTTGTACCAGCAGCTATCTCGGAGTCTCAGACACCCCGAGAAGTCTTTCCAGGGTTAGGTCCACTTCCTTATCTCCACATCAGTTTTTCTAATCTGGTATCTTAGAATCCAGAAAGGAGCCAGAAATTCATTAATCCATTTATAATAAAGTTTATATATGATCCTCCTTCTTAAGACAGACCAAAACTTGAGAAGATATTCTAACAAGAACCGTCCCCAAACTTTCTTTTTTTTTTTTTTTTTTTTTTAAGATTTATTTATTTATTTATTTGACAGACAGAGATCACAAGTAGGCGGGGGCCGGGGGTTGGGGGAAGCACGCTCCCTGCTGAGCAGAGAGCCCAAGCCAGGGCTCCATCCCAGGACCCTGGGATCATGACCTGAGCAAACACAGAGGCTTTAACTTACTGAGCCACCCAGGCGCCCCTCCCCAAACTTTCTTATTTGCTATCAGAATGATACATAACCATCCTGCTTCTTTTATTTCCCTTTAAACACTGAGTACACATTTCCACTCAACTTTTCTGAATCCAGTCAGCAGTAAATATTCCCTGCCACAGAGTCGTACCAGGCTAGATAAGGTGCTATCCTGACAGCAGTCACCTTCTCTGCTTGCTGGTTTCTATGATGCTTCTGAAACTGTCAGGGCAGAGACTTCGTCTTAGAAGCCAATCTCTGTTTCATCTTTGTGCATGTTCAGCCCAGCGATGGTGATGCCTTTCTTGGAGATGAGCTAAAGCCGCATCTCAGATCTACATTTGAAATTTTCCCTTTCAAATCATCTGGCCGTATATCTAAAAGTAGAACGTTGACTTGAACGTTGTCAGAGTCCTGAAGTTCTAAGGAGAGAGACAAAAATGGAGTTTGGCATTGGTCTCTTGGGTCCGTCCTTTCTGGATGACAATATTTAGAGAAACGGGAAGGTACAGTATGTGCCTGTCTGGTTAAAAGAAGATGAGATCGTAGGGGAGAGTATGGAAAAGGAAAAAGCACCAGGAAGGAAGAAACTTAATTTTGCTGTGCTCCATTCTTGAACCTCTACTACTCTTACTGAGCATCTTTGTTCTCGCAAACAGCTCCGCAGCCTGCACCCACGCAAACATGGCAGCGTGAAACTCGGGTTTGAGCCTTGGTTTTGAGTCCCAGTTCTGCCATCCACTGGCCTTGGGGAGACAGCTCTGCCGAGTCCCGTTTCCTCCAATATTTGTGAGAAGCAAAGGAATTTAAACGCACTTAGACTCAGTCTGACACGCAACGAGCCCTCCGTAAACACTGGCTGGCCCTCTGAGGTGGATGGGTGGTGGCGGCAGAGGTCTGTATTCAGACGGCCTCCCACAGTGCCTCATCTGTAACCATCAATCAAAAATAATATCATCTGCCCACAGCCAGGGTCTTGATAAGCAAAAAACCACACTCCCTTCCTCCTTTCTAACCTTTCTTTTAGTGATACTGATGTTCCACTGTTGATCTCTCTCACCCTAGCCAAGCTGACTTTTCCATGCCTTGATCCATGCTGTTTCTCCTTCTGCTTAGAATGTCCTTTCCAGCCTATCAGACTCCTACAGAGTCCACCTCAAATGTACATTTCCTGTGAAGTCTATTGTCCCCTCCAGACAGACAAAGTGTGTCCTGGGTGCCCACAGCATGTGGTACCGTTTGAGAGGCCCTTGATCATAGGCATTATTACATTTTTAAAAATTAATAATTTGGCGATGTTATTAGGCTATAATCTCCTTGACGATGTGGACTCTTAATTCATTTTTGCCGCCCCCCAGCATATCATCCAGTACCCGGCCCACCTTTTGGTGTTCAGGAAATCTTTATCAGGTGGACGAACGAAATGTGTTCCTCTCCCGGTTTCCATGTTTCCAAACCTCTAAGGGCTTCATCACCTCTTCTCTCCTCTGTCTGATCAGCTCCCCACAGAGGCTGATACTGCGGCCTCCCAGCCATGCACTCTGCTTGCCTCTCAGGGCTGTGAACTGGCGTGTCTGTCACACAGGAGTTGCATGTTCCCCTGTGTGACGTTTTCCTGCACAGGCAGCCTGCAGCCCATTTTCTTTTTAAAAATTTTTTTAAAGATTTTATTTATTTATTTGACAGAGATCACAAGTGGTCAGAGAGGCAGGCAGAGAGAGAGGAGGAAGCAAGCTCCCCACCGAGCAGAGAGCCTGACGAGGGGCTCAGTCTTAGGACCCCAAGACCACGACCTGAGCTGAAGGCAGAGGCTTAACCCACTGAGCCACCCAGGTGCCCCAGCCTGCAGCCACTTGTGTCTCAGTTCTCTCGCCAGGGTTCAGGCCCCCATCAGCTGGCCCACCATGGTCCTGTCCCTCACCACGTCTGATGCTTCCCCCTCTCCCCGTCCACGGGAGTCTTAGCACACACAGCTCCTTAAGCAGCACTGAACTAATAGCTGCGTTTCCCAGTCCTGTTTGACAAATGCTTTCCAAGAGCCTGCTGTGCTCAAAGTGGTATGCGAGGTGCTTTCTAGGGCACAGCTCTTGCCTCCAAGGAGCCGACATGTGAGAGGCACACATCGGAATAACTGCTGGAAGGCGGGTCATGGGAGGTGCCGTAAATGGATAAATCAAAGTCTTGGGGGTTTTCCGGACTGAAAAATCCTAGTATCTAGTTGGAAAAGTTTACAAGTTGGAAAACTGAAAAGTTTTCAAAACTCTCAGGAAAATTTTTGAAAGCAATATCCCATTATAGACTTTAACTATATTATGATAGAGATTGGGGGGTGGGACTAGTACCAACATCGCCAGCAACGGTGAAGAGACAGAGCAGAAGGCAGGCCTGTCTGCTCTGTGTGCAAGGCAGGGCGGCAGGGAAGGCAGGGGTTGCGGTTGCTGGTGAGCAGAGAGCAATGAGCTGCACGAGGTCTCAGACCCCTGGAAGGCCTCATCCTTAAGGCCTTCATTCTGCTGTCTCTCAGGAGCTGGAAAGGCTGCCCGGGAGTCACTTCTTCCCGGGTGCCCTCCTGTCTTAGCAGCACCCACCACCTGTCATTATCTTTAATATCCTCTTACTCTCTGCTCATTTCCTGGGTCCCTGTGGCCTCCCCAGACAGTCGGCCCCTCCATGACAAAGACCAGAGCATCCCCTTACCTCCATTTTCATTCTTTTTCTGCCTTAAGTCAATGCTTAGAATGGCGCCCTTGCTGCTGGGTGCTTACCTAGGCTGGGGTCTGAGCACTTGGTGTTACGTTAATCATCTCCACCTCAGTGGTAAATCAGACAGGATTCCCATCCCCAGGGGGTCCATATTCTAGTAACTGGTAATCATGTAATTACAGACAACTTACTTAACCTCTGTGTGCCTTTGATTCTGATTTGTACAATGGGATTAATAATCCCCTCCCTGCTCTCTTTAAATGTGGTAGTCAGAACCGTATATATAATGACATTTTAAACTCTACAGCATTATAGAAATGTAAAGTATTAGAAGCAAATGCTTTTTTGCATGAGTGGAAGTCTGGAGTGCTTTTGCTTCCTGTGCCCCCAGCTGATGAACACTTAGGAGTTCTGGAGCAGGAAGTTACGATTATGAGTAAATGAGAAAGTAAAGAGACCCTTCTATTTTTAAACTCCTCGGACATCAGTCCAGTGCTCCATGACTACCTCGTGAACATTAACACCATTTCCAGATTACCAAGGAATTTGCTACTAAATGAAGCTAGGAATTAGCGGTGCTGATTTGCCAGGCAGTGCAGCCCTCCTTCGCCTCAGACAGAGGCCTTTAGGAGCGAGATGAAAAGTAGCCTTGTGTTGCTACAGGCCGGCCCCTTGGGCAAATAAAGAAGAGCATTATCTGCGTCTAAATAGTCTCTAAGGGTTCTCTTTGGAGATTGATGACCAAGCGGTAAGTCCTCCAAGTTTGGGAGAGTGGAAAGCAGGGTCCCAGGGGCTTCCATCAGTGACAGGAGCCTGAGCTGTCAGAGGGAACCACGGCCATAAAACTACTGACAGAATTAAGAAATGGATTGTTGTCATCAAAACCATGTGTCAAGCACCTGTCTTCTCAAGCCAGTCTGCCAGTCACATGGAACGAGTCCGTCTCCCAGTTCTTGCTCCTGAGAGCCGACAGCCCAAAACAGAGACGTCTTTTCCCTTTCGTTCAGTGTGTGGATGTTTACTGAGTGGAGACATGAAGACAGAATTCAGTCCCTGCCTTACCAGAGTTCATAGTCCACCCTTATGAAATGAAGGGAGTTGGAGACGGGCGTTAACAACGGAGGAGGGTTACGGTGGGGATCCGTGCGAGCATGGCGTGTGGTAGCAGGTCGTGTGCGGGAGAGGCGTGTGGAGAGGAGCAATGTTAGCCTTGTCATGAGGGAAGGCGAGCGGTGGAGGTAGCATAAAGGCAGCACTGGCCTCAGAGATAACCCTTGGATCCCGAGGAGGGAAGGCAGTGAAGGCCCAGAGGTGGGAAGAGGAGGTCTGGTGGCCAGAGGTGGTGATAATCTGCTAGTTGGGGGGCTCATGGGTGGTGGCGGACGTGTCCTACCGTTGTGCTGGTCACACGGCTCTGAGCGCACCAGAAGCCGGTACACGGTGCACTTTAGACGGGCAAATTGTGTGGTATGTGAATTGTATCTCAGTAAAGCTGTTTAAGAAAAGAATCTGCTGAAGAGGAATACATCTGGGGACAGCAAGACAGATAGGTCTGGAGTTGCAGCGGTTGAGGAAGGAGACTCCTGTTACTTGTCAGGGTGTCGGCCTAGGGTAGTGCCTGCTGGTGAAGCGCCACAGAAGGGGTGGTGGCGTTTTGCTGCTGATGCGGTGTGAGCCCGGAGGGGCGCTCATACGGCCTGTGCTGTCGCCCTCAGCCTCACCAGGGCAGCAAGACAGACTTGTGGACATGGGACCGCTCCTCCCGAGTTCCACCTGACTGGGAAGGAAAAGAGATCCACAGGTCTTCTAGAGAGGTGATATACGGGGGCCAGAAACAAAGAGTGAAGAATGGCTGGAAGCAGATACAGCTGAGATTTGTGTCCCTGTCAGCTTATTTTTCAGATTGAAATGTGGATGAGATCGTTTTGGCCTTGACTGCATAGGGGGAAAAAAGGGCTTTAATCTGACTCTCTGGGCCTCTAGTCCATTAAAAATGAAAACGTAAGGAGGAGACTTTAGAAGATAATGGGCGGAGCAGGAGACCACAATGGAATGGTCTCCTGGTGCTTTGTCATTGTTGTTGTAGTTGCCGTTCGTTTGTGTACTGTGGGCTCACTGGCCAGCTCATTTGTCCCCAATGCTCATTTGCTTGCAGGACATGGTCCGGCGCGGGGAGATCATAGACAATGACACGGAGGACGAGTTCTACCTCCGGCGCTTGGACGCGGGGCTCTTTGTCCTTCAACACATCTGCTACATCATGGCGGAGATCTGCAATGCCAACGTGCCCCAGGTAGGAGGGGCTGCCCCCGACGGGCCTGTCCACACCTGCCTCCTTCCTGAGCCCCTGCCTGGGCGGAGACTCCCAAGAAAGAAGGGGATCCACTCTCCTTGCCTCCCTGCGCTCTGTGTGGGCCCGCTCCATCAGGGGTGGGCGTGTGGTACACGCTTTCTACAGGATGGATGCTGGTGTCTGCCAGGACAAACAGTGCTTTCCCTTTCTCTCCCCTCCCTTCCCCTTCCTCGTAGATTCGCCAGAGGGTTCACCAGATCCTAAACATGCGGGGGAGCTCCATCAAGATCGTCAGACACATCATCAAGGGTGAGTTGGCGCTGCTTGTGTCTGAGGCTCCCAGCGTTTGGTGCCCAGCATTCTCTGCACTGCAGGCTTCAGTGTGTTGTCACGTGCACTCTGGGTCCGGATCGTCTCTGTTAGGATGCCCAACACTAGCCTAGGTATTCATTCTATGCCTCTAACCCTTCCGTTCCAGCATTCAAAGAACATGTAACACACGAGAGGCAGCAAGGCTTAGAAATATTTGTTAAGAATTTAAAAGAAAGAAGAAAAAACAAACAAAAAATCCAGTTGCAAACTACATGTAGTGGAAGGAAATGGCTTTCTTTGGGAGAAAAAAACCAAAGAAGTAACAGGAAATCCCCAGAATCATGCAAGACCGCAGGAAGTGAATCTGAGGCAGTGTAGTGTGGCAGAAAGAGCAGATCTGCCGTCCAGCCTTGACCCTGCCTTCCCCCATTTGTGTGAGTGTGATCTAGAACTTTTGCAAAGGTTCAGGAGACACTGCATGACAGCGTCCAGTCTAGTGCCCAGCAGTAGATAGTGCCTGGCACCCAGACAGTGCTTGGTCATTTGAGCCTCCCCCCTGCCCTCAGTTACCCCAGGGAGTCCCTCAGATGCCATGACATCTTCGGGACCTTCCTCAGCTGGAGTGGCTCCTGAGGCCTGCAGTGGTGAGCAGGCTCGCACTCACAAGGGTACCAGAGCTGGACTCTGATGCGGCCATGCCCGTGGGCCCCTTAGCACAGACTCACACACGGCATTAGAGGCCCGTATTGGACTTCGTGGTACAGCTCCTGCCAGAGGTCAGAGAGAGCCAGGGCAGACTGGTCGCTATGAGCAGATTTTCATTTTCCCTCCCTGGCCCATATTCTGCCCATTCCCAAGGTGAAGGAGTAGGCTAGGTTTACTCTAAGGGTTTGCCTGTAAGTGGCTTATAACCCCCATTTCAGGCGGGGGGATGAAATGTGAAGATAAATGGTACATATAATAAGGTAGAGAGAAGTTAAGAGCCATGGTCTCTGGGATCCGCCTCCTGGAACTGAATCCTGGCTCTGTTACTTACTGTGTTACCTGGAGCGAGATACCCATTTGCTATGTGATCTCATAGTATGGGTGAGAAAATTAAATAAGATGATAGATTGAAATACCGGCCCTTAATAAGTTCTTTGTAATTGTTAGCTGTTATGAATATTATGAAATATGATGGTGATAATTGTCATCATCGTTACTATAAGTGAGGCATGGCTACAGTCTTATGGCAAGTCTTGTGAAAGTGGCATCGAAGTGGGTCTTAGCAGCTGGGGCCAGGACATCCCAGAACGATGGAACGGTGTGTGTGAAGGCATGGGAGCAGGAAGCCCCGTGTTCAGCACAGCCGCCCCGGGCAGGTGCCAGCGGGACCACCATCGTGTCCATTTTGCAGATGGAGAATTTGAGGTATTAGAATCTTGTTTTCTACCTCAGAGAAAGCAGAAAGGGAAACCGTTCACAAAGTGAGCCCAGCACCCTGCCTTCCACGGCGGCATCCTGGGTGCTCCTTTCCCTCTCCGTGTCTCGTTCACCTGAATTACTGCGTGGCGTGTCATGCCGCCTCCTCCCCAGGGTGTAGCTGTGGTGATTTGCATCTCTGGTTCCTAAATGGCATTTCCGTCTAACGCCCACTTGTTCAATTAGAACTTTTTATCACTCTCAGCTCTTCTCTTTCGCATTTCGGCTTCTCCTGCACCTCCGTCCCTGCAATCAAAACAGTGATCTCCTGAGGAAGAAAAGGTGTTTTAACGGGTACTGACACGGAGTAGGTGGATGTATTCCTTTGTAAAATCCTCACACGTATATCTTAAGTTATTCGGAGTTTCCGGTGGTTGTGAGCCGGGCTCTGTCCCCCTCAGAGCGCCGTCTAGCCCCCCAGTGCCTCGTGGGGTGTCGGGCACACACTGGACGCTGAGCGGAGGTTTGTTTGCTGATGCACAGATGCCGCGTGCGTTCCCGCCACTCTTGGTCCTGTCCGCTGTTGCTTTCTTTCCCCCCAGCTGTGCCGGAGCCTCGGGCCAGCCCTTCTTTCTCCCTCCGTCGCCCTGTGCAGCCACAGAGTAGTAAATCCGCCAGATCCGCCTCTAGACTCCATCTTGAATCCGTGCGGCTCTCTCCATCTGTTACTTCCCATCATAGCACCCAGTTTATTTCCTTCCTAGCCTTTATTACAATCTGTAATTGTTTTTATTTATGTCTTTGTTTACTCGTTTTGTGTGTCTCATATATGAAAATGTAATCTGTAATGTAGGGACGTTGTCTGGCTTGTTCACCGTGTCTCCTCAGCCCCCAGAGCCATGCTGGGCACGGAAGGAGAACCCACTGAGTATCTTACATATTGTTAACTTCAGCCTCACCTTTGTGCAAGTTGAATTTAGCAGATGTTTGCTGAGACTTTCCTCAGGGCTAAGCACCGTGCTGGATACTGTCCTCGGGTGCTGCACGGCGCCTGCCCTCATGGGGTTTATAATCCGCAGGACACAGGTGTGTAAGCGACCAGCCATACTTCAAGCGAAATACATGCTCCAGCAGCTTCTCAGCTGGCATTTGCCGAGTGCCCGGCTCTGGGTTCAGGACTAGAGAGGCAAAGAAGAGTGAGCATGAGCCGTATTTTTGAGACGTTCACAGTCTGGTGGGGAGAGATACTCAGAACTAATTACAGCATGCTAAGTGCTGGTTGAAGTTGTGAACGGCGTGCTAACGGAGTGGTAAGAGCAGTTCTGGAGGGACAGGCCATTCCGTGGGCTCCCAGGGAGGGAGAGGCTCCTCCTAGGACGGGAAAGAGTGTTCCAGGGGTAAAGACACATTCCAGGCAGAGAGACAGGAGACCCAGGGGTAGGACAGGACATCAAAGGGTTATCGACCCTCTGTGCTCTGCAGGCGCCCGCCCTGGCTCGCTCCCACCTCGGGGAAGCCCTTCTGGATGTGGTGGTGTGCCGGGGGAGCCGAGCCCCATGGCCCGCCTGTCTGCAGCCAGCGAGCCCCTCAGGGCCCTGTTGGTGTTGAAAAGGGGTCAGGCCACTGGCGGTGGGGTGGGTGGCTAGGCTCTGCTCAGGCCCTCCCCTTTAAAAGCCTTCACTCCTTCCCCCTTCTTCCTCCACCCTTCCTTCCATCAAAAAGCATGAGAAAACAAAGGCTCATAAAGAAAACCAACTCATCAGTCTGTCCTCTTTGATTTTAATTTTGTTTTTCAGTTTGGTTTGCTTCCTTTTTTTTTTTTTTTTTACCATACTAATTAGATGCAAGCTTTTTCTTTGATTTTATGGCCTACATATTTTCTAAGTTTTGCTGGCAGGATGACAGCTGATGTATCCCTTGAGGTCCCAGGAAAACGCTGATGAGGCAAGCCCAGCAGGGGACTTTTCCCGTTCTATCTCAGTCCCCTTTCTCACCATTTTCCTCCCTCCTCTTCTATTGGGGGGTGCCAAGAGAGCTGGGAATAATTGATGGCTCATTAAGGTCCCTCTTTCTGCAGACTGCTTACTCGGCGCTCCCAAAGTCCAGCCTTCCTTGAAGCTGGCAGCTGCTCCAGGCCTGAGCACTGGGGCACGCACATAGGAGAGGGTGGTCTCTTCCCTAGGGAAGGGTGGGCCACACCGTGTGCTCCAGGAGGACCTGACGGTCTTCCTCCCTGTAGTCTTGTGCCTTGTACTTGAGTCACTAACAGTGTTGAAAACCAGATCAAAACTCAGAACTATACACAGTCTGTCTTTCATCTGGCAGAAAGGAAACCTCTAACTTTGTCGATTGGCTTATACAGTCCTCCCATCTTTTTTTTTTTTTTTTTAAGATTTTATTTAGTTATTTGACAGAGAGAAACAGTGAGAGGGAATTCAAGCAGCGGGGATGAGAGAGGGAGATGCAGGCTTCCCACTGAGCAGGGAGCCCGATGGGGGGCTCGATCCCAGGACCCCAGATCATGACCTGAGCCAAAGGCAGGTGCTTAACGACTGAGCCACCCAGGCATCCCCAGTCCTCCCGTCTTTTAAGAAAGAAAATTGAGGGCATCCGCTTTTATGGAGCACCGAGTTGGCATCACAGGGCACTAGGCAGGCTCCTAAGATGAACGAGACACTTAGGAGTCCCTGTCCCCTGGGAGCATACGGTCCCATCACAGGTGAAATGACTGATCACTACACAAGGCAGCATGAAGTCAGTGCGAAGACATAGAGCAGGAATCATGAAGGCATGCTTCATTCTGCTGCAGATTAAAAGGAACAAGGGTCCGGGGGCTGCACAGAGGAAGTACTTTCTTTTTGTGGTAGTAAAATAGATGTCAGATTTACCATTGTAACCATTGCGACCGTCACCACCACTTATCCACACCTTTAATTTTCATCTTGCAAAACTGAAACTCTGTACCCATTAAACACTCACCCCCTGTCCCTCCTTCCCCCATTTCATTGATTCTTGGCAGCCCCCTTGTCCTTTCTGTCTCCGTGAAGCTGGTAAGTGACTAAGAAGGTTCTGGAAGCACGTGATGGACCTCTTAAGGGCAGGCACAGATGCCCATCATCAAGGGGCCACCTCCTTGGATGTGGTGTGGGAGCTGTGACCTGGAAATACTGTTTAGTATAAATACTTGTGCCAGGGGTTACCGTGGAAGCTGCTGGCAAGTCTCTTCGATGTTTTGGTCACTGGCGAAAGTTACGGGAAGACCGCATGGCTGCTGGGCTGTTGTGCAGGGGAAAGCTTAGAGGATTACTGACCCCAGACTCTTTTATTGGTGGCAAGAAGACTGAGCCAAAGACTTCAAAATGCCTTCAGAAATTGGCTCCTGGCCCTTTGATTTGTTTTTTCATTATGGCTTAAAGTCTCCTCTAGAAGCTCATAAATATGTATTTCCATGTTGATTTGGGGCTCTTGGTAGCCTGAGCACTGCCTCTGCCATTTAGAAACTGCAGAAGCTGACAGGATTTCTCTTTTGATGACATGTTGATGTGTGCGTGACTTGCCCTGGGTCATGGCTGCCGTGACCACTAGGGTGTTCGGCGGCAGGAGAGAATCCTGGAGAGAGACGTGCGTTTCACCCTGGGCAGCTCGTTACCCTCCGTAAGCCACAGCCGTTCATCTGTGAGGTGGAGATAACCTGCCTCACCAGGTTCTGTGAGAGTCCGGGGAGGCGCCGTCCGCACGCACAGCCCTGACACGCGGCCGGCACGTAGCACGTGCTTGCTACATGTCAGCGCCTCTGCTGCTGGGACCCGTGTGTGATCTCCTCCAGCAGGAAACAGATCGGAGATGCACAGACCCGCGTGATTCTGGCTCTCTGTGCAACTTTGGCTAAGTTGGTAGATAATGCATTCGAGCCTTGGTTTCCTCTTGGTAAAACACAGACCTGGAGTGAATATTGCCCCTTGGGAAGGCTCAAGTCGAGCTACAGTCGGGCGGCTGGGACAGTATGTGCTCAGCAAAGGGAGCCTCCTTCCCTGGCTTCCTCGGCCTAATCCTTTGACCTGGAGGTGACAGCAGCCTGGACTCAGGTGCTGGCAGGAAAGCCGGTGGACCAGCACGGGACAGATTCCTCCTCGGGGCCTGGGAGGGGAGGGGAGGGTGTTTTCCCAGCAACTTAGGCATCCTCAGGACAATGGGAACATGACCCCTTTTAGCATGAGGAACAGATGGTATCCTTTTCCTTTAAATGGGTGTCACTTTAATGGAATTTCCGATGGACTTGTGTCCTGTAGCTACAGGTGAGTGTCCTTCTAGGGAGTATGACACTAGACCTTCCGGGCTCGTCACTGTCATTAGGGAATCTGTCAGACCTGCACTTTCCTTTCCCAGTTTCTTGCGTCTTCCAAGTTTTCAGTGTGAAATAGGGGCATTCTTCTCCTCCCCTCACCCCACTTCCTCCTGCATTTCTTGAAGGGTGAGCATTTGAGGCTTCAGGTTCAGGGGTCCGAACCAGGCTTGTGAGTGCGGCCCAAGTCTCTGCCCTGAAGATATTCTCCCCATCTGCCAGCCCCGAGGCCCCTCCCTCTCCCGTTTAACATAAACAGAACAGCTTGTATTCCATGTCTGAATAGTAAACCTGCTGTCTAAAGTTTGCTTTAATATTTATGCGTTCAGCACTGCTGCCTGTTTTTGAGCTCCATCAAAGCCTTTATTATAAGAGCATTTGAAAATGCTGGGGCAGTAGAGAAGGGAGTTGATGTGAGGACCACCTTTCTCACTCTCTCCAGCCCGACTCACCCTCTTCTTCCTCTCTCCCGCTCTCCCCCAGCTCCCCCACTCCCAGTTCCCCCTTCATCTAGCATCTCTCTTTCTCCTGCATTCTCTCTTCCTTACACACACACACACACACACACACACACGCACAGAGCAAAGAGAACTCTTCCCCAAGACCTCTGGGAGGGACCTGTTCAATATTTATAGACTGCTGCAGCAGCTGTAATAACCAGAGGTAGCTGGCACCACCAAGATTTTCTCTAAATAGGATTCTACTGTGGAAACAAAGAATGAGTAGGGGTAGGGGGTGGAGGGCGAGGGCGCATGGCACAGCTGTGCCAGCTGCCAGGGGTCGTGGAAGAGCACTGGGGCCTCGTCAGACCTGGTTCTGGGCCCGGCTCCGGCTGGCTTGCTGTGTGTGGAACGCTGGCCGGTCACCCGGCCTTCAGAGTTGTACTACATTTCTGAGAGCCCTGTGGGTTCTGACATTCTGACCTGCTCCACACCTGTGGCCACTGGGGCCCCTTTACCACAGGACATGGCATTTGGAGTCTTAGCCTTCTGGAGCACTTTGTAGCCAGAAGCCCCGGGGGGCTGGGCTGCTCTGGAGTGCTCACCGAGCACTTTTTTCCCCAAAGGATGGAGAGCAGGCCGGGCGGCATATTGCTTAGGGAAGATGATGCCAATTCGGGGACTCGCTCCCCCGCCCACTAGCTCTTCAGGTGCCTTTTTCCCAACTCATATACCCTTTGTTTGACTCCCAGCCTCTCTACCGTCCCAGAATTGGGCACGTTGCTCCAGTTCTCTAATAAGCTTCAGTTTCCTCGTCTGCAAACCAGAATGGCTTCTCTGCCTTGTGTGATGCTGCAAAGATCAGATGAGCCACCAGACACACACGCCCAGCACACGCTGCGGAGGAGACAGCCCCTCTTCCACATTGCACCTGTTTCATTCACCACCCATTTGCAGAGAACAGCGAATCTGATGCTTCCTCCTTCCCCACAGAGAGCCACGGGAGACAGGCCATGGGATGGGTGCTCTGTGTGCTTGGATTTTCTAAGGCCTTGGCGTTTTCTAATCCCCTTGATACGGACTCTACTTTCCTCTACCTTGTAGGTCTCTAGAAAGAGATTAAGTCCCTACAGGGAAGCTGGCTTGAGTTGGAAAATCACTGCCCCAAAGGATCAGACTGTTTCTCCACTTCCCTCCCTCCTGGGTCTGAGAATACATTAGGAGAGCAAAGTGTTAGTTCAATCCATTAAGACTCTTGCTTCCAGACCATGCCTCTGGGGGTATTAAATGCTATAATGGTCATTTCTCTGTCTCCTGGGGCATCAACTACTAGATCATTCACACGTGAGTAAGAGATAACACTTACATATGGCCCTGTAGCTGTCTCCGCAGCCCGGATCCTATTCTCCCATCGCCCCAGCCCTTTCTTTAAGGGGCCTTTAATAGGAGGCCTCACAACCGTTTGCTGTTGGAGGTGATGGATGTATCTAACGGAAGAGGATGATTTCCAGGGGGACACACACAGCTGGCACATGTCTGAATCCCAAATCCCGTTTTCCGGCACATGTCCAAAGTAATAAAGAGGAAGGAGGAAAAATGAAGAAGTGGCAGGAGCAGAGTTATTCCCCAGCACAGTGGGGGTGGGAGGGAGCAGGGGAGGAGTTGCACACTTTCTTTTCTCTCCCCAATCTTTGTCTGATTTGGCTCAGCAGATGTTTTATTATATAAAAGCCTCTTGTCCAGGGTTCTCTGTTCTACCTGAAGCTGCCCAGTATGAGGAGTGGGGCGGGGACGCAAGCCATTGCCCTAATCCACTGCTTGGAGAGCTCATGCACCTCGCCGCACTGATAGTTGACTCTCAGCCAGACTCTGCTGGGTATTCAGCCAAAAGTAAGGCACACGCCTCTGCCTTCCTGAAACTCCCCATCTGGAGGGAGAGGAGAACCAAGTTCAGGGTGGTCTAGAATTCAGGCCTGTGATGGGGACCCTGGCCTGACAACAGGAGCCAGAGGAAGAGACGACCAGGTAGGCTTCACCAAGAAGATGGCCTTTAAGAGGGACTTACAGGATATGTGGGCTCTCCACACATGACTCTGCTGGCGTGAGCAAAGGAGCCTCAGGGAAGGAGCTAGTGTGTCTCGAACATCTGTTATTTGCCAAATACTTTCCATACATTTTCAGAGGAGACCCTCCCAAGGTCACTTAGGATTGTGAGTTGGAGACAGGGTTCAAACCCAGCCCACGATGTCACACCATCTTCCCTCTGGGATTCTGGGCAGTGAGAATGCTGGCCTCCCTTCCCTTCTGGCACATTCTGTATCCCTCCTCCTGGGACTCACTATAGGAAGCCCACTCCCTGCCCCCATTTCCTGCCCTCCAGTCCCTAAGTTCCACAGCATTTCTGCACCATACGCCCACACCCTAAAACCAGCGTGAGTATATAATTGGAGGGGGGATACTTCTGAAAATGAAATGGAGAGCTACAAGTATTGTGCTGGGGTATGTGGGTTAAGTGGAGCACGTGGTGACCTACGTTGCCACTCTGATGGTGTTCTTTGGAGATCTGTCTTCAGTGTCATCCTCTGTATCCTCCTCCCTCTTGGAGCATTCTCCTTGCCTTTGTGCTCTGGAACCCCCCTCTCCCGTGGTGGTTCTTTTCTCCCACATCTTCCTGCCACTGAAGACAGGGGAGGGGCATCTCGACACCATTGTTTCTCCCACCTCCCCATTTACCTAAAAACTTCCAGCTGTTTGAATCTCACATCAGGGGAGTATACTCTGACCCCTCCTTAGTGGTGCAGCATCTGGTCACCTCATGGGGGCAGTTCAAGGCTTGCTGTCACCTTTTCCACTTCTCAGTCATACTTCTTGGTGGTGTCAATATCCACGTATCTCTCTGCCGCCCCACTTCCAGCCTAGCTTCAGAATGCATGTAAGATCTGAAGACTTCTTGTCCCCACTGTGACCTTCTTGGTCCCAGTCACCATCAAATCACATCTCCCTCCTTCTGCCCTTGCCCTCTTCAGGGCATCTCCCACACAGCTGCTGGAGTAGAGCCCTCCCACAGCTCTGGTCACAGGGGAAAGGCCAGAGTCTTTGCAGCAGCGCACAGGCCCTGTGGTCTGTGCCTGCCCCTTCCTGTCCCCCGTGTGGAGCTCGGGCCACACAGATCTCCACACTCACCCTCCACCGAGCCAGGCGAGCTCCCCGCTCAGTCTTCACTGGCCAGCCCTCTGCCGCTCGCTCGCAGACCTCCCCACAGGAGTTTGCTACACGTCTTCATCACATGTCTGTGAGGCCTTCTGACAGCCCCCGTCTGTTATTTACCTGCTTGTTTCCCCATTAGAAAGTAGGCTTCACAAGAGCAGAGATTTTCATCTCTTTTGATCATTACTTTATCCCCATGGCCTCAAATGGTGGTTCTCAGACTTCTGTGCATCATTCCCTGAAGGGCTGGTTCACACGGACTGCGTGGTCTATAAGTGGGTCTGAGTTGGGCCCCGCAGTCTGCCTTTCTAACAAGTTGCTGCCTGCTGCTGCTGCTGCTGGTCGGGTCACACTCTGACAAACACTGGCTGGAACGAACGTGCCTGTCGCAGGCATCCACTTCTCGTGCGCGGGTGAGGGGTGCGGCTGGGGAGGGCTCTGAGTGAAGATGGGAGAGCTGGGCCCTGATCACTGAGCTGCTCGAATGCAGGACCCAGGAGTTAGGCCAGCTGCCCCGGGTGTGGGGGGGTGGTTGGCGTTGAAGTCTTTAGCACAGCCCGTGCCTCAGCAGGAGCAGGATTTAGGGAAGGGCATGTAGGGACACAGCCGTCCACCTTGGATCCACGCCTCACGCTGCCTTTGTCTCCCCAGAGTATGCAGAGAACATCGGTGATGGCCGGAGCCCGGAGTTCCGGGAGAACGAGCAGAAGCGCATCCTCGGCTTGCTGGAGAACTTCTAGAAACCCCTTGGCCTCAGACAGCATGGACTCTCTCTGGGCCTCCATCCCAGAAAGTTTTTACACGGCTCAATGTGACTTTTGGACAAATTAAAGCTAGTTTTGGTATTCCTGGCTGGCATTCTTTGTAGCAGGGCAATACCCTCTGCTCTTTCCCTGGCTCTTTCCCAGCGGCTGTCCGGGGACACCTCTGAGGAAGCTCGGTGGTGGGCCTCATTCTCCCTGGGAGGGAACCAAGGCCCAGTGAGCATCTCAGTAAGCCAGCGGCGCAGCACATCATGGCTGCGCAGCTGCTCCGTGGTCTTGCAGGGAAGGGGAGCACACGGACTAGTGACCTCTCTGGTCCAGCCCTGACCCCAACAGTGACAAGGCATGTGGCTAGGGCGGAAGCAGCCCTGGAAGCTTCCATGGCCCAGCGAGGCCCCTGCCACCCAGAGCACAGACCTTGGAACAGCATCCCAGACCCTGACATCCATTGGAGCCACTGGTCGGGAGGGGAGCACGAACAAACACATCCTCATCGGGCCCCACCCCGGGATGATGAGATTGGGATCTGGGGTATGGCCGGGTGCCGAGCTGGGCAGCTCCATGCGTCAGGGTGAGTGCCACTGCTGGAAGGAAACAGGCCTTGGGCCCAAATTCCAGCCGCATCTGCCAGTTTACCTTCCTTCCTCTGCAGAGGAGGGGTGGTTCTCAGAGGGGGTGAGCGGGGTCATCTGAGCATGCCGCACATAGTGGGAACCTTAGAAGTAGGATTTCCTTTGTTCTTCCCCCCACATGCTGGGGCTTCAGCATTGGAGTCCCATTCATTTTACACAGGGTGTGAGAAAATGGCTCTCCTCCTTTACAGAAGTCAGCGGGCCGTTAGCATGCTTTTAGCGTGTCCCAAAGAAAAGCGTCCTCGTAAGCGAGGTAGAAGATGAGCCAGTTCAGAAAAGTGGCATTTCATTAAAATGGCCCAGGGTCGGCACATAGGCTACGGGGCTGCCGCACACCCTGCCTGTGCCCATGGCCAACACTGCCAGGCGGCCCAGCTCTTCTCATCGAGCCCCGAGTATAGGGCTGCGGGCGGCCCCCACCATCTGGCCACAGTCAGCGAGCCGGGGGAGACCCGGTTGCCATCCCGGGCAGCCGCCCAAGGGGACGCCGAATAAGATGGCACCTGCGTCATGCCCAGTGTCGGGCAGCTGGGAGGGCATCGAGTAAGACCACCCTGCCCTCCCGGTGCTCTTGTCAGCCCAGCGGGAAACGGGACAGCGTGCCCATGCTTGTTGTGGGGTGGGTGTTGCCTCAGGACCTAGCCAGAATCAGAATGGCCTTATGGTGTTGTTTTGGATTTAGGTGTTTGGTGTTTTTATTTCACTTTCCTATAACTACGGTAGTGCCCGTGTATCGAACACCTGCTACTTGTTTCTTGCTGTGCATCCATTCTTTTAACATGCGCGACAGCCCTGCTGGCATCGTTACCCCCACTCACAAGAGCAGACACTGGGGTCCCAGAGAGGGTGAGGGACTTGTGCGAGGTCCTGGGCCCGAGAAGCAGCAGCACCTGCGTTCACAGCCGCGTCTGCCTCCCTGTGCAGGCTGCGCGCTCCCCTCCACCCGCCGGTTTGTCTGGGAGACCACCACGGGTCACTGACTGACATGACACTTCGATTGGTTCCACTGTCGATATGTGGTGTAATGAATTCACAAAGAATAAAGCATGTCCAGATGTAACCTGCAGAATCAGAGACTTCTTGAATTAAGGATGATACTTCAGAGAGCATTATTCCTTCAGCATTATCCTCTTCCTTAAATTCTCTTTGTTTTTAGCCAGGTGAGGCTTGTACACGGTACGGAAGTTCAAAAAGGTAGGCAGCCAGCCGTCTCCTCTCCCACATCCAGACCCCTAGACCCCCCCTTCCGCTGGAGGCAGCCACTGTCGCCTGGTCGTCCATCCAGAGAAGTTCTGTCCAGCCGCCTTCTCCCGAGGCTCTAGCTTTCCCAGAAGCGCGTCAGAAGCCAGCACAGAAGAGAGGGTGGGCCGGGCTCGGGGCCGCTCACCCCGCTTCAACCACAGTCCCTCCACTCCGCCTTGCTTCCCACGTGGGGGTGCCTCCTGGGGTTTGACAAGTCCCTCTGCCAAAAGGAGGTTTCAGCTCCTGTCTTCACTTTACAAATGAGGAAGTGGGCCCCCTTTTCTATCAGTTTTGTGACAGGAGGCTTTGGGTGGGGGGGACATGAGGTATAATCCCTTAGGATTCAGAAGGGGGTTGTAGTTCACAGGTGCTGCAGGGACTGGGAAGACGGAATGAGGAGAAATCTTGACCCTCTGCTTTCTGATTTTAACAACCCACTGCACAGGGCTAAGAAAAGGTGTTAGAAACAAGGTAAAGATACTCATTACTAACCTTGCTAACCCATCTGTTCCTGGGGTGTGGGCCTACCTTTTGTGTCTGCTCATTGCTGAGACCCTCTCTGCCTCGTCAAGCAGCCCCAACCCCTCCAGAAGGACTTCTTGGGCATCCAGTAAAGGCCACCTATGCCATATGAAGTTCTGAACTTGACTTCCACGTCTGTCCACTGTTGGGGCTCCCAAACTCTTCCCTTCAAGCAAAGCCCCCCATGGCCATCCTTGTGCCCATAGCTGCGTGGTACCAGCACCCACCATCCCAGCAGGGCGGTATGCCTTTTCCTATCCAAACACGGCAGTAAAGTAGCCTTTAAGTAGGATTAGAATTTCCTCACGAGGAAAGCGAGGATGTCACGTACCTCTTCCCTCACAGCCTGCTGCTCTGTGCTGGTCCGCACACCGGAGTTCAGTGGCAGCGAGATGGGTCATGTCTAATTTAAAGAGATTGTTAGGCAGGCTACACTCCTTTATCTGGGAGGGAGCGCTTTGTCGGGGGAGCTAGAAGCCGCCCTTCTCGGGTCACCCCCAAACAGAGCACCCATGCCCGGGGGGCATCCTCTGCCATTACCAAGAGCGTCTAATTTAGTGTTGACAGAGAGGCAAGACTCACTTTCCTAAAGGCAAAAACTTCCTGATTAGATTTTCTTACCCAACAGCAAAGGTAAGAGCAGAACCACAGTCTTCAACCTGTCTTCCTCCTCGGTCCACATGGAAAGTGGCTGGTGTCCCAGCGCCGGGCTTCCCTCCTTGGGGCTGTGGAAAAGATAGGTGCTCCCCTAGCCACCTTTTTCTTGATCAGGTGACGCATGCCCTTGGTGTAAACTTGAGAAGGTCCGCGAGGGCATTCCGTGTGTGATACCCCCACCCCCACCCCACCCCCGCAGCGCCCTTCCCCAGAAGAAGCCACTGCTGAATAGCCAGACTGTCCTTTCAGGGATGTGTTTTTAAGTGAATAAAAACGTATTTAATACAAACTGGAGCATATCATGCCCTCCGTCCTGTGCCTTTTTGTTCGCTCTCCACCCGCCGTACACACCCAGTGGCCCCACTCCTTCCGTCGCTGAGCTGGACCGTGGCAGGGGCACACGTGATTCCACTAATCACATTCAGGGACTTTTGGGAGTCTCCAGTCGTTGGCCGTTAAAATGCTGCAGTGAACATCCTTGGCCATTTCACACACGTGTGAGTTTAAACTCCCAAGCAGAATTGCTGAGTCAGAATGTGCGTTTTTCCCTGTGATACCTGCTGCCACGTGGCCCGCCCTCCATCGACAGCCCGTGGGCCCCCCCGCACTCCCCCCACCGAGCACGGCGCCCACCCTGGCGTCTCTGCCTGTCTGATGGCGACGGTGGTTGCGTCTTCACTTGCATTTCTCCTAGGAGTGAAGTCATCTAGTGTTTTAGAAGGATGGATGGATTGCACAAGGACGTATTAGCTAGTACTCATCGAGCCCATTCTGTGAGCTCGTGCTTCTCTCCAATCAGTTCATGGCACCCTCATTCCTAAGGGTAAATACTTTGTCATCAGCCCCTTTCACAGACGACACGAGACTCCAGGGCCTGTGGCTTACAACGTGACAAATCTGGACCCAGAACAGAAGCAGACTAGCTCTGAACTCCATACTCCTGACCTCAGAGCTGCCCTGTCTCCCAACCAACTGGCAGAGAAGGGGCTCGAGGGAGGTTGGAGAGTGGCAGCAGGCCGCTGGGGAGCCCCCCGCCCCGTTCTCTCCATACAGAATGCATCAGAGGCAGAAGCCTTTGGTGCACTTGTGCAGGAAGCCCCAGAGAAGCAGCCCTTTGATGGCCTTGTGACGGGAGCCCACGGTGGCTGTGCAGGCCCCTGCTCCCTGAGCCCCTCGCTCCCACATCTGGGCAGCTGGCTGCGACACTCGCCTGGGTGGGGGGGCCCAAGGCCAGGTTTCCTGGCTGGAGATGGGCAATCACATGAGTGTGGCCCTGGCTGCTCCACCATGCGAAGGGGGAAGTCCAAGAAACATCTGGAAGGTTAGGCTTTCTCTCTGCAGCAATGGGGAGGAGGAGCCGCCTTCCAGCAGCTCGTAGTGAGGATCCTTGCGTACCTTCCCCCATCTACTTGCCCCTCACCTGTCCACTGAGCTCAGACTCCTCTTCTGCACCCCCCAACCCATGTTACGTGTCACTGTAACCTCCCAGCGCACGTCTTCCTGCTCCCCACCCCCCCGAACCCTGCCCAGGGCATGTCCACTGCACACCTGCTCTGGACGGGGCCTCTTGCTGGGCACAGGGGCTGTGCACCCCAGCCTGAAGTTAACTCCCCACAGTTGCCCAACAGGGTGTCCCGAGGAAGCGATAACGAGCTTTAAGAGACGCAAGGGACAGAGAGGGTCCCCAAATCTGACAGGAGGGATCAGGAAAGCCAGGACAGTGCGCCATATCTGTTATCTCAAGTGACGTTCACAGGGGTCTTAAGAGGGCCATGAGTCTCAAAAAATAAGAGGTAGAAACTCCTTTGAGACAGAGGGAATCGCACAGGCAAAGGGGCAGGGGCCGGGTAAAACGGGCCTTTAGGGATGCTGAGACTGCTCTGAGGTCCCCAGGGCAAGGGCTGAATGAGCTCCTGGCCGTGGCAGAACCCGGCAGAATCACACGCAGGTGGATTCCTCTGCTTTCTGGGAGCTTGGCATCACGTCTAGTCACAGAGCTTGTTCTAGGACGCATGGCCTCCCCTTCCTGCAGGCTCCCCCAGTCCTCGAATGATGCAGAAACAGATTCTGACCCCTGAAGCAAGATCTGACCTCCCAAGTTTGTCTGGGAAGTAACCAGGCCCCAGATATTGCTGGTGACAGCCGAGCGACAAGCCAGGCCTCGGCCCCTAAGGCAGCAGGAAGGCTGCAGGAGGCCCCCAGGGAACGGATGGGAAAAGGCACCAGAAGTAGGGGCTGCAGAAGCTGGGACCTAGGTCTGGCCACCGCCGAGGAATCTCCAGCTCGTGGGTGGGGCCTCAGTGAGCGGCCCAGACTGGAAATGCCATGGAGCAGAAGAGCAGGACACTGGGGCCTCAAGCCCAGCCTCCTTCAGACAAGACCATGGCCCTCACCTCTTGGAGTCTCGGCTCTCCTTCATTCCAGGACTGAACAAGAGGGTCTCTGAGGAATCAGCCTGTGGAAATCCACCTGCAACCAGCTCGGGGGCACTTCCCCGCACATCAGCTACTCAACACCCACCGTAAGCTGTGTGGGGAACAATACAGGTGTTGTTGCTGACCTCAAGGAGCTCCTGGGACAGACGGAGAGACAATAAACAGGTAAACAAAGAATGTGTAATGGGGAGTTCTGAAAGGGATAGCGCCATCATTCTCCAGAAAAGAGCCAGGAGCCACGTGGCTGGACCCCCAAGTGAGGCAGGGGCTGCTAGGGCAGCAGACCAGGGAGGGAGACAGGGGCCAGATCTGAGGGCCCTGAGGCCCATGGAGCAGTTTGAGCCAGGAAGGAATGCCGTCTGAGTTTTGAAAAGATTCCTTTGCTTGATGGAGGACTCGTGGACAACAGCGTGGGAGCAGGAGCCCCAAGAAGAGGCTGGGGCACGCTCCCAAGGAGGAGAAGCTGGTGCTGGGGGCCAGGAGGAGGTGGCCTGTGGGGACAGGCTGAGGCAGAGCCACGGGTCACCATGCAGGGAAGGGCCCCTGCCCCCAGAGCCTTTCCCCAGCACCGAGAGCTGGGAGCCACTTAATGGCCCAGCCAGAGGCGGGTGGGGCCGCCCCAGAGAGCTGCTCAGTATATAAATATCTTTAATGAATAAATAGAAGTGCTTTTAGGGCTGGCAGAGTCCCATCATTTCCACCTGCCGTAAAATTTCATTAGAAGCAGGCGCTGCAGGGGGAGAGGAATGGCTGCAATGAATCTGCCCACCCACCCCCCGGCCCCGCCTCCACGCTGCACCCGCTCAGCTCCGCTCCATGGAGAATCCGGACCCAGGCCCTCCTCCCCGAGCATTCCTGGGACCCCCCACCCCACCGCGGAAGTCTGGTCTTTTCCTGCCCCAGCGCAGCGACCCCAACCCCTCTAGAACAGGCAAGAAGCAGCAGTGGGCAGGGACCTCACTCCCCTCGGGAATCAGACACAGCAATTCCTGCCCCCCCGCCACTTCCAGCCCCTCCCAGGATGGCAGAGACTTCACCCCCTCCCCACTAGTGCAGTTGAGGTGGGTTTCAGAGAAGACAGTAACCAAGGCTGCTGAATTCCAGGAACAACAGAGCTGAGGGAAAGCATGCCTGGGGTCAGACCGTTTTACAAACGAGAAAACAAGAGGCCCAAGAAAGTAGGGGACTGTCCCGCGATCACTCACGATCAGCAGATCCAGCCCTCCCAAACGTGGCGGGGGCTCCTTTATTGAGCACCAACTAAATGCCATGACAGACCACCATGCTCGTCTCCGCATCACCAGAGTGTAGGGAGGAGGCAAAGAAATGGCGCCGTACCATTTTACAGATGAGAACACTTGAGGACCAGAGAGAAGTAGGATCCAGGTCACCGCCCATGTCAGCAACAGCCAGATGAGAGTCTGTCTCTGCCCGACTACAGCTGCCTTTCTCTACTTTATGCAAATGTTCTGTTCTTCTTTGAGACCTTCCAAAGACTGGAGTAGAAAATGTACCGATTGCCTACTACGTGCCAGGTAGTCTCCAAACTGAAGGCCACCGTCCCCAGCCCCTGGCTGCGTCCCGGGAGCATCTTCCAAGAATGTTGCCATGCTCACCTCCATTTTATAAATGAGCAAAGGAAGCACAGAGAGGTCAAAGAATGTGTCCAAGGTCACACAGCTGTGTCACAGAGACTGGCTATTTGCTCAAACAGCTGGGGATCCTCAGGCCCTGCCCCCTGGCCCCATGGCCACCCTCCACCGTGCCAGTGGTGTATAGCCGGCAACCTGCCCGAGCCCGCGGTTATCAGTTAAGCTCATTAAGTGGCCAGGACAGGACATGGCCCTGGCCAGCTGCCTTCCCTCTTCACCTCACTCCAGCCCTCCTGAGAGCAAGGCCTGAGGACAGGTTTCTGCTTTTACCAACTGTAAGCCAGTGTCTCTCTGTAATTAAGATGAAAAGATATGCAAGCAAGCTTCACCAGGCTGGCCCCCGGACCGGTGGGCACCGGGCATGGGTGCTGGAGACAGGCTCCCTGGGTTCAAACCCAGCCCTGCTCCTCCCCAGTTGTGCGATCCCCGCTCTGGGCCTCGGCCTCCTCATCTGTAAAATGGGGATAGTGCTCAGTGATACTACTCGCCGTCTCGACCTGAGACAAGCTCATACGTAGAAAGTCCTTGACCAATGGTTAAGTGCTGATCAAGGGTCATACCATCATTAACCGTCATCCTTATGTTAGCGGATTTTCTTGTTCCCTTTCCCCACTAGACGGGGAGCTGATTCATCTTTATTTATACCTTCCTGAATGAACGAGCGAACCTGTGAGGGCATCAGTCCTTCCATCAGCAAACACCCATGCTAAGGTCCTTTAGGAGCAAAGAGTGAGTATGCCATACCCCACAGCTGTTCTCTAAGGGGCTGGGTGTTGAACCAGAGTGACGGGGTGGGCCTCACCTGACCACCTGCCCACTGCTTACAGCCTCTCTGTTGCTCCCTCCCCCCAGGCCTTCTTCTGTCCCTGTGTTCCTGCTCTGTGATGATTCTGCTGTCACTCAAGACTCGCCCAGGGCCAGACACTGCCCTCCCTGGGGGCAGGAGCATGGGTCCCGTTCTCATAGGCAGATGCACCCCTCATCAACCAGAACACGACGAGCAGAGGTCCTGAGAACCCATGCACTTTGCCCTCCACCCCAAGGCCCCCAGTTCCTCTTTCACCCCCTCTCTGCTCTCCCCAGATCCCCAGGGAGCCTTCCCCAAGCCTGCTTCTCCTGACCTGCCCCGTGAGCTGCCTGAAGGTAGGAGCCGCCTTCCTCCATTTCTCTGCTGAGTGCCCAGCACGAGCCCCTGCAGCATTTCCTCGGCAAATCTTTTCTGAGCACCTACCATGTGCCAGGCCCCATGTGTGGCTGTGGGGTTGGAGAACAAACGAAGCTCCTTGTCCCGCAAACCAGCAAGACAGCTCAAGATGGCCCTGGGAGCTATACACAAAATAAAAGAGAGTGACAGGAAGGAAGAGTAGCTCTTTCAGTCTGGATGGTCAGGGAAGTCTTTCTGAGGAGGTGATGCTGAGTTGAGACAGAATTGACAAGAAGAGCAGGTGCCAAGGAAAGTTAGGAATAGGATTCTAGGCAGAAGGGAGAACCAGTGCAAAGGTCCTGGGGCAGGAGCATGATTTGCATATTAAGGAACAGCTAGGTGCCACGTGAATGATGACAGCTAGGTGAATTTGCAGAGATGGGCAGGGAGCGGGCTGTACAGGCCCTTGTTGGTCACAGTGAGGAATTTGGATTTTCTTCCACACAAAGTGGGAAACCATGCAAGGGTTTGAAGCAGTGGAGGGAAAAATGATCCCAGGAGTGTGTGGAATATAACAACCCAGTGAAGGAGGGAGAATGGGAGGGGATGGGTAAAGGAAGAGAGGATGAAGGAATGAACAGCAAAGCAAAGGGAAAAGGACCCAGCTGGCTACCTGCATGAAGGAGATGCCACCATGGATGCAGCAGGACCTGGGTCCCTCCTGTCCTTAACCTCTACGTCCCTTCTGGCCCACTGTCTGAAGTGGCCGCACCTAGCCCAGGGTCCTGGTGGTCAGAGCGACAGACACAAAGGCACCCTGAGTCAGGGTGGGAAGCGGTGATTCTGGGAACATCTGACCCAAGTCTTGGGAGTTCCTGATGCTTTGCTTCCAGAAGGAGGCAACAATGGCCTGGGGATGAAAGGGCAAGGGGAACTTTACCAGGAAAGGAGACAGGAGGGTCTCCCGGGAAAGGCTCTGAGAGGGGCAGAGGCAGAGAGGCAGGAAAGAGCCTTATAGACCCAAATCCAATTAATTGTCACCACAACTCTGTGAAGGGCAAGCTGCTGTCCCCATTTTACAGATGAGAGAACCAAGGCTTGGGAAAGGGAAAAGGCAGGATAGTGCTACACAAGTATTCTGGGCAAGAGCTGAATCTTGACCTCAAAGCCCAAGAATCATCAATAAAATGTATCCCAACACTCTTGTGAGGGTTGGGAGTCCTCATGGCAGGCAGGAGGGACGATACTGTCAAAGACACACACACACACACTGTAGGCATTGCTGAGCAGCTCATTCTTCCTGAGGTATCATGGAGCGCATCGTGATGGAGGTGGCATTTGAATTCAACCATGTAGGGTGGTGAGCTTTTGATGGGTGGGGAGGAGGTTGCAGAGGAGAGGAGATAGAAAACGGGACTGGGAGGTGAACAGGAGTCAGGTTGGGAATGCTCAAAGGCCAAGGCCAAGTAGTGGTACTCTATTCAGAAGACACAGTGGGGCCCTGGAAGGGCTCTGAACGAATGTGAATGACCCTCCTGTTTCATGCTGAAGGAGAGGGCTGGTGCTGTAGTCTAGGCAGACCTTGGTGGTGACCTTGAGGATGGGGAGGAGAGAGCATATTTGAAAGCTATTATGGAGTTAGAGTGGGCTCGACTTGTTTGGGTGGAAGCGGGGGAGCACAGGTTACATTCCCGAGGGGGTCAATTAACTCGGTCACCTCCCCTGGCCAGAGACTAAAGCCATTCATTCACCCACCTCTCTGACCACCTGTCCACCAACCCACGACTCCTCCTTCCTTCCGTCCAGCATGTGTTAGTCTCTTCCTTGGGCCAGTCCCTCTTTTTGTTGGGGGGTAGTGTACGGAAGTGCCTGTGCTGGTCCCTGGCCCTCTGGAGCCCTTCTCGGTCTAATGGGAAGACCACCGTGACAAGAGGCAATCCCAACCCAGCATGCGGAGAACAGGTGATCAGAGGGAGTGGGGAGAGAAGAGGGGATCACGGGACCTCAGCGCGGCCCAGGTCCACCTCCAGAAGGTGGGTTTGCAATGTCATCATCCCAAAGGACAGTACATTATTAGCGTTATTAATTACCATTAATCTAATTAAATGGCAATTACATTTAAGAACACAGTGATAAAAATGCCACCTTGGATTTAAATGGATCCACAAATGACTTTCCATGAGCTCAGCCCACCCCCCACTGCAGCACCGCGGGCTCAGTGGGTCACGGCCCACCCGTCTATTTCAGAGTCACCTCGGAGGGATTGCAAGGTCCCACTCCCTTCGTTCCACCAGTGAGCACACTGAGGCCCAGGAAGGGGACAGTACGGGGCCCGGGGCTCAGGCCCAAGTCGGTGACAAAGGGAAATTCAAGCCAAGGAGCCGGATACCAGCCCACCTGCCTCCCAACCTGCCCCATCCCTAACAGCCTTTTTTTTTCCTAGGAAAAACAGCTGTCAGAGGCAGCCATCCTGTTACCGATTAAACAAGGCAAATTCTATCGGAACAGAATCAGAGACACCCCTGGACACCTAATTACACAGTCTGGAACGAGAAACATGGGCAGGGAAACAGGAATATGAACAAACAGTGCAGCGGGCGGCAGAGGCTTTCCCCATCGCCAGAAGCTGTCATCTCCCCGAGGCCTCCAGACAGGAGGACGGGGCGCATCTCCTGGTCCTTGAATAAGATCCCCGCTCCCAGGAAGGGGCTCCCCGGCTGGAGGAAGCCTGGCAGAGCCCCCCACGCTCCACCTGCTGCCGCCAGTCAGGGCTCCGTGACAAAGGAGCGCGTCGGTGGGAGCCGTCTCAGAGCCCCCTCGGACCCGTGGGGGACAGGTGTCATTCTAGGCCTCCAGCAGGCAGGACAGCGAGCTGGGGCAGAGCTGGGCTGGAGCTGCACTGGCTTGGCTTGGGAACTAGGGCTCCATCTCCCAGCTGGAGGGCTGTCCCAGCAGGTTCTCTCCCAGTGGCTGTGCTGGGTGCAGGCGCTGGGCTCGGCTGTCCCCCCATCATGAGAACCTGTGATTTTATACTGAGCAGGATTGTAAGCTGGGGAGGGCAGGGGCCCTGTGTGATCCTGTTTCCATGTCCCCCACATCAAGAGGCACTGGAGCAGACAGTAACGACTGGGTAATTTCAGGATTCATTTTGCCCTATCCCCCCTGTGTTCGTGCTGGTCTTGGGGAGACAGGAATGAACAAAACAGAGGTCCCTGCTCAGGAGGAACCCATGAGCTCGGGGGACACAGACACTGAGCAAGGCCAGACCAATTAGAAGAAGAGAATTAAATGATGTAACTTTGGATAGAAATAAGTGAGATGCAGGAAACAAGGTGATGGGATGAAGAGTGAATCAAATCAGCCCGGGGGTGGGGTTGGGGGTGGGGGTGGGGGCTCCTGGAGATAAGATGCTTCTGGAAGGCCTCTCTTGGGAGATATTTGAGCTAAGACCTGAGAAGGGGCAGTCAAGGGCAGAGCTGGGGGGACATTCTAGGTGACTGCAAGTCAAATGAACCAGTGCGTGGGTATGTGGGCAAGTGAGGGGAGGCAGAAGGGGGTGCACTGTGGGAAGACAGGCCTGGAGCCCACAGGGTCCCCTCGCTGTCCGCTGCAGGGGGTCACAGGCTCCCCTGAGAGTCCCCCGCAGGCAGGGCAGGGCGCCCTCAGTGTGGGCGTCCTTCCTTCCCTCCTCAGGGCGCCGGGCCCTCCCCACTGCAGCGAGCCCAGATGCCACCCCCACGAGGGACCTCCTCTAAGGTGACTCTGCTCATTATTTATTGTTAGTATTATTGGTGTGCCATTAATAATCGTTACCTCTCACCTCCCTCCCTGCTTCTGACTTTGCATGGCTGCGGTTTGCGTTCTCTGCGTAGGTCACGGAGCCTGAAGACAAGCCTTAGGGCTTTCTGATCCATCCCTGGGGGGAGAACGTAAGAGCCACCCATGACTCGGGGCTCTGTCTCTTCAAGGCCATGGGATCTGACTGTGACCGTCATGCTGCGTGACCTAGAACAAGGCCTGGCCTCCCTGGGCCTCCCTCTCGCCTCCAGCATGGACAGGACCTCGCACCCCTGCCCCAGGTTGCTTCCCATGCACCGACTGTGGATGTCACACAGCAGCCCTGCATGGTAGACTTTGGATTCTTACCTCTTCCACCCCCTTCACAGAGGCCAGAACTGGGCCTCATCAGGGTCATGTGGCTGGGCCCAGGGCCAGTAAGAGGGGCAGAGGGTCCGGCTGAGATGAAAGGGTAGTGATGCTTCAACACAAATTCCCTGATTCCGGTGCCTGTACTGTGGTTTTATAGGTCTTCGTTCTAGAAAATGCGTGCTGGAATATTCGGAGACGGTGGTGTACCACATGCTGTGCTTGCAACTCCCACCTGAGTTGAAAACGAATTCAAATTTTTTAAAGATTTTAAATGTTCAAAATGTGGAAACAAAACCCAACCAAACCAGACCCATGATCCTTCCATGCTGGGCTCAGTGTTCAGGCCTAGCCGGGCCAGCCTAGAGATGGGGACCCTTTTTGGACTCATTGCCTACATGCAAAGAGGGAGATGGTATTTGATCCCTGACTTTGCAAACAAGGAAACAGAAGTTCAGAGTCGCCAAGGCATTTTCTGAGGACGTACAACCAGGATGTGGCCGTGCGTCTGCTCACGAGGAGCTCCCCACCTGGTGGGGCAGAAAGCCCAGAGGGAAGGGAGCCTGCGGGAGGCTGAGGGGTGCAGGGTGGCCCCTGGGGACAGGGGTGCTGGATGCCAGGGCACTGGGCCATTGTACCCCCCACCCCTGCCCTTTAGAGCTCTTGGGCCTCCCTGGAGGAAAGAGGAAGCAAGGCTCCCACCCCCCGGGTCAAGGGCTGATTGATCTGCCACGGTCCCTGGAGCAGGGACCCACGTCCGCACCTCGAGCTGCTGCGTGTTTTCTTGTCTCTGATTGTAAACAGATTTGACTAAAGAGGTAAATTAGAAGTTAATTAGAGAGAACATGATTGATGAGGCAGTTCGCCATGATTGGGAGGCGTGGAAAGGAGGGGGCTCCCTGCACGGAGGGGAGGGGGAAGGGGTGCAGGAGGAGACAGTCACAGGCCCATGGATGGCGGGCCACCCGGCAGGGTGAGGGGGCCTGCTCAAGCCTGCCCTTTCCCTTGGGCACATGGGTCCATCCAGGGAGCACACCACCCCACCTGGGACTGGGGGCCGGGCGCTTGCTGGACTCTGGGGGTGAAACAGCCTAACTGTTCTGTGTGCACCCCGAACTTTCATCATCCTGGATGTGCAGGCCGGGCAGGGCGGGTGCTGCTGCTTATCACGCATGTACACCACTCCAGGCCCCATGCATCTTCTCAAGACATCGCGAGTTCGAAGCTCTTCCTCTGTGTCCTGGATTATGCCCCCTGAGAGATTCAGAGAGCTGAAGCAATTTGCCCGAGGTCACACAGCTAATATGAACAGAGCGGAGACTGACCTCCTGAGCCTGTGCCTTTCTGAGTTCTAGGCTGGGTGCCCGGTCATGAGTCCGACTGCTCAGGAAATACGGGGGTTTTCCCTATGGCCCCCTGATTAGACACCTCCAGCAGTGGTGAGCTCACTTTCTCCCAAGGCAGCCTGTCCCGTGGCCAGACAGCTCTGGCTAGGGGAGCGTTTGTCCTTGCGTAGACCTAGTCTAACCCTCCCCAGACCCACCTCCAGGGCTCCGCCACCTGCCCGCCTCCTTCACATCCCAGAATAAAGACCCCCAAGGGGCGGGGAAGCCTTCCAAGTCTCGCCCAAGCCCCTCATCCTCCTGGGAACACTGAGGCCCAGAGGAGGACCAAAACGCCAGAGTGGCACAGGGAGCTGATGTCACAGTGGGGCCTGACCCCCTCATGGCTGAAATACAGCGATAAGGCCCCCAGGGGCCCACAGCCTCCACACCCCGAACTGTTACAGCTCTTCATTTCTCCATGGCTTCCCTCCCCTACTCGTTCAGTGGGATTTACTGGGGCCTGACCCTGTGCCAGTCTCGGAGAATGTGAGAGTGAGGGAGATCCGACCTTCCTGTGGAGGTGCTCACAGCCCTGTCAGGGTGGCAGCGCTGCTCAGGAAAGGACAAGGGGCAAAGAGAGTCCCGAGCGGGAGAGTTGGCCCCTCCAGGAACTGGCACAGGGGCCAAGTTCTGGAAGAGGTGCGAGCATGTTCCAGGCAGAGGGAACTGTGGTGAGAGGGAGCGTGGTACATTCCAGAAACCGCCAGAAGGCCAAATAGCTGGAAGCAAGAGTGAGGGGGAGCTAGTGGGAGGTGAGGTCACCTAAGGAAGCCGTTTGGATTTTATTCTAAGCAGCAGGAACCATCCAGAGCTCTAAGTGGGGGAGGAGGATGGGATTTGCATTGGTTGAAGCGCTCCCTCTGACTTCTGGTGGGATGAGGGGTGGGCACCGGGGACACGGGAAGTTCCTGCACCGAGAAGGTGCCCACCCACCTGTCAGCTCAGAGAACGTGCATGCCGAGAGGGGTTCCACGAGGGGCTTAAGGACAGATTCCATCTCTGGGGGCAGGCTAGCTGGGGGGACTGGGAAGGGGGCATTGCCTGAGACAGGGAAGCCTAAAGCAGGGAGGACTGAGGGGAAAAGCAGAGTCTTGGAGGGAGGCGTGTTGGATGTGAGGGGCTGTTCGGGAGGGGGTATGCTTCAGACAGGTGATGCCTGGGTCAGGGCCGATGACAGCCCGAGCCAGAGCGGTCAGTCCTTCCAGATGCCGAAAGCATGTGGTCTGCAGGCCCATCCCATCCCTATGCCCCCTTCCCTGAAAGGGGCAGAAGAGTCTGGGGCAGGGATAGGGGAGACCAGAGCTGGACAGAGAAGAATAGGACAAACCATCTCCTCCCTTGTTCTAGGTTGTATGCTCCTGTTAATGCTACCAGGGGCTACATGGCCTGGCAGACAGCCTCATCCCTATTGTTGCCAGTGGGGCTAGAAGCCCCCCCGAGAACCTTGAGGAGAGGACAAGGGACGAGGAGAGCCCTGGGGGGGAGGGTTGGCCCCTCCAGGAATTGACACAGGAGCCAGTTCTGGAAGAGATGCGAGTGATTTCCAGGCAGCACCATGGTCATCCGTCCAAGCCTGACTCTCAGCTTCCCTCACTCCTCAGACTTCTCCAGACCCAAACAGGAGCCCACCTGGGGAATATCCACTGAATCAAACCAGTGACCTAGGAAATTGGGCCATGGCAAGGGTTTGGGGCAGGTGGTATTTGGGGAAGGGCATGGATGGGAGCTTGGGGAGAAAATTGCAGTGGGTGTGGGTAGAAGTGAGCGAGAACAAGCAAATGTGGCTCCCGGGCCAAGTTCTCCGACCTCTCCAGTCTCCGCCAGGGAGAATCACGGGCCCCCAACCCAGGGCTGTTTCAATTAGCTGGTATGCCAAGAGCTGGCCTGGTGCCTACTTGCTAAATTGGGTGCCCAGATTCTATGTCCTCTGCTCTTGCAACAGCTCTAGGGTGAGGGGAGGGCAAGCACGTGTCTCAGACAGGGAAACGGAGGCTCAGAGAGGTGAGGACACTTGCCCGGGGTCCCAGTGGGTTCAGATTTGGACCCTATGGGCAAGCTCTCATCACGTCACCAGCGAAGATCAGATACTGGTCGGATGGCCACTGTTGGATGTGACGGGGCCTGCAGTACAAGGGGATGAGCAGAACCAGCCTGGTCCCTCCCTTGAGGGGACTCCCAAGCTGCGGGAGAGATGGGCACAAACAAGTTTCAAAAATCACACTTGTGTGTTCACTCAGTAGTCACTTGTTGAGCCCGCACTGTGCCCCAGGGCCTGACTGGAGCACAGGACAAATACAGCCCTTATTCCCATGGGGTTCACACTGCAGGGAGGGAGACAGAAAGTCAAGATATCAGCAGAGACAGTGGCAGATAATGATAAGCGCTGAGACAGAGAAAGGTGAGGGGCATTTTGGGTAAGATGGTCGGGGCGACATTTGATCAGAGACAAGATCTGAAAGAACCGTGTTTCAGGGAACACGAGGAGCAAATGCAAAGGCCCTGAGGCAGGAGCGTCCCTGGGGCATTTGGAGAGCCACCAGGAGGCCAGGGTAACCAGAGCAGGGGGGCAGGGGGACAGCAGGGGAGCCAAGGGCAGACTAATGTGGGGTGTCCAGCCCAGGTCACGGTGGCTCTTACGAGGTGTGGCGAGTGCCCTGGTCATGGTGCTGTGACGAGTCACCTGGATGGTGCCAGTCCCAGGTCCCCAGGGTCTCATTCCAGCGCCGAGCACACCCTGCACAGGATCCGTGGACATACTCGTCCCAGGCCGCCCCTTGGAGTGGTCCAGCTCGGTGTGGTCGGCTGGGGAGGCCCTGCCCCCCATGGGCCTGTTGAGCCCTGAAAGTGGGGCCCCCCAAACTGAGAGGCGTTGCGTACAAAATACACCCCAGATTCTGGTGACGAGGTACATACAAGAAATGTAAAATATTTCACCAATGTTTTATATTGGTCACATGTTGAAATGACGATATTTGGGGTATGTATGTATTATTAAACTAATTTCACCTGTTTCTGCTTACTTTGTTTTTTTATTGTGGCTACTAGAAAATTTAAAATTACACCAGCAGGCTGCGTTTGCTTTCCATTGGGCGGTGTTGGTCTAGCTAATTAGTCACAGCCGTGGAATATTTAGACTGGCGTGAAGCGTGCCATTAAAGTCATTTCAGCATTTAAAAAAAACACTCCTACAAAGCAGAGCCTCGAATTGGCAGAGCCTCTGCTGTCCCGTCGTGTTTAATAAGCACCCAGCTCATGGGGCAAAGGGCCCAGGAACCCCGTCTCTCTGATGCAGTTAATTGCCTTTGATGGAGATTATCACTAGGCCTCTCGCTGGGACAACACAGATGCACACCACGTGCACACCTTACTGGCCTTGGTAGAGCCCAACTTCTGGGCTTGGATTACAATGTGAGGGCCAGAGCTTACAAGCGCTCTCTGGACCTCGGAGAGGTGCCCCCTATGGGAAGCCAGCGGGTGGAAGGTCTTTGGACGCTCTCTGCCCTCCTCAGGCAATGACATGTGGAGGAAAGACCCCTCTGGAGTCAGGGGGTTTCGGTCCTTGGCCTGGCTCTGCCATTTCTTCCCTGTGAGATCACAGGCTTGTCATCACCCTTCTCTGGGCCTCAGTTCCCCTGTCTCTACAATGGGAGAAATGGGGGCCGATCCTTGATGACCTTTCTCTGTTAAAAAATGGTGACTTTTTTTTTTTTTTAAAGATTTATTTATTTATTTGACAGACAGAGACCACAAGTAGGCAGAGAGAGAAGGAGGGGGAAGCAGGCTCCCTGCTGAGCAGAGAGCCCGATGTGGGGCTTGATCCCATTATCCTGGGATCATGACCTGAGCCGAAGGCAGAGGCTTTAACCCACTGAGCCACCCAGGCGCCCCAAAAATGGTGACATTTTAAATTCTAGGTTCTAGATGATGCTTTCACTCTGTGTGGTGCACTCGGGTACCTCCAAGTGGCCCCACAGGTCTTCATGAGGTTACGCAGTCTGTCAGGGGCAGGGACAGGCGGGACGACGTCCTCCTGCCCCAGGCCTCTGGCTCAGGCCTGGCCCTCGCTCAGCCTGTCCTAGTTTGAACATGGGTTCTGAGAGAGGCAGAGCGCAGAGGGAGGCTCTGAACCCGCGCAGGCGGCAACCTGGGTCTGCACCAAAGGTGGGGCACGTGGACAGAGGCATCAGAACCTGGAGGCTGGCTCCTACGACAGGCGCATGGCCCAGCTGCGGAGGCCATTCCTGGATCCTGCCACCCTCGTGGGGAATGGATAAATCCATCAGCAGAAGAGAAGAGCCCCCCTAGACCTGGGTGGGGGTCACCGTTCGGCACACCCCATGCCGCCCTCCAGATGAGCGGTGGCTTCCTGGCCCCAGAGGCTGGCAGGACCCAATTCTAGGAACAGAAGAGGAAGAGCCCCTATCCTTTCACCCTATTGCAGTCCTCTCTGTGGCCCCCTGGATCCCTGCAGGAGATAAACCCAGGGGCCCAGACACCTGTTCCAGCCAGACTGAGAGAGAAGCCCCCGGGGCGGGGCTTGGGTCTCCGCAGGCTCAGCTAGACTCCTCAGAGGCGCTCGTACACTAACATCTCATACCGGTGTCAAGGCCAGTGGTACTCAACCCCAGCCATCCACTGGCATCAGTCACCTGGGGGATGTTTTAGGAGCCTGATACCCAGACCTCAACCCAGACCAATTATGTCAGTATCTCTGGGGTGTGGCCTTAGAATTCATATTGTTAAAGCCCCCCCAGGTCATCCCAGTGTGCCTTCAAGGGCTGCCCCAGCCCCAGGTCAGTTCTAAGTGCCTCAGGATGGATGTTTAGGGAAAGGCAGGGGGGCGAGGGGGAACGGATTTGTGAGGCCCAGAGAGGGGAAGTAACTTGCCCAAGGTCACACAGCGAGGTGATAGAAAAGCCCATCCCGGAACCCAGGCCTCTTTCCTGAGCCTGGGCTAATTTCTCTCCCGAGGCTCCATCTTTTACAAACCACAGCCCAGGCAGGCAGTGCTCACAGTATTTCACTTTAATAATATTGGAACCTGGTACAGTCAGGGCCACCACAGTGAGGGGCGGGAGCTTGCGTTGGTGATTAGCGGAGCCGTAAGTCTTTCGCTTTATCCAAATCTTGGGCAGTAATTTAGGAAATTTAATTAAAGGGGGAGAAACGGGGACACCTGAAGCTCCTTGCCTCCTGTTATAATGAGTGAAATACACCGGGCTGTAAAAGGAAATGCTGTCTGAGACGCAGCTCCGATGTTTTATTGCCAAGTTTTATTCGCTGATGTAAACGTAATCGCTGGAAACCCGAGCTCTATTAACGCACATATTTTCACACATCCGGGACCTCGCCTGCCCCGCCCCCTTCCTCCAGGTTAGTTCACCCACCTCCACGGGTCAGGCCCCGCACTTTCTGGGCATGTCCATGCCAAGTCTGGATTTCCCTGCCGGTTTCACACCCTCCCATGGCAGATAAGAGTCTAATAGAATTCCAGTGCTCCTCGGAGCTCAGTAATGCATTCTGGAAATTAGGTGGCTACATACTGAAGCCATTGTTCCCCCTTATAAATGGGCTCCCTCGAAGCCAGTGACCGTGGGGTCTTTGATAAGCTCTCATGAAGCCGCGCTGCACATGTTATTGGTGTGTTAAAAGGCGCAACTCTGGGCTCACATTGCTCATTGTTAGGGGCTGATACATTTAAGTAGTTTCTCCATGAATCAGGCAGCTTAGGTATTTCCCCCCTCTTGGCATTGATAGATGAGCGAAAGGAAGCCATTTAGACGGCGCTATATAGGGCCCTGGCCCACACGGTGAATGATTTCCAATGCCTGGTTTAATTTATTTTTAAATGAAATTTGTTATTGATTCTGGATTAAAAGGACAAATCTTACCGCTGTTACCACTGACAGAGCCATGGTGCTCAAGTGACACCTCTCAAGGAGGGGCGGGAGAGGGTGGCCTCCCAGAGTCAAGGGGAGGGTGGAGGCTCTCCAGGGAGCTTGGGTCAGAGGCAGGGGACAGTGTAAGATGCCCTGACTGGCGTGAACTTAAAAAAGATTGTCTTGGGGCATCTGGGTGACTTGGTCGGTTAAGCGTCTGCCTTAGTCTCAGGTGATGATCTCAGGGTCCTGGGATCAAGCCCCACGTTGGGCTCCCAGTTCAGCAGGGGAGTCTGCTTCTCCCTCTCCTCCTCCCTCCCACTCATGCTCTCTCTCTTGCAGATAAATAAGATCTAAACACACACACACACACACACACACATATTTATAATATATATATATTTGTATTATATGTTATAGCTATTTAATATATGTAATAAAATCAAAGGATTGTCCTTCCCACCCGCAATAACCAACATGATGTCTGCCTTCGGAGTCTCATCTGGGAAACGGGATATTTGTCTCATGGCATCCATGTGACCATGGGATGCTTGCCTCCAGGGATGGGACATTTACTCTCTCCTGGAGCATTCCCAGAATGATGAGAATCACCCACCCTAGTGAATTCCTGGACACTATTTTCTGGGATAGTCTTCGGTTTCCTCCTTCCTCTACCAAGCATCTAGCTTCCGCAGTGCCTGCACTTGAATCCATGAGCAGAACAGACAGAATTACACAGGGGTGAAATAGGGGCTGGGGGGTCTTCTTTCACCTCCAGCTTCTGCCCTGCCTCACTGTGCCAGCTTGTGCGTGTTACCACATCTCTCTGAGCTTCAGGGTCTTTATCTGTAAAAGAAGGAAGGTAATAATTTTGGCCTCAGGCTTTGTTGCATGAATTATATGAGAACATGGATGTGAATGTGATTTATAAACTGCAATTCAGGTGCTGTAGGAAATACAGATGGGATAGTTTGTTATAGAGGGAGAGCCCTGAGCTGGGAGACAGGGCACCTGGATCTAGTTCTGTCATGGCTGGCTGTGTGACTCTGAGGGAGTCACTTACCCTCTCTGGGTCTTAGTTTCCTAAGTTTCCTCAAAGAGGGCAGTTGCATTAGATGTGCTTCAGTATTATGCCTAAGAGCATGGGCTCTAGAATCAAACATATTTTGGCTGTACAACTGCCTTGCCGTGTGACATTGGATAAGATACCTAACCTCTCTGAGCATCTGCTTTTATCTGCAAATAATAATAGTAGTAGTGATAATAATAATAGCCAACATGTATCATGTATTTACTCTGTACCACTAAGGGCTTTCTATGTAGTGCTTTTCATTTAGTCCCCACAATAATCTTGTGATGGAAGTCTTACAGTCTTTATTTTACAGATAAGGAAGTTCAGGCACAGAAAGGCTAAGAAACTTGTCTAAGGTCACACAACTAGGAAGTAGCATGATTCAAAACTAGTATCCACACTTAGAACCACACTATTCTACTCTGTTTGGCCTGGTTGTTCTGAAGATTAAGTGGGATAAGTCAAGTTCTTAGCACAGTGTTGTGTACAAGTGATGAGCCAACAGAGGCTTGAGCCAACATAGCATTTCTTCCTGTGGGGGACTTAGACGGGGCCTTGGTCAATGAGACACTTAGCTGGACAGAGGGGAAGGCATGCAAGAGGAGGGGGAAGCACTGAGAAGGGTAAGGACATAATGAAGATCAGGCTTGTTGAGGGAGGAAACGTGGCAGAAATGGTATTTGGACTGAGGGCATGTGCAGGAGGTGAGGCTGGGACCTGGTATACAAGCTAGAGAAGCTGGGATTTCTGTAATAAACAAGGCCATTGGAAGGTTTTGGGCAGAGTCTTCACAGTGTAAGCCTCTTCAAAGTCAGACAATCCCTGGATATCTGTCCTTGAAGGAGATTTAGAGGTCACTGTGTTTAACCTCGTTCCAGACTATGAGGAGAAATGATTCTTGAAGGTCAAACAATGGGTTATTGTCAGAGCAGCAGTGGGCTGTGGTCCCACTCTGACCTTCTTCCTTGGCAGCCCCCAAATGGAGTCTCTTGTTTTCATTCTTCTAATCCCCTCCCTCCCTGTCCCCTTGTCTGTGCCCCCCTGCCTACAATCTGTAGGTTAAGAGGAGAAAGCCCTAGGTTTGAGCTTGACTTCTACCACCACATTGTCCTGGAGAGGTCTCAGGCTGCAACTTAGAGTCTGGGTTTCAGTCTCGGTGCTGCTATGTGATTTCAAAGATTCTGCTCCTTCATCTTTATAATGGGGGCATTGGAGTCCATTTCTATTGGGAGTGAGGGTCAAGTTAATGAATGAGAAAACACTTTTGTAGAGTCCAAGACACCTGGCCATCCCAGGATAACCTAGGTGCTATCTCTGTGTAGGAAGGAAGTGAAAAGAAGGGGACCAATCCGGCAAAACCAACCCCTTCCTCTAGTGAATGCGGGGCGGGAAGATGGGTCAACGGCGGGGATCTGTCCACAGTGCTGAAAGTAGCTTCCTGTTGGGGCTCAGTTGTGCTGAAACATAGCATTTGTAATTTGGGACTTCAAGGGGCTGTCCTTAGATGTGAACGAACCGGATTGCTGCTGGCGACCACAGGCCCCATCCAGTGTGCTGCCCGCCATAATACTGGAAAGGGGGGGGGGGTGTGCAAGGACAGAGTAAAGATGGGGTGGGGAGCTGTCCCTCGGGTTCTAACCTCATTCTCAAACTTGGGGCTCTGTCCACAATGCTGGATCCACCTGTAGTCTGTGGAGAGGGGAGTGGTCTGTTTCCAGCGTACACTCTCATTCCGCGGGGAGGAGCGGAAACTGGAAGGTCTGTCCATGGTGCTGAATCCTCGAATCTAAGAGCCCTCCTAGGCGAGGTACTTGAGGCCAAAAAGATGGGGGGTCGGAGTTGACGCTGTCCTCCTCCGTGGTGCTGAAACCGCGGCGGACATGGCCGTGTAGGGAAAGAGGCCTGAGGGAGGATAAGGGATGAGGGCAGGAAAGGACCTCGCTTGGGGACCTCGGAGAAGCTACGTCTCCGATTTAAATGAAATTTAAATTTAAATTAAATTTAAAGGAGGCCACTGGTCGGCCTTCTTGTCTCTACTGAAGGTCTGTCCCAACAGCTCCAGGAAAACCGTCAGGGAAGGAATCGGAATCGGAGGCTTTCGTTGAATTCCTGGTCTTGGGAATGGGAGTGTCTTCGTTACCTGCCCGCCCCTCCAACATTTCATCTAGGCCCATCGGTCCGAGGAACGGAGATTTACAGTCCAGAAGGGGGCGATCCAATCCACCGCGTAGGGCCCAGCATCTCTAAGCTAGAAGGAGCCCGAGCAACTGGCCAGCCTCACTCCCATTATGCAGACAGGAAAACTGAGACACAGAGAGGATAACAACAGTAATATCTATCCAGCTCCTACCATGAAGACGGCATTATGCTAAGCGCTTTAACATACACGATTTCATAAGTCCTCACCAGGACCCCTGCAGGTAGCTGCTTTTCCCATTTCTCAGATGATAACTTTGAGGCTCAGACGGGGATAGACATAAGGACACGTCCGCACAGGGAACTAAAGACTATCACAGGTCCCCTGTGCCTCAGCCCAGGTTCCTGCCCTACCTCACCCCCACCTCCTCCGACCCCCTGACCCCAACACCGCGCTGCTAGCAAAGTTGGGAGTCCCTCTGAGCGCTCTGGGTCTGGCGGCAGGTGGAGTGGTTTTTCTCCTTATCCCGCTGGATAGTATATCTGTTTCTGAAGCCAGTTGTCTTATGCTTTGCGGATTCTAGGTCCCTAGGGGGTCTTCCTCCACCTCATCTCGCTCTCCCATTTGCACTCTCGGGCAGGGGAAGTTGCGGGTACCGCTTTAAAAATCCCAGCCTGGGCAAAACTTTGATGATAAATCAAGCGGCAGATCCCTCCGCCGTCGCCTCCTCTGGGCGGGCGGGAGGGAGTGAGAGGAAGGGGGTGCGGCGGCAGCGCCGAGCGGAGTGGCCTTCCGCGGAAGGGAAGAGTCCCGCAGTCGGAGGCGGCCGGCTGGGCGTGCGCTCGCTACCCGCAGCCCGGGCTGGGCCGGAGCCGGACGAGGGCTGGGGCCGGGCTGGGTTCGGCGGGCGAGGGGCAGCGGCCGGAGCTGGGCAGCCAGGCCGCATCGGGCAGGGAGCGACGGGCGCGGGGTTTGCGGTCTCCTGAGCCCCGATGTGAGGCGGCGGCGCCCCGGCCCGAGCGCGCACCATGGGGGCCCCGCTCGCCGTGGCGCTGGGCGCCCTCCACTACCTGGCACTTTTCCTGCAACTCGGAGGCGCCACGCGGCCCGCGGGCCACGCGCCCTGGGACAACCACATCTCCGGCCACGGTGAGTTCGGTCGCCGCCTCCGCGGACTTCCCCACCCAACCCCACCCCGGGCTGCGCCGCTCCAACTTGACCGTCCCCGGGGCTGGAACCCGCGCGGGCCCTGGCGGGAGTCCAGTGGCGCCCCCTGCCGGGTCCATGGACTCGCCCTGGCACCCCGACCACCCCTGCAGAGGAGGGGGCACCCCGTGTGCAACCCGATCCCGCCCTCGCGGAGAGCCTCCTACTCTCCAACACACTCGCGCCGATGCACCCACCTCCAGGACTACACAGAAATTCGCAGCCAGGAGCACACTCACTGTTCTCACACTCACAACTCCTGCCCTCACACATCTCCAGACACCTTCCAGATCCCCTTCCTCACTCATAAACACTCACACTTATGCCCACTGCACACACACACAGGCACTACGGTTGGGGGCTCACACCCTACCAGCTGGTGCCCAGGCGCACACACTCTGCACAACTCTTGCCTGCCCTTCTGCCTGCAGACACACACACACACTTGTGAACACACTTTGCTCGCCCACTCCTCTCTCCCCATCTGCCTTTCCCTTTTGTGGGCTTAACCCTGCAGCTGCCCTCATCCCCTCCCACTCCCCCCCTGCCCCTTATGCCACTGGGAACCACTGGGAAAGGTCCTAGGGGACAGCAGACCCTGCCTATTGAGAACCGGTAGTCTAAGGCTGCAAGTGTCCCTGCAGGGTGGGTGACGAAAGCTTGGTGGGAGCCCCTCAAAGACATTGGAATAGTTGGGATTGCTGCTTCCAGCCATGGGCGTGAAAGGGGAAAAAGGATGCCAGGGGCTTTTGTTTGTCTCTGGGGGTGGACAGAAAGACCCTGCCATCCTTCTACCAGTACCCATCCATCCTCATCCTTGGCCCCGAGGACTGGAAAGGTGGGAAAATCAGTTCAGCCACCATGGGAGCCAGGGAGCAAGCAAGCAACCCCACGTTGGTTGCCTGAGTGTCAGAGGCTCCGTTCAGCCCCAAAGGAGCCCAAGTTGGCAGCAGAGTTGTAGCTTCTGAGGCGGGAGCTGTGGGGGCTTCCCCTACCCCTGTGAGCCAGGCTCCAGAATGGGGACCAGAGCATAAATGAAAATGGAGACCTTTCTTCCATCAGTCCCTTTCCAGTCTGGTGGGAGAGGCTGCAGGACCAAGGTTGGGCACTGTAAGCCCAGAGCTGGGTGCAGGGGGAGGTTTGCACCAAGAGCAGAGAACTGTGTGATTTATTTTGATGGGAAAGTGGGGGGTGGTGTAGGTAATTAGAGGAGGCTTTGATGGGGCCTGACGCACGAGTAGGATTGTTGCAGGAGGTGTGGGTGCTTCCAAAGCCCTTCTCAGGGTCTCTGCTTTTTGGGAAGCCTAACTCCCTGCACCCTTCTGCCTCACCACGTTTGGTGTAAGTGCTCTGTGTTTCATCTCTGAACCCTTCATACCCCTCATCAAATTTCTACTGACCTGGCTGGAGCACTGGTGAATAGGGGAAGGGTTATTTTGACCCTCAACTCACAGATGGAGAAACCAAGGCTCCGAGAGGTGAAGGGACTTGTCCAAGGTCACACAGTGAGTGAGTGGTTGAGCTGGGACTGGCCACAGGGTCTGTTGGGTAAAGGCAGATCATTTTCCAGGATATTCATCTCCCTGTCAGATTCCCTCCCATTTAAAGGAAACTGGGAATTCCTCCTTCCCTCCCCTCCTCGCTCTGCTCAGTTCCTTGGCATGGTTAAAACTTAGACTAGGAGGGTTTTCCAAGGAAGGGTTTTCCTGAGTTTGCAGTCCCAAGAGATACGAGGACTGAGGCTCTGAGTTTTATGGTCATCCTGTCCCTGGAACAGCAGGCCCCAAGGATTTGGGTGCTATTCTGTCATTCCTGAGGCCCCGAGGGCCCCCCCCCCAATAGGAAATCAGGTTTTGCCCTTTGTGTGGTAGTCTCTTTCTGCCCCCTGGTGTTAGGTGTGCTTAGTAGGGGCACAGCTCTGCCCTGCTGGCTGTATGTCGCTTCTGAACCCTGGCCAGGTCCCGCTAAGGCCCAGAAGAGAGGCTGGACAGAGAAGTCGCAGCACCGACTGCAGGGGAACCTGACTTCTCTCTCACTGACCCCCTGTGCAGTTCTGGGCAAGTGGGTCAGCCCTCTGGGGCTCCTTCTGTCCCTCCTGAAACGAGGAGACCAGGCTGCTCTGCAGCGGCCTGACTGCCTTCTCCCACCATTGCCAGGTTCAAAGTCACCAAGTAGTGGATGCCGAGGAGCCCCCATGGCTGCCCCTCTGCTGAGCCAAGCGCCCGACCACAGGAAGGTTTTGGAGCCACTCACTTAATCACAAAAAGAAACTGTTATTAATGATAGTGAGACGCAGCGAATAAGTGGGTCATGTCTAATAAGCCATTTGTGTTCAGGAGGAGAATACCAATTTGATAAAAGCTGTGTGTGCTGAAAAAGCCCAGAAATTGCTGTTTAGCAGATTGGAGCCTGATCGTTTCATTATTCCTGGGCTCCGCGTGTCCTCAGCTGATTCAGGAGATGTGGCCGGGTTAGGGAGGTGTCTGTGTCTGGGGTGAGGGTGGGAGGCTGGAAGTGGGGCCTCCTCCAGAGGAGCCCATAAACCCCAACCACTTGGTGGCGCCTCACCTCTCCAGCTCAATCTGAGCCCAGCCCAGCCTCCAGGCTGATGCCTTGTGCCGGCCCGGGACTTGTCACAGGGAGATCCCGTGGTTAGATGGGTCCGCAAGGACATCTGGCTCGCCTCCCATCTCCCTGCTATCTCCACTCAGCCCACTTCTCAGAGTGCCTTTAAAGGCATGAGGAATGAATGGGGGGTGAGTGGTACGTGCTCTTTGGAGAGGCATAAGGGATTGGAGGCTGGGTTTGCACTGGTCCGTGTTCATACCTACTAGGTACTCAATGAATGGGAGCTGTTTTGATTACTCCTTAGGAGAAAGGGTCAGCTCATTGCCTTCAGCCCAGCAGAGGTGGGGGGGCAGGCGGCAGGGCTAGCATTTATGAACTGCCTACTATATGCTCTGTGCTGCCAAACCCCTTGCCAGTGTTAATTCCCTAAGGCTGATGTTATTCACGCAAGGCTGGTGTTGGGCATATGAGAATACTGAGGTTCAGAGAGGGCCAGTGACTTGCCCAAGGTCACTGAGTCTGTACAGAGAGCCAGAGAGCTGTGCCGGCCTCCTCTAGGATGACCTCGAGGCAAGCTTGGACAGTCACGTGACAGGACTTGTTCTTTCGGCCCAGGCCTATCTCAGCGCTTCCTTCCAGCTCCCCAGAGAACTGGTAAAGTCGTGGGGGGGGCCCCAAGAGGAACCGGCAGCTAGACGGGATCTTGCTGCAGCCACTTGCATTCTAACTAATGCAAGTTAGAAAAAGACAGCTGGACCGGACTCCTTCTCAGGTCCGTTTTCCAGATCTCGGCCAGGGCAGGGGACCGGAAGGCAGGATCTTTGCGAGGATCTTTGCAGACCTCCTGCCTTGGACTCACCAGGGGGTTTGTTAAAATGCAAACCTCAGAGTGCAAACTCCCACCCAGACCCAGTGGCCAAAATGATTGTTGATGAGACCCTGGAATCTGCATTTTATAAGCTCCTCCAGATGACTCCCACGCAGCCTGGAGTTTGGGAGCCTTGGCCTTACACACTCAGCCAGGGCAGAGGACACATGTAGGCATGGGACATCGTCTGGTGCCGGGGGATGCTGGGTTGGTTTGGTTTGCGAGATAGGGAGAGGGCCAAGCTGGAGCAGGCATGTGGACCCTGAGAGGATCCCCAGGAAGCCTTACACTGCAGCAAACATCCGTCCTCCCACCCCCACCCGGCCACACACACACACACACACACACACACACACCCCTCGGCCAGCACCTTCAATTATTAATACACCCCAATGCAGACACAGATCCTAGCTTGGCCCAGCGCTTTGTCCATTGAGTGATTTGCTGTCCTGAGGTTCTCTCCGTTGCCAGGAGGGAGCGGTGGGGTGCGGAGGCAGGGGCGGGGGCCACAGGCCGTTTGGCCAACAGCCCGTGTGCTGAACACCCACCCCGGCATTCTCTCATTCTTTACCCAGCTGTGGGTACCTCGCCATCAATAAGCCAGCCAGTTTGGTGGCTGGAAGATGGAGAAAATTGAGTGCTGTCTTCCGAAGGTTATGATGTTAAAAAATGTGTTCGCGTTGTCTTGGGTGTTGGTGATTACTCTATCAATTACGCCCGTAAACACTCAGCCTTGGGCTGAGGGTTCCCGGCCTCCTGTGGGGAATTGGCCCTCACAAGTGGTTTTCCCCGAGTCCTTCACACCAATTGGTTTTGACACCTTGCCTATCAGCGGCTCCGGCGGCCTTTTCCTGAAGCAACGGGAGCCGTGGGCGGCCAGCAGAACAGGAATTCAGCTCATCTCCACGGTGACACGGTGACACGGTGACAGCAGAGGTGCTGGGGGAGGTCTCCTGGTGACAAACAAGTGGGCAGGGTCGGGGGTGAGGGAGAGTGGTCAGCCACCGGGACAGGAGATGGAGGTCCTGGGCAAGGGTGCATTTTACCCAAATTGGTGGGGGGGCCAGTGCTTGGCTTGTGGTGTCCCCTTATTCAACTCTGTGCAAATAAGGTGAGAGATATACGGAAGCAAATGCTGACTGAGTGTCATGCCAGAGCCTTAAATGGCGTTTGACCCCCACAAGAACCCTCAGAGGACAGGACTTCCCCTGGCCTGTGGCATTCATGCGGGAACTGAGTCTCTGTGAGGTTACAAGGCTTGCCCAAGGTCACTTACCTAGCAAGGGTTGGAGCCTGCATTTGATCCCAGGAACGTGACCCCAGAGCCCAGGCCCACAATGCTGCTGAGTCCTGGAGAGGGGAGGGATGGAGTCTGAGGTCCGAATGCTAAAACTTATGTGCATTCCAAGTTAATGTAGTTTTAAACGTTCCCATAATTTTAATTTTGTAAGGAATCCATGTTTTTAGTAGAATGATCCCAAGATCACAGCCCCTCCCTCATCCTTAGGGACCAGTACAAGGACATCCTGGGGTGGGCAAGGCTGACTTCACTTTGCAGTGGGCAGACCTGGACCCGGCTCCTTGGAGCGCATATGATATGCTAAGACCCTAAGGTGATGGGGTCCTAGGGTCTGTCCTCCTCTCCCTAGCCCTGGTGAGGCAAGAATCTTCTAAGAGAAAAATGGGCCGTGATCTCACAGAGGGTAGAAATTTACCCCTCTACCTGCTGGCGACCCTGAGTTCCCTCTAGTGCACCTTCAGTTGTGGGGAAGAGGGGCAGTTGGGGAGGCAGAGAGGTTCCTGCTCCTCTAGGACCCCCTCCCCACGGCTGGGCCCCCTCCCCATCCCGGAAGTGGGCAGAGGAGTCTCTGGGACTCTGCCCCATCACACCCAGTGGAAACCTCTCTTTAAGAACCCCCAGGACCCTCGGCAGGATTTGGTCCTACCTGAGAGATGGTTTTAGGCAGAACCCAGATAAACCTCTTACATTTTAATAGTTATTCATTTATTTTAATGTGGATTGGAAAAATAAACCCAGCACATCAAAACTGTGGTTTCACAGATATGATTGCTTAGGATGATACTAACAGGGATATTCAAAAATAGTAGGTTGGTTTATAGGAAAACATTAAGGACAGAACAGTGAGGGTGGTACACAGGCAGGTCTGTGGGCAGGAATGACCGAACGTGGGGGCTCTTGGCCCATGGGCTGCCCCTCCTGCCTCATACTCTGTGCTGCCGTCGCGAGCTGCTGGCCTAACAGAGGCTGCTGTCAGCTATTGGAAGTGAGCATTCATTTATTCCTTCATTCATTCAACAAATAGTGTTTGAGCACCTGTCATGTACCAGGCTCTTTTAGCCACTGGGGACATATCAGCGAAGAAGACAGATAAGGTTCTTGCTCAGACAACTAAACCTATAAAAAAATATATAAGTATAAATTGTGATAAGAGTGAAGAAGCAGAGATGACGCTCAGCCCGGAAAAGGCACTCCCGAGGCAGCGAGGGTGACTGATAGTGAGCTCCCTGTCACACAAGAGATGCAAGCCGGAGTCCACCATGTATTAGCTGGGGGTATTATGGGAGAATCCCTGTTTTATTTCCCCAAGGAGCACAGACTGGTGAAGTGGGCAGAGAAGTCAGAACACTGTAGGTGCTCATAGCAATCTGTCACACAGTAATTTAGTGATGGGCCCTGGGGGGCAGAGCTCCCAACTCAGAGGATGCCTGGCCACCCCTCCTCCAACCAGGGAGGCCATGGCAGGGGTGAGGGCCTCTGCTGTCTCCTGTGTGAAGAAGTGCAGGCAGTGGCTCCTTTGTGACTCAATTCAGCTCCGGGTTAAAGTGCCCAAGTTCGGGCGAGAGAAGTAGACCCTGAGCCTTGATCCTCCCTCCCTCAGCCTCTGCCTTCCTGGGTAGGCTTGGCAGGTCTCTGCCCTCCTCTGGGCCTCAGTGACCCCTGAAAATGGTGAGTTCACCCAGGCTCTAAGCCTCCAGAATCCTTCCATCTGTGGCCCTTTCCTTTGTCCTCTTAGCGACAGGTGCAGAGGGAGCCTGTGGCGGAGAGGGATTCTGTCCTGCATGTGGTGCTTCGTCTCAGTGGCCTTCGGGGATCTGAGAACCAAGACGCCAGACAGCATCCCTGGAGTGTTTTCTCTGTCCCTGGCATCTCTCTCACCTCCTCCGTTCAGCCTCATGCAGGCCCATGTGGAGGATGTTCCCATTTTAGAGACCAGGACATGGAGGCTCGGGGGGCTCTGGGACCGGCCTGAGGCCACACGGCTGTTGAACGACAGAGCCGGGCTCGAGCCCAGCTTGTGGGGCTGCAGGGCTGGAGTTCTTCCCCGCTCGTCTGTCCTGCTCCTGGCCGCCGAGCCTGGTGGGCGTGGGGACAGTGGCTTTGTCCTGGAGTGGCACTCTGGCTTTACTGGATTCTCTCGGGGTCCAGGATGCCAAAATGCTGGGAAGGCCTGGGTCTGGCCGCACGAGCGTGGTCTGAAAGCCTAGGCTCCTGGATCCAAGCCCAGCCGTGTCGGTGGGGGTGCTGGGACCTTGTGAGTACGTGTGGGGCCCTGGGCGCACCTGCTGGGGTATTCTGCCAGGGGCTGGTGGTTTTGCCTGACCGTGTGTCTGGAGTGTATGTGTTCGGCTATTTGGTCATGTGCGGTGGAGGAACTGTGGGCGGGAAGGGACCTGGGTGGCTGTGTAGCATCCCAGCCGAGGGGGCCAGACTGGGCCCTCTGCGCTGTGCGGCATGCGGACTTGCCTCCCCAGCCCCTGCAAGCGGGTGCCCTTGGGACACGAGGCATGGAGGCTCTGGGAGCATCTGGAAGGTTAGAGCTGGAGCTGGAGAGGGGGGGTTCACTCAGAGCTATCAATCAGGGGGCTGGCAGTGCCCATCTGTGGCAAGTGTTCTGCCTGCCCCTCTCTCCGGCTCGCTCTCTCCCAGGGTCGGACGCGCGCTCTCGCTCGCTCTCTCTCTTTCAAACTCTCCATCTTTCTTTGTCCCTCTCCCTGTGTCTGCTGCATCCACCTCCCTCCCTCTTCTCGTCGCCCCACCTCCCCCTCTCTGTCTTCACACGCACACACGCACGCACACACACACTCCTCTCTCCAGGTGACACCTCGGGATTACACATGTGTCTGTTCTGTGTGTCATCGTGACACCCACGCAGAGCAGGCACTCGACAGATGCCAGGTGAATGAATGAAGTGGAGGAATGAATGACCAAGGGGGAGGGGCTTCAGGGGGCCCTGGAGCTTGCCTAGACTCGTGGTTCCTAATTTTCTTGGAGGTAGCCATCTTCTGGAGCATCTGATGAAAACTGGATCATTGCCTCAGAAAAATGCCACATGGGTTTGGGTTCGTTCCAGCAGGTTCGGGGAGGCCCCCAGGGCTCACCTGTGGCTCCAGGGGAAGCGGTCTTCATTTCATCTGCAACAAAACTGAGGCCCAGGGAGGAGCCCGGCCAGGCCCCAGGGATGTAGGGTCAGTGCGCAGCAGAGCCAGGAGCGGGTGTAGAGTCCCCCCCACAACTCCACACTGCAGCCCTTCCATAACAAGCTTTCCTGTCCTTCCCCAGTGAGCTCTGGGTGAGTGTCTTCAGCGGGTGGGCACGGGGGAGTAGTCAGGGAGGACAGCAAACCAGAGATGGGAGCCCTGGAAGTGGCTCAGGCAGGTGAACTCTCCCGCGGGGGTCTCTCCCACCAGAGTGGTGGCTGTGTCCCAGTGCAGTCGGGAAGACTTCCTGGGGGAAGTGGGCTCCTGGTCTCCAGGGCCTGCTGGGGCTGAGTGGGGACTCCAGAGGCTGCAGGAGCTTCCCCTGACTTCCTGGGTCTGGTAGGGGCTTCATCCAGAGAGCATGCATGTGTATCGGGCGAAGCAGAGGCCAAGCTTGGTGTGGCCCCCACAACCCGGGGGGTTCTGAAGGGGAAGGCGCAGGGTGTGGCTGGTGTGTGGGTGGGACTGAAGTGGGGGTCAAACAGGACTTGGAGGCTGGGGGGGTGTTCTTGGAGGGGGAGAGGCTGCTTCCTGGACTAGGTCCAAATTTGCAGGCTCGCAGGATGCCAGGGCTGGCCACAGAGGGGTTGAAGGAAACATGGGTTGGGCAGGAGTTAGGAGCTGAGCACACAAGGGTATGTGCGTGTGTGTGTGCGTGTCATGGGTGTACCTACCCTGCTTCCTTTCTAATGCTCACCACCTCCAGGATCCCTCCTCAGGACTTTAGCCCAGCTATTTCACCTGACTCTCCCCCACCTCTCCCACCCTCTGGCTCTCTCCTTCATGCTCTGCAGACCTCCTCATGGGGCCCCACCACCTGTCAGAGCCTGACCGTGGTGACCCTAGCAGGCACCCTGCAGCCCCCATCAACACGCCCATCTTGCACAGGAGGAGACAGGCTTCAGAGGTGCGGTCGTTTGAGGGCCCATACCTCGGTCAAAGCCAGGGGGCAGAACCCAAACTTCTCTTCCTTTAACCTGGCGTGCTAAGGTGGTAGGGGATGGTGCCTGGCTGGGCTTCGGGGTCAAACACTCTTGGGTTCAGATCCCGGCCCCCACTCAGATTCTCTGAGCCTCACTAGACAACTTGGGGTTGGGGATCTTGACCGAGGCCCCCTTTCTCACAGCCCTCAGGCTTGATTCCTAGCCCAGGGCAGGGAAGGTGAGAACAGACTGCAGGGTGTCTGTTTTGCTTTGTGAGGTTCTAAAAAAATGATTTCCGGCCTCAGAGGCAGCAGCAATTAGGGCTGGCTCACTGGGGAGCTGTTTGCCGCCTGTCATTGGCCCCAGGAAAGGGTCCCTAATGGAGGCCCGGTGGCCAGAGTGCATGGTAGTGGAAATTGCATTCAAAACAACCCTACACTAATGGTCTCCTGGCAGGCAGAGGAGAGGGAGGGGGAAGGCAGGCTGGCTGACAGCTGATGGAAGGCCTCTGGGGCAGGGGCCCTGAGATTCACCAGCTGGTCTCCTTGTGTCCCCAGAGGCCCCAGCAGTGGTCCCTAACCCAGTTGGGCACTGGGAGTCCTGAGCCCCATCCTGGCCCTGCTGCTTTCCATTAAATCTCCTCCCGGGCAGAGGGGACAGTAAGTGCAAAGGACCTGGGGTGGGTCAGAACCCCTTCAGCTAGAGATTCCCTGGTTCCAGAATAGCCCTTGTGTTTCAAGAGGCCAGGCCAGTTTAGTCTTCTAGGTGAGGAAAGGGTAGGTGGGAGCCTTGGAGAAAGAGGAGCTGGAAAAGTCCGGCCTGTGAGAGTCTAATAATGCTTCATGGAGCCCACTAGGCGCCGGATGTTTACAGGCGTGGGTGATCCTCTTGAGTCCCCACAATACCCATTTTCCAGGTGAGGACACTGATGCTTAGTGATTTGCCCACCACAAGGAGGTACAGTTCGGGTTCACTTTGGGGTCAGCCTGAGTCCAGAGTTCATACGTTAATGGCTGGGCTGCTGGATTTCCCACACACAGCCAGGCAGGCATGGGATGGCTAGGGCAGGGCAGGCCCTGGGTCCCAAGTGGGGCTGCGTTTGCCTCGCACTAGGTCCCGGGGAGATGACACGGCTGCCAGAGTCTGCTTCAGTTTCTCCTTTCCAGTTGGTCTCTGCGCTTGGCTTTCTTGTGCCCTCTCCCCTTCTGCTCTGGTCTTCATGGCCCTGCAGCTTTTTGGCCCCTGCCTTGGTGCCCCCCACCCCCTCCCTTGCCTTCTGCTTCTCAGTGAACCTGGGGATGCTCCCCTCTGGGCTCCAAGGCGGCTGCTCCACTGTGGTTGTTGCAACCTCCTTCTGCTTCCCGCACTCACCCCGTCTCTGCCTCTGGCAGGCAGTAAGGACGGTGCGTGCCTGGGCTTTGGGGTCAGACTCTAGGGCTCAGATCCTGAGCTCCCTCGAGCTCTCCGAGCCTGACTAGCCGTCTGTGCAGTGGCCTCACCCCGCTGGCTTCGCAGGCTGTACCGGTGTGGAGGAAAAGATCTGCCATGGGCGCGACCATCAAGATGCCTGTTTGCCTTCTCCCGTCCCCAGCTCCCCCATTCTGGTTCTGGCTCTGTCCCTGCCTTCCCGTGCGTTCCCACTCTTGCATCCCTCCCTCCCAACCCTTTCCCTCCCTGTGGTCCAGATGTGTGGGAAGAGGAGGCGGGAATTCCACTGGGGAAACCTGCTCCGCTCCCACATCCTGCAAGTGCCAGAATATTTTCACTCTCCTTAAATCTCCCTAGATTTGTAATTCCACTGCTGTCTCCCTCAATATGTGCCCGTGGCCTTGGGAGGCACCCTGCCCCCAGCTGCAGGCAACAGCACTGCCCCCCGAGCAGTGTCAGGAGTGCTGGGCGGGGGACCAGGCCAGTCCCCACTGCTCTCTCTGTGCCTCAGTTTCTTCATCCCCAAGAAGAGGAGAGTGAGAGTGGCTACTTCCTATGTTGTGTGGGGAACCAGTGTGAGATTTTATCTGATGAAAGGAGCGTCTCTATAAAAAGGAACGCAATCTGATATATGGGACAGTGTGGGCGAATCTCGAAAACATGATGCTAAGTGAAAAGAGCCGGTCCCCAAAGACCACATATTATATTCTTCCATTTGTGGGAACTTTCCAGAACCGCAGATCTAGTCAGAGACCTGACATTGATTGGTGGTCGCCAGGGGATGGCAGAAGGGAGCATACCTGCTTCATGGGCACAGGGTTTCCCTTTGGGGGGATGAGAATGTGGGGGGACTAGATGGAGGTGGGTGACACAACCCTGTGAATGCCCTCAGGGCCACCGGCTCTGTCACGTGAGAACAGTTGATTTTGTGGTGTAAATTTTACCTCAGTGACAAACTAAGTAGAAAGGACCCATCTCTATAGCAGTCCTCTGTGCCAGATCGGCCACTTTATAATTGTCAGCGTACCTAATCCTTACAGCGGCCTCGTGAGGTTGCTGTTACCATCATCCCCATTTTACAGATGAGCAAACCGAGGCACAGCACCACCAGGCACTTAGCACACAGCAGGTGTTCAAAATGTTAGCTATTTGGATTTCTTAAAGATTTTATTTATTTATTTGAGAGAGAGAGCACGAGAGTGAGGAGGGTCAGAGGGAGAAGCAGACTCCCCACCGAGCAGGAAGCCCCATGCAAGGCTTGATCCTGGGGCTCCAAGATCATGACCTGAGCTGAAGGCCGACGTTTGACTAACTGAGCCACCCAGGTGCCCAGCTATTTGACTTTTATTGGTTGAGGCCGCCCTCCTTCCCAGTTAGTGGGGTGGGGCAAGGACCCCCCCAACCTGGGCATATGTCCTTCTGCATGTGTGTGTACATGCGCGCACGTAACTCAGCGGTGAGCAGCCGCCACCAGAGAACCGTAGGCAAGGAGGCTCTCCTGGTTCCCACACATGCAAACACTCTTCACCTGCATTCATTTCATCCTCACAATGAGCCACGTGGAAACTGATGCTCAGAGAAGGCAGGCAACTTACACGAAGCCACACAGCAAGTCAGGGCAGAACCGCAGCTTGCATGCCCACGCATGAGTCCTAGGCTTCACTGCCCACCTCCCCCATCCCTCTGCCTCCTCCTGGCTCCCCTCCCCCACCTGCCCCCTTAGGGACACATCAATACTCCTGCGGTGGAGACAAAGGAGGCCTCTGACTGGACCAGGCAGAGGGCCGTGGGCTGGGGGGTCAGCCCACGAGGCAGAGCGAACAGTGCCCCACCGGGGGCAACGTTTCTTTGATGTTCTCCTGTGTCCTTCAAAATTCATGAATTCCGTATTCTATTCCATAATATATTTATGTTTGTTTTAATACAAAAATAATGTTCTTTCCCCATTTGGGGTGGTTGGGGGATCCATGCCTCAGGAGGTCGCTTCCCTGGTTTGAGCAGTGGAGACCATGAGGGCATCCGCCCTTCCTTTCTTTGTTCCCTCCTTCTGCAAGCAGGACTCCTTCGGGCTTCGTTGAGCCTGAAATGGGCATCAGTCCTCCCCATGTGCAAGACGCGGTAAATCAGACAGAAAGCTGCCCCGTCGGGCAGGACTGATGGGATCGGTAGGGTTGTGACAGGTGAGTAGCAGGGAGGGTCCAGTTCCTGGGCCTCTCTGTAAGCCAGGGCTGGGAGGTGGGGACAGGGGATGAAGGTGACAGAGGGTCAGTAGCAGAGGAAGCCAAAGCCAGGCCACCTCTAAGCAGCCCTGCATCCCCGCCCCTCAGCAGCCCTGCATCCCAAGCCTTTCTGACTGAGAAGCATCTCTACCTGGTCCTCCCCTGAATTTAATGCACAACTCTCGCCAGCCTCCCCTGTTCCTGCGAGAAAATGGACACCGAGACCCATAGCCTTCAGCGAGCCGCCTTCCCTGGCTGGAATTTACAGACACTGTATGGTTCTCATGGTGTTTATTTTTACAGTTACCCTCTATTTATGGCAAGTGGTGCTGATTTTCCATTTATGGCAGCAATAAAAGTTTCCTTTTAAGCTGAATTTATTTAAGTAAAAAGGGAAAGGTGCTTTGAAAATAAATATTAAGTAAATAATAGTGCAGGTGCTTCAGGGATCCTGCAGAAATAGTGGGGGGGGACCCCAAAAGGTTGGACTTGTGAGACTCTCTCCCTTGGGCATGCCCTTTCCTGTTCAGAGCTCCTTATAACCATGCCAACCCCAACCAGCCTTCAAGTCCAAACGTGGCCCACCTTCCAGAAGTTATCCCTGAGTCCAGGCAGATGTGGGCATGCCTTCATCTTTCCTAACACTTGCACCTCCATTCTGAGCTTCTGCATATCTCTGGGGAGGGGGGCGGTCCACGATTTATGGCTCTGTGAATGGTGCACACCCTGAACAACTGTACATGGCAATACAAGTTCAGTCCCACTCATTGTCCATACAGTGGTCACTGATCTGTGTATCTGCCCTTCCTGTGGACTCTGGGCCCCTTGAGGGCCAGAGCCCAGCCAGTGCATCCTGGGAAGTCCAGCACAGGGATGGGTCCATGAAGGTTGATCTCCTTCATTGCTTTTGCAGGGAGGACTTGAGGTCCTTCCGCACGCCCAGGCTGCCATCTTCCCACTAAGGCACACTGCAATTCCCCAAGCTTTTGTACAAACGGCCTCCTTGCACTTCTTGAGAAGAGGAAAACTTGTCACTCCAAGATCAAACAACCTTCATCGACTCACACCTCGATCCTTCTTGCTCCAGGCAGCTGACCAGAACGCTCCCCGGGGCCCTGCCCCTTCCAGAGCAGACGCTGTACCCATCCCCAGGGAGGAGAGGGCTCCTTCTACAAGCCTGGCTTCTCAGTCTGTAGGGGCTTTGTCATTCAGTTTATCTGGTTTTTCCTCTTAGGGACATTTTACATCTCCTGATTTCAGGAGCAAGGTGAGGTTCACGGGTGAGCTGAGGCTTCCTCAAACACTCCCTCTGCAGCCTTTCCCTGTCCTGCCTCCCTGCCGAGAGTTAAGGGGGCCATGGGCCTTCTGCAGCTCTGGCCCCCAGCTGGACACGGAGCAGGCTTTCTGGAAATAACCCCCAAGGAGTCACACTGCGTAAAGCTGAAGGAGAAGAGGGCGGAGGGAGGACTGGGCTTCTGCTTGGGAGATCCCTTCAGCCAGCCTTGGGGCTGACATCTGGCTTTGCCCCTTCCTACTGTGTGGCCTCAGGCCCTGACACGCCCTCTCTGAACCGGGCTACCTCCCTCTGTGAGATTGGGCAGGTGATAAAGAACACCACCTCCTCGAGTCCTTGGGTCCTGTGCGCGGTGCCTGGAGGGGCTTGCTTCCTGCAGCCCCCGGGGCGGGCCCCCAGGTTCTCTGAGCGATGTTGCTCAAGTCATTGGAAAAAGCTCAGGTGGCTGGAAGGGGTGGGTGGGGGGCGCTGCGGGAGCCCTCATGTGGACGGGACTTACTTCCTGCCTCATCACTTGCAGCCCTGCCACCGGCAGAGAAGGGGGTGGGGGGTAGGGGGTACTTTGCATTCTGGGGTTCCCAAGGCCTGAGTCTGAATCCCGGCTCCTCAAAGGCCCGGGTCCCAGTCCCAGCTCTAGTCCCTAACCTACCGTGACCTTCCGTGAGCCTCAGTTTCCCCACCTGTAGTAAAGAGTCAAAGACCCCTGACCTGCAGGGTCGCTCTGAGGCTTATGTGGGATCAGACACTTCAGCTGTCTGGTGCCCTGCAGGTCCCCGATGAGAAAAGTGAGCCCACAGGGTGGTTGGTGCCGGCCCTGGGCCTCAAGGGTTCAGAGAGCTCCCCGTGAGGCCGCCACAGCACTTCCTGGCCCTGCTGACCTTGGTTTACTGCCCCATTTCATTTCTGGGCACATTTCATATGACAACTTTAGGGGCCCTCTCGGGGCGCCCAGGCTGAGCTTGGATGGCCAGTGGTCAGGAGGGCCAGAAGGAGGGAGGGTGGGGAGGGGTCCGGCCTGCTGGGGCCCCATTCACGGCCTCCCAGGATGCCTGTGTCCACATTGTCCATTTGTCTGTGCCTATCCCTGCTCTTATGGGCACAGTTCCCCCCCCCCTGAAATTCTCTTCTGGCACATAGTAGGTGCCCAGTAAATGAACGATGTCTGTCTCTCTCGGTTTGTTTCTTATAGTTTCAAGAACTGAAGTCCTCTGGGTTTTTTTGTGACCTTCCTCCCTTCGTGCATTCGTTCACTCCTTCAGCACATGCCGGACAGCTGGGCAGTGCTGGAGCTGGGGGAGCTCCCAGGCAAGGGGAGACACAGACACCTTAGTGTCCATCACAGGACACGCTCCAGGGGGGCCATCCGGGGCCCCAAGGATGGCTTCCACACCTGCCTGGGCAGGGAAGTCACCTCCAGGCCCAGGGCCCCCTGTGAGCCGGGACTCTGGGAACTACGCCCAGTGGGTGGGGGAGGGGGTCGGTTATGGACACTTAGAAGTGTCAGAAGACACAGGAGGGGCCACACAGCTGGGGTCCAGCAGAACCAGAGCCGCAGACTTTGGATGCCCAGCCCAAGAGCCTGACTCTAGCTCTGAGAGCTGGCAGTTTCCCATGGGGCATCCTGAGTGTGAGGGTTTCCTGGAGTTCCCAGGTGGCCCAGAGCCGAGAGGAGAGAAAGGGATCCTTTCTCTGCCTTCTGCCAGAGCCACTGTGTATGTCTGGTGTCACAGCAGCCAGTGTCCCGCGAACACCTACTGCATGCCTGGTGTGCCTGGTGTCCTAGCTGCCGCGACTCAGCGGTCAACAAAGCCGACTCCCGTCTCCCGCCTTTGGGGGGGCTCACACTCAGGGTGGGAGAGGGACAGCGAGTGAGAGAAGTCAGAGAGAACTAAGTGGTAAGGGAAAAGCGTGAAGTAGAGAAGAGGCAGACAGATGGGGTAGGGAAGACTCAGGCAGTGACGCTGGAGCTAAGACTTGAGGGCAGTGTTACCACCCCCCCCCGCCCCCACCGCCCCCGCCACCCGCCATGCACTGGGGAGCATTCCCGGCACAAAGTCCAGGGAGAGGCTTGTGGTGTGAAAGCCACTGCTGTGGGCCGGGGAAGCCCAAGAGGCTTTTAAAAAAATTTGTGTCAAAACAACATCAAATTTACCATTTTCACCGTTTTTAGGCGTACAGTTCTGTGGCGTCAAATACGTTCAGGGTGCTGTGCACCCGTCCCCACCATCCGTCTCTAGAACTTTGGCATCTTCCCCAGCGGAGGCTGTGCTCCCATCCATTCAATGCTCCCCCTGCCCCAGGCAGCCGCCCTTCCACCTCCGTCTTTGAGTTTGGCTGTTCCGGGGCCTCGTGGAATCAGACGGTATTTGTCCTTTTGCTCCTGGCTTATTTCATTCAGCGTCACGTCTTCCAGGTTCGTCCGTGTTGGAATGTCCCTCCTTTTAAGGCTGGATAATATTCCGTTGAGCCGAGGAACCACATTTTGTGTATCCGTTCATCGCTGGAGCGGGCCACGACTCAGTAGGAGTTGGCAAGAGATGGGCTGAGCGGGGACCAAGGGGAGCCTGCTCTCACTCTGGCAGAGACTGATGGGTGGCCTAGGGTCTAGTCCCTGCAGGCTTCATGGAGGAGGCAGCCTCAAACCAGAGATTTGGAGATGAGAAGGGCAAGGAAGGCTGTATGAAGGGAGAGAGGAGATATGGGGCTGGATCAGAGGGTCAGGGTTCGTGGTCCCTGGCCTCAGAGGTGGAGGGAGCTGGGGGGGCTGGGCTGAGGCTGCCTCTGGTGGACAAGTCCCCTGTGGCCTGCCGGCTGTGTGTCACCGGCTGCCAGGGGGCAGGGGGCTGTTGGGAGCCAATGAGGAAGGGGCAGAGGTACAGGACTGGTGGACAAGAGGTTTCACATGGCCCAGGCATGAGGGAGGTAGAGACACTGTACCCCTGCTTGATCTGATGAAGCTAAGAGGAAGCATCTTTACAATCTTTCTTGCGATGACAGAACTTTGAGCTAGAATGTGAGCGAAGAGAATGATACTTGTCAAGCACTGACTCTGTGCCAGGCATGAGGCACGGGTTGTCTTGTGTCATCCTCCCCTCTCTTTCTCTCCTTTTTTCATATGAGGAACTGGGGTTCAGAGAGGCAAAGGGGCTTGTCCAGGTCACACAGCTAGGGAGTAGAAGAAACAGGATTCGAACCCAGGCCTGAAGACAGAGCCCTCAATGTGGTATCGAATCAGGGCCTGGAAGGTTAGGAAGGAGGTCAGGCCCTGGTCCTGGGCAGACAAGATCTTTCCAGGTCCTCCTTTGCCTTTAGCAGAAGCCAAACCCACTGACTCGGGCCAGGGCCCCGGAGCTGTTTCCTGCAGACCATGCCCCGATTACCAGGCTTGGGGTTAATGACTACATTGCTCCCCCAATTAAAAGCAGAAAGGAAGAAGTTGCATTCAATCAAGCCCCTTTCTCCTTCTCCTGCAGAATCCTAATTTGTGGACATCGGTTTTAATTGTCTTCCCAGCAAGCCCAGCCCTGCTCAGGCCCTGGGGCAGGAGAACGAAATTGCTTCCTTCTCAAAAATCCATAATTATACCAGCCTCCCCAGAGACGGCTGTGAGGAGTTACCTGAGCAGGGCGGGGAGTGCTCAGGGCAGGAGGACGTCAAAGAGAAGAGATGGATTTTATGTCCCAAACTCAGCAGGGATGCTAACTGGAGATGGGCGGGGGGGGGGGGGGGGGGGGGGGGGGGGGGGGGGGGGGGGGGGGGGGTGGGGGTGGCTGGAGGGAAGGACATGGGGCAGGGGACAGGAAGAGGGGCCGCTGAAGCAAGGTCTAGAAGTTATGGGCTCCACTCTCAAGTGCTCTGGAACTGGGTTCAGATGCAGCTGCTTTCTCTGTGGCCTTGGGCAAATCCTTAACCTCTCTGGGCCTCAGCTTCCCCACCTGAACAATGGGGATAATAATGATCCCCCTGCCCCCACAGCATCGTGGTGGGGGCAAATGTCCGTGCACAGCTTCGCAGTGCCTGACACAAGTACTCTGTATTTCTTCGACGTTATTACTGTGCCATCAACATCCTCAAACTTAGTGCGGACCGCCTTCCAGTTTCCGGTGTTGATGGGGTATCCTTTCTCACAGACCTGGGACAGGGAGTAAGAACCTCTTGCTGGTTAGAGCTGCCTGCTTCTAGTGGAGGTGTGAGGAGCTGAGCTCCCCATCTCTGGAGGTGTGCAAGTGGGATGTAGAGGTGTGGAGCCTGGTGGCTGACCTTTTCCTGATAATTCAGACTAAATCCTGATGGGGGCTGACGGAGCCCCAGGGCTTGGTCCCAACTGCTGGTCAGACCCAGGTTCAAAACCCAGCTCTGTGTGAACTCGGACAAGTCCTATCTCCTTTTTGAGCCTCATTTTCCTCATCTGTCAAATGGGGATGAGCGGATTAGAGAGTCTTAGAGACAGTGCCTGCATAGTGCTAGGTGTGTAGTAGATGCTTCATAAATGGTATGGATTCTTTTTAAAAACAATGAGAAAGCTTCCTGGAGTTCCCTCCTCCTTGCCTTGGCTCACACCACTCCTTTGCTCCTTGCCTCTGCCTATCAGGATTCACCCATCTCAGGGCCTGGCTGACATGCTCCTCCTCCCCCAATTAGCAGTGACCCCTCCCCTTCCCAGTGCCCAGGACACTGCTCTTAGTACATCACTTTCTCCCTTAGATTGTCTGAGCTGGTGGGGTTCTCAGACCATCAGCACCAACCCCCATTGAACAGAGGAGCAAACCGAGGCTCAGAGAAGGGGAGAGATGCTCCCTAGACCACACGGCCTGTCGGTTGGCAGAAATAGGCTCAGTCCTCTATCCCTGCTTCCAACCCTGTGCCCCGAGTGCTCATTGGCATATGCTGCTTCTCCATCAGGGGCTCCTTGGAACAGGCCTGGGGACAGGGAGACTCGGGTTATGCCCTCAAATGCCTGGAACCTCATTCCCCACTTGTCTTGCAGACATGTCGCCCCTATTATCACTGATTTTGGAGACATCGGGATCCTGGGGGCCCTCCCCCATCCCAACTAAGCAGTTCCTGGCAGGATCTGAGGGGACCAGAGAGACCCTGGGACAAGAGTCCACTTTGGTGGGGGGAGGGAGCTGGTTTCTGCACACACAGATGACTCACCTGGCTTCATGAGTCCTTGCAGCCAGATTTCTATCCCGCCTCCTCCACAAAGCCCTTTCCCACTCTTGGCCCCAGACCATCTCCCCACCTGGGGCTGGGGTGGGTGGGCAGGGAGCACAGCACCTCCTTTGAGAAGTCTTCCCTGATTGCCTTAGGGGTGAAATGCCTCCTCTATGCTTTTTCCAAGTCTTTGCGCGCCCCAGCCTGCCCAACAGGACCCTATAAGGCTGACCATCTTAGACTTACTTTTTAAGAAAGACCTCTGCAACCAGACAGAGTTTAAATACCCTGGAAAGAACATGGCCATGGGTGTCAGACAGGCCTGGGTTCAAATCAAAACTCTGCTGTGTGGCCTTGGAAGGGTCATTGCCCTGCACTGGGCCTTGGCTGCCTCTCTTGAGCAATGGGGACGTGTGATGGGGAGGAAAGATTCACCTGCCAACACACGCCCTGCCCCTGTGACAGCTGAGCACTGGGAATGTGGCTTGTCGAAATTGAGATGTACTATAATCGTGTCCAATTCATGCTGGATTTCTAAGACTTAGAGCAAAAGCGAATGTAAAATATCTCATTAATCATTTCTATTACATGTCGAAATAACTTTTTTGATATCTTGGGTTAAATAAAATACATGATTAAAATTAATTTCATCTGTTTAAAAAAATTTCTTTTTAACTTTTTAAACGTGGCTACTAGAAAATGGCAATTTCTGCATGTGTCTGCAACCGTGGCTTACTTTCTGGGCTGTTGGACAGCGCCCTCTAGAGGACCATTACTGGGACGAGGGAGAGGACAGGTGCCCCCCGGGGTGAAGGGGTCGTCCCCCAAGTGTGTTTGAGCGTTAAAGGGCCTGGTCAAGGGCTCAGGGCCTGGCGCCTCACCTTGCTGTCCCCTGGCTGCTGTGTGATGCCAGGCCAGACCCCACCCCCTCTGAGCCTTTCTTGATACATCAGTAAAAAGAACCAGTGGGCCAGGATTGGGTTTTCAGTTTGGGGGTGCCTGTGGGCGGGGGAAGCTGAGCTAGGGTGGATGAAGGCCTGGCCCTTCTCCAAGTCCCCCGTTGGAGTTCCCACCCAAGGAAAGCCCATTTCTGCCCTTCCTGCCACCCAGGAGACCCTCCACATACCTGTTGGCCAGACATGCTTTCTCCACTCACACATCTCTAGGTGAGGAGAAGCGGGGGGGTGGAGTCATACAGGCCCGGGTTCCAGGGCCGGCTCTGGCCTTCCTAATCTGTCATCCTAGCAGCTCTGGACCCCTTTTCCCCAGGTGCAGGAGGAAAAATGGTGAGCACATTCTGATTCCTGTGGCTCAGTAGTTGCACCTGGAGAAGGTCACAGCTGTGTCCCTCTCACAGTCCCTTAGCCAACCAGGTCTCACAGTTGGCTGCTTTGGATCCAACTCTCCTCCTCCCCTCTTCACAAAGGCCACTGGGTCTGGATCAAGGCAAAATTCAGCTGTTCCAGGAGAAGGGGCCAAGCGTTCACTGTGATCCCCTCTCAGTCCCTCCTGATGGCTCAGAGCCTCCATAGCCCCCTGCAGTCCTGCCTGAGCTGGCAGGTTGGCATCGGGGAAGGTGAGGGGGGCTGGGCCTGGCCTAGGACCCTCAGGGTGGGGACCTGTTGGCTCTAGACCCTGCTCCACCACTGCCCAGTCTTATCTGTCCTTTCATTCACATGGCAAGTATTTACTGAGCACCTACTAGGTGCTAGGCAGTGTTCTAGGAGCTGGGGATATATCAGTGGATAAGACAGGCTTAGGGATACTCTCTCCTCCCAGGAGAGCAGACAATAAACACAAAACAAGCGTTTTCGCAGTGCTGTCTGGTACAGTAGCCATTATCTACAAGTGGCTATTTGTTTAACTTTAAATGAGTTAAAATGAAATTAAATTTAAAATCCAGTTCCTCATTCGCACTAGCCACACTTCAGGTGCTCAGTAGACATGTGTGGCTGGTGGTTTCTGGATTAGCTCAGATATAGAGCATTTTCCTCATTGCAGAAAGTTTGTCGGACGGCACCAATAATGTCTTAGAAGGGAACAGTGATTTGAAGCATGGGTTTGGGCGAGAGATGTAATGTACATGAGGTGGTTAGGGTACGCCTCCTTGAGGATGTGACGTCTGAGCAGAGTCCTGAAGCAGGGGAGGGTGGGAGCGATGTGGGAATCTGGGGTCTAGGGGAGAGTGTTCCAGCCAGAGGGAATACCAAGCAAAGGCAAAGGTCCTGAGGTAGGATCTCAACTGGAATGTTCAGAGAACAGCCAGGAGGCCATGGTGGCGGGAACAGAATAAGCAGAGGAAAAGCAGAAGCTGGCACCAGAGGGGACGGGCCCAAACATGGAAGGCCTTCCCTTTCATGGTAGACACTGTAGGAGAGTTTTGGAGAAAGAAGGAGTCGGGATCGGTTTATGTTTTGCAGAAATAACTCTCACTGACCAGTTGCAAATATATTGTCTGGAGGACAGGTGGCCATGGGGAGGCCAGCGAGGAGGCCACTGTGCTGCTCCAGGCGGGAGGTGGTGGCGCTGGCCCAGTACGGGGGTGGGGGCGGGATTCTGCAGACGTTCAGGAGGTGGCGTCCCCAGGGCTCCCTGCAGACTGAATGTGGGCTAGAAGGGAGGGTGAGGGGGGTCAAGGATGACTCTGTAGGTTGGGGCCTGGGCACCCAGCAGGCAAAAGCAGGCATGGGCCGGTTTTGTCTCTTGCCCAATGGGAATAAGGACAGTCCCAACTTTCAGATCGACTGAAGGCACCTCGCACCTCACTGGGCTTGTGTTCAGTAATTCAGCCATTCTCATTAAACAGGCTGTGTTTATGGGACAGCAGCCCGTCCTTGCCAGCCTCACTGAATGTGGGAAGCCTCCAGAAAGCACCCCATAAACCTTTAACCTCAGGGATTAGGGACCTCACAAACTTTCTCTTAGCCCGGTTCTTGGAGTCAAGTTCCTAGAGTCAAGCTCCACATGGAAACCCCACGTGTAGAGCAGAAAAAGCAGAAGCTTCCCGATGGAGGTCCTTGTCCATCCTGATGCTTCCAAAGCCCTCAGAATCCTGGAGAGGGGTGGGAGGCAAGTGGCCCCAGAGCAGGACCCCTACCTCCCAGCCCAGGGCTCCCTGTTCCTCCCGCCCCAAGCTGCTCGGGGATGGGGACATACAGGAGGGACCCTTGGGACTGGCTGGTGGCACATCTGCCCCTGGGGAGGATGGGCCCAGGGGTGGGAGCCCTGACGGACACACATTCCCCGGGTGACCTGCACGTTGCCAGGCATCTTTCCAGGGCAAGATAATCTCTCCTGAGAAGAGGAAAGAATTCTAATTACATCTCAGGACAATATTTGTTTGGAGAGAGGAGAGACAGAACATACGGCGGGGAGGGGTATGGGCCACATTAAATGGGGATTTGTTTTCTCGTTTACCTGGCGGTGTTGGGGGGGGAGGGGGCGGGGCTCCTGCTATGTCATTGGGTGGGGGGTAGGGGGGAAGTGCCTGCCCTGGAATTTTCCTGGGGAGCTGGGCCTTGTGGGGCACAGGAGGCAGATGTGACTCCCAGCACACCCTGGGGGCCCTCAGAGGATGGAGAATGTTCAATCTAGTCACAGAGTGCCTGCTAGGTGCAAGCGCTCCAGGTCTCTGTTCTCAAGGAGCTCGGTAGGCAGTGCATGCAGTGAACGGATATATGGTCTGATGGGAGGGGGGTGCCAGGACATCGGGATGAGGGGGGTCCTGGTCTGGGTGGTCAAGGACAAAAGGGGTCAAGTTAGAGCCCTGAGTGACTTGAAGGAGCCGGCTGGGCAAAGAGAGACCAAGGATAGAGCATTCTAGCTTTGGGCACAGTCAGGGCAAAAGTGAGGGGAAAACGAGGCATGCCCACAGGACAGAGAGGAGAGCACGGGGCAGTGGGCAGGCCCCGAACCTCAACCTGGTGGGCTTTATCCAGGGGCAGTGGGGAGTTAGAGCAGGTTCTGAGCAGGGGGTTCACCTGGTCTGACTTGGTTTTACAAAAATTGCGGCACTGGCTCCTGTGCCCTGGGGTTGAGAAGAATCTGGAAGGGAGACCAGTGGGGGTGACTAGAAAAATCTGGAAGAATTGATGAAAACCACAACCTCCTCCTAGGCCTCCTTGCTCCTGCCTTCCAACCCAGCCCTCCCCTGATCCCTCACTGCCCTGCGTGGGTCTCCCGTGGTGCCCACAGACTCCGGGATAGAGACCCAGCTCATGTGGGACCCTCAGGGCCCTGGACCTGCCCCGTTGTACCCATGTCTTGCCAGCTGCTGTCGCACAACCCTTGTCCGGCCTCGCTGAGCTCCTCCGGGGACCCCACATGAAGCCAGGCCATTCCCACTCCCACCAGGCTGCTCCCACCCTCTCCCTGACCCACCAGCCCAGCGCCATAGGCCCTACTGTTTCCTGAGCCCCAGCCACTCCTCACCCCCTTCTCTACACAGCCCTGTTCACAGAGACGCCCCACGACATGACGGCGCGGACGGGCGAGGACGTGGAGATGGCCTGCTCCTTCCGCGGCAGCGGCTCGCCCTCCTACTCGCTGGAGATCCAGTGGTGGTATGTGCGGAGCCACAGGGACTGGACGGACAAGCAGGCATGGGCCTCGAACCAGGTACAGCCCCTGGGGAGACCCCTGAGCGGGGCTGGGACCACCCTGGCCTCCAGGGTGCGGACGTTTTGCTGCGCTCTGAGCAGGAGGCAGAGCTAGGCTGAACACTCAGGGTGGCGGCAGCAAGGAGGGCCCTGCAGAGAGCACAGAGGCCCTCCCATCAGTGTACAGGTGGGGAAACTGAGGCCAAGGGTTCCGGGCAAGGCGGGCACCCCCATCACAGAACACGCCCTCCCTGGAGCGGACGCTATTGGTGCCGGGTGCACACGCCTGCCACCAATCCCACAACCGACCCCTAGCCCTGCTAGGCCACTCTGCCTCGGAGTCTTCCCTGGGTGACAGAGCCCTCCCGCCTGCAAGGCAGCCCAGCAGACTGACAGAGCTGGAGGCCGCATCCCCCAGCGGCCTCACCTGAAGCAGGGATGACGAGAGAGTTCCACATGCTCTCCCTCGGTGGGGGAGGGTGAAGGAGGCCGTGGGAATCCGTTCTGGCTGCCCACGGTGGTCCCGGCAGGATGACACGCACACTACTGACTTCCTCCCGCCCACTCCCCTCCTGATGTTCCCTGAGGTCCCCTCCTGGGGAGACTAGTTGCATTTGTCACAAGGTCTGCTTCTGGGGGAACCCAAACAAAGTCCCTTCCATTCTTACACGGGGGTAAATGCAAATAATGTACGAGCACGTGCCTATCTGCCCGCCCGTTCCCCTACGAGCACGTACATTCACACACCTGCACGCGCACACACAGGCATGCTCACAGATGCTTGCGTGTTCATGAAAGAGCCTCTAACATGTTCACAAAAACATATTAAAGATTTTATGTATGCCTGTCTTAGAGAGAGAGGGAGAGAGCACACAAGCAGGGGGAGCAGCAGGCAGAGGGAGAGGCAGGCTTCCCACCGAGCAGGAAGCCCGATGCGGGGCTCGATCCCAGGACCCTGAGACCATGACCTGAGCCGAAGGCAGAGGCTTAACCCACTGAGCCACCCAGGCGCCCCTCACAAATGCCTGTTAAACTCTGTCTTGCTCCTGGGGGTTGTTGACTCTCCAACACTCTCAGTCTGACTCACGGGGCTCAGAGGACTGGGCAGATTGGCGGGGGAGGGGTCAGAGGAAGCCCGGAGGCAGAGAGCCCGTGGGTTTTCTGCAGTTGACGGCATGGGTGGTCGGACTGCAGGGAGTAGTGAGTGTGCGGGCAGGACGCTGATGGGATTTGCCACAAACACACGATCACAGGTATGATACACCTAAGAACGAACATGTTCCCAGACAGAGACCCAAGTGTAGAGACAGACATTCCAACAGACTCAGAAGGCAGATTCACTCACCCCCACAGATCCGCACATATCTAAATGCACAGCACACGCAGCTTTACAGGGACCCTCTGCATCGTCCTTGGCTCAGACTCACCCCCCCCATGCCCACCCCGAGGTGACACAGAGCCAAGGCACGCCCAACTCCGGACCCCCGAGCATCGCTCGTCCTCCTCGCAGCTACAATCTTAGCTATTGTCCGTGTGCTCCCACCCCAGGATGCTAACGCCTTGTCTCTGCTCTCTCTGCCCCTCCTGCTCCCTCCTGACAGCTAAAAGCATCTCAGCAGGAAGACACAGGGAAGGACGCCACCAAAATAAGTGTGAGTTTTGGTAATGACTTCTTGCAAGGGCTCTAATGGAGGACACAGCTGTAATTTAAAAAAAAAAGGGGGGGGGTCCAGTTCAGCTGGGAGCTTGGGTGTGAGGATGGAGGAGAAGAAAAAGAAAGGGGGGAAAAACAGCTTCGTTCTGTTTTTTAAAAGATGCAGATTTTTCGGGTTCATTGAATGACAGGCACAAAAAATGACAGGGGGAGAGAAGACACATTCTCTCCTGTCAGGACCAAGGCTGTGGGTGGCCCAGATGCTTTGTGGCTCTGTCAGCAGCATTTTTAATTTGGGGAACCAACAGGGTCTAATGGGACCAAGCTGGCTTTTTTCGGCCCATCATGACTGACTGGTGTCATGCCACGGTCACTTGGGTCATGTGGCTCCCAGGACTGAGGTGGGACATGAGGCTCTCCTAGGGCTGAGAACTACAGCCGAAGGATTTTGGGATTGGCCAGGTCTTCTACATGGACTTGTTTTATCATTGCTACAACTCTGTAGGGAACAGCTAAGCATTCACCCATTTTACAGGTAGGGCAACTGAGGGCTCAAAGATTTGCTGGAGGCCATGATGTGTCTGAGCTACCTGTCTTCAGGGCTTGAGCTCCTTGTCCCTAGACTCTGCTGAGGCCTCATGTGGGGACCCAGGGGGCTCAGGGAGTGCCAGTTTTTGTGCAGGAGGACTGGATCGGTGCGTGGGGTATCAGGTCCGCCAGGTCGTTAGTAAGTCCACTAACAACATCAGAAATGCAGGTGTCCACAGGGGTATGAGTGAGTATGGGGCAGGGAGTGACCTCCAAATTCACTCTTCTCTGCTGATTCTTCCACAGTTTTTCAAGGGTTTGTGGGGGAGCTCCGGACCCCAAGGCCAGTGAGACACAGATGTTCAGAAGAGTCTTGCCCTAGAGCAAAAGTCACAGCGCAAAGACTGAGCCCCAGCAGGCAAAGGGGGTTCCATGCTGGGCAGTGAAGATGGGAGAACTGAGGCAGGGAGGCTCCTACAACCACCCAAACAGGAGGTGGGCAGATTAGAGAATGAGGGCCTTTACAGCAACGTTCGTTCGTGCAGTCTGCCCAAGGCCCTTCCCAGCTGGGGTCTGGAAATTCCAGCCACTTCCAGATTAGGGCAGCCGCAGCTCCCCCTACACCCCTGCCCCTTACCCTCTGCCAAGGGCACAGCCATAGGCAATACCCCCTTCCTTGCCCAGACACCCCAGGTTAAGCCTGGGTGGGTAGAGGTCTGTGTATACATTAACACACCTGCAGCTGTCTCCCCTGGGATTTTGTTTGGGGTTTAAGGAGTGTCTCAGGCAAAGGGAAGAATAATCTAATTGATTTAGAGGATTAGAATTCGAGGCTGCTAGGCCCCACGTGAGGGGAATGCGAAGATGCTAATTAGTTAAATAAAATAAATGTGCTCACGTGATTGTGCAATCACTCCCGACCCGCAGCCCCCACAATTCCTGCTCCAGCTGGGGCTCCGGGGGCCTGGGGAGGAAACTCACACACAGGCATCGGCTACCTCCTTGTCCAGACAGCGTCACACACATGGCAGTTCCTAAATACACAGACGTGGAGTCTGCCGACACCTGGAAACAGATGCACAGCCCGCTAGGCTAGAAGGTTCAGACTTTTCTCCATGGCCTTCAAGGCTCTGCTCAACTCGTTCTGCTCACCCACTGGGCTGTCTCATCTTGCTTGACCTAGCTCCCTCTCCCCTCCCAGCTCTGGCTGCTTTGCCACCATCCTATTCCTGCCCACCTCCTGGCCTTTGCACAGGCAGTTCCTCCACCCAGAAAACTGTCCCTTTCTCTTCCTTCAGAGCTCAGCTCAGGATGCCTCCCTTGACCCTGTGGCTCGGCCGGCATCCCATTTCCGTGCTGGCTGCATTTCTATCTGCAATCATCCATGTGTGAATTTGTTTTATATCCACCCCGTCACCCCCCGGACTCAGTGGGGCCAGGACTGGACCTGCCTAAGTAATTGTTACATTTCCAGAGCCTAGTACAGCATCTGGGACATAGTAGGTACCCAATAAATTACTGAATGACTGTCACGCACCCAGGCTAACAGTGGTATAAACCCAGACACAGATTTTGGTATGCAGACTTGCCAACACGCCATGCATCCGTACCTGTACACGTATGTATTAGGTGACTTGAAGGCACAGGTGGCTCATGGGAAGAGCCTAGAACCCAGGCCCTGTATCTATAGGATCCAGCTGAGCCAGGCAGGAATTTGGCCCGTAACTCTTTGTCTTCTAAAAGCCCTGATGGCGATGGACAGCTCCTGATTTTGAACTGTTGGGACCTACTTTGAAAATCACCATGGGAGCTGAGCACATGTCACGCACTAGCGAGGTGTCGTGGGTGCCGTGGGACCTCAGGCTCTGGGGGAGGAAATACCTTCCGCTTCCCAGAGCCTGGTGTAGGAGGGTTCTGTGGCCTGTTGGGGCTGCAGCGGTAACCCTGGGAAGGATCCGAGTCAGCAGTGCTGAGGACACAGTGGGGCCGGCACCTCGCATCCCTGGGCTGAGATCACCTTGTACCCTGGGAAGTCCTAGAGATTGGCTATGTGAATGACAGTGGTTACTAGAGTGAAAACTTCTTATGAAACTTCTATGTGTAAAGAGTATGTAAAGCCATGTTTGGCTGTCATGGAGAGCAGATCAGAAGGGACCATGGTGGCTTTAGGGAGACTGGGAGGAGGCTGGGATGATGACCAGATGGGAGAAGCTGGGACCCTAGTCGATGCAAGAGTGCTGAACTCTTGAGGGAAAGAGAGGGGCCCAGTGATGGTGAGAAGGAAGATCGCAGAATTCTGGATCAGACTGTGTCAGCGTGCACAAGGAGCAAGGGCAGAGATGACTTGGAAGGGTCTGGCTGGAGTGGGTGAGGCCTCCTGGGGTCCAGATTCAGAAGGACCCTGAGCTGGATTGTGATCACACGGTGTGGGGCAGGGAGGGCAGGTGGAAGTGTCTGGAAGCTGCTGACGGAGGCCTGGGAGTGGCAGAGATCAGAGCAGGTCCTGGCCTGGGGCAGGGACCATCCTTCCCTGTCTCTCGCAGTCTCAGCCATAAGGCCACATGTCAGAGAGGTCTGACCCCACGGACATACATCAGCATGACTCATTCCTCCTGGTCTGGTTCTGGAGAAAGACCCCAACCTTGAGGGCCCCGGGGTGCCCCTGCCATGCCCAGAAAGGCCCGGGTCCTGGATGAGCAGGGAGGAGGCTGGGCTTGGTCATGGCATGGACTCACCGTGTCTCTTTCAGCATAATTAGGTGCTTAATTACACGCTAAGGCCTGTCGATGCCTGTGCCCAGGTGATTATGATTTATAGCCAGACCTCGGTGCGGGGGTCTCCTCTCCTCCTGGCCTCTCCGGTCTCGCTGGACAGCTGGGCCATAGGGTTTTCCATGCAGTGTGTGAATGAGGAAATCCGAGAGGCTGCTCCTTCCCCATCCAAGAAGCTGGGGTAGGATGCCGGGGCCGCCCTCCCATAGGGTATGCCTCTGAGGATGGGCTGGGCTCCCCCAAGACAAGGAAGGCTGGGGAGCTGGGGAAGGAGGTAGGAGGGGGTGAAAGGTAGCCCTGTGGTTTACTGGTTATGAGAGGTGCCCCAGATATCTTTGTCCCCAGCTGGGTGGCCTTGGGCCCAGTACTTTACCTCTCTTGAGCCTCAGTTTCCTGACCCATACAAAGGGTATCCTGGCAGGGCCTGTAACACAGGGTGATTGCAGGACTAAAAAAGATGTATGAAGCTTTTAGCCCATTACCTCGCCGCGATCGAGGGCTCGGTAGACACTGGTTACCTGTGTTGCTGTTACTGCTGCTGTGGGTTTTTTCTTTGCCTTCTCGATGGTGCTTCAGGGGATAGACACCAGGGCCGGAGAAAGCCGTGTCTCATGCGTGACTCTTCCCGAAGTGCCGGTTCGGCATGGGGTCTGGCTATCTGTGAGTCCATGCAACGTTGCTGGGGTCTGGCTGGTTCCCAGCAATGACCCAGCACCCGGCACCCAGCTCAGAGCAGGTGTCTGCTGAATGTCCACCACATGCAGGAAGAACCCATCCGGGGAGCCTGGGTGCTGGTGTCTGGTCAGGGCCAGACCCAGCCTCCCAGCTCCCTCCCCGACTCCCTCCTCCCCTCTCCTGAAGGCCACCTTATCTGCTGGTGAGGGGGCTACAGGGTCCGGGTTGGGGGTGGGGCACAGACTGTCGGGGGAGGGCCTCTCCTGGGGTCTGGGGCGGGAGGGGTGGGCTGCGTCTGGTGCTCCCTCCCTAGCAGCGGCTTCTCCCAGTGCTTCACATTATTACTCCATTAGCGCCTTGTAGGGTTGACAAATGAAGGATAATTAATATCCGTGAGGGAAACAGATGTTGAGGTAATTCGCTCCCCGCTGTGCATTTGCAACAGCATCTCCTAACTCGCCTGAGAGCATGGCAGGGCCACGGGGCCTCCCTGTGCCCTTGGTCAGAGGTGATGGAATCAGCGGGGCCTGTGGCCTCCAGCTGGGCCAATCCCATGGCTGGGCAGGGGAGGCTGGTCCTCAGCCCCACACCAAGAGGGGCGGCTGGGGGAGCCTCCCACTGCTTCCTACTGGGAGCTCTGCCTGTGTCCCACCTCATGCCTCCTGCTCCCCCAGAAGCCCACATTTTTTCTGCTTTGTGGAAGTGATGGCCAGCTGGAGGGCTCAGACGGGCAGGCTCCTTGCTGCTGCCCACCTACTTTTCCTCTTCCCTTCTGGAGCCTGGGACATGCCCCCTCTGACCCTGCCAGCCTGGGTGACCATGGATGAACCGGTCGTACTATTTGGAGGCGTAGCGTGCATGGAGTCAGGCCTGGGTTTAGTTCCCAGCTCTGCCCTTCGCTGACTCACTGCCTGCAGGAAGCCCCTCTTCTTTTCCGAGACTTCATTTCCTCATCTGTAAAGTGGGTATAGTTGTGTGTACATGACCTCAAGTTAGAAAGCACGATATCTGGGTACCACTTCACATGGAGGAAGAAGGACCTAGAGGGAATCCACTCCTTCAGCAAATGTTGTCACTGTCATTTACAGGGCACAAGGCCCTGGAGGGTCACCGAGATGAACAAAATTGGTATCTTCCCTGCCTTCATGGTGTTTATAGTTTGGCCAGGGAGAGAAACAAAAAGCAAGTCGACAGCAAATGGTTCTCAAACTGTAATGACTGCTACGAAGAAGATAAACAGGGGGTTGTGATGGAGGGCTTCTTGGAGGAGGTGATGTTGAAAATGAACAGGAGTCAAGCAGGTGAAGAGAGGTGGGGAAGAGCACCGGGACAGAGAGACCAGCATGCGCACAGGCCATGAGGTCAGAAAGAGCTTGGCGTCTGGAGGAGTTGAAAGGAGGCCAGACGTCCAAACAGGTCGGTGAGATATTGTAAGTCGAGTGTGCATGTGCCCAGCACTGCGGATGCGAAGGCTGTCCTCTTTCGCATCCCAGCCTCTTCATGGCAAGGGTGACCTGCAGGGACCAACCCTCTGAGACCTGGGGCTTGCGGCAAGAATCCGACAGCTAGTTTTCTATGCCTGCCCCCCACTCAGGGGAGTAAGGGGCCAATAGGGCTCAGGGCTGGGGCTGTAGGGCTGACACCCACTCAGCTCCAGCCTGGGCCTGGAGAGCCTACAGTAATGCCAGGTGGGGAGGCAGGTGGTGAGGTCAGGGACACGGGGTTGGGGACTGATCTCCCCATTCTGTCTGGGCAGGGCATGGGCTGCAGGAGGCGGAGGAGGGGGGTCTCCTTTCAGTGGCAAATAAAAAGGGGCCAAGGAAGGATGGAAGCCTCTTCCCACCTTTCCTCTCCAGGCCCACCACCTCCCTTCCCACTTTCTAACTTCCTACGTTGAATTGTGGACTCACAGAAAGTTACAGTGATAGATCACAGAGTCCCCTGTGCCCTTCCCTGGGCTTCCCCAGCCAAGTATCTTATAAAAACAGCCAACTGTCTCTTCTTTTTTCATTGAAGAAAAAATTTAGCATTATAATCACCGCAGGTTTGTTCGTAAGAGCTCTGATCTGGAAACCACCCACACGTGCCCACCCAGGTGGCTGGATGAACAAATTGTGGGCTATTTCTCAGATGGAATATTACTCAGCAGTGAAAAAGCACAGAGCTTTAGGCAAACAACACGGAGCAGCCTCACTAATACTCCCTTTTGGGAAAGAAGCCACAAACAAGAGTTCAAGAACAGACCCAACTAGTCCGGAGTGTCAAAAGTCAGGGTGGGTGGGGTGTTGATGAGGAAGAGCCACAGGGTGGGCTCTAGAAGGTTCTGAGTGTCCCATGCTTTGCTCTGGGCAGCAGTCACACAGGTGTGCATGGATACAATTCCATCAAACTCTATGTTCTTTACTGCCTCCAAGGTATATTTCAATTTTAAAATAAAAATGTAAAAACCTAATCAAATAAATAAAGAAGCAAAGAGCCAAAGTACAAAGACAACTAGCACAGACACTCTTGCTCCCTGAGAACGGTGTGAAGTTATTAGCATGCTGATATGTTTGTGGTCAGCCTTCTTTTTTGTGTGTTTGAGGCAGTAGGACCTTTCGCACAAAGCTGAGACTTGACCCTGCCGTGTCCCGTGGCTCCCCGGCCCTCCCCCAGGCTCCAGCCCAGACTCAGCCCCTGTTCTGGGAACCCCGCATTGCCTCCAGTCTGTTTCCACACTTGCACACACATGTCTCCAAAGCCAGGACCGAGTGTGTTTATGCGTTTGTTTACAGAAACAGCCTGGCCCCTCAGGGGCTGTGCAGTGAGATCTTCTCCCTCCCTGCATGTCTGGGAGCCCAGCTCTAGCTTAGGCTTTTTAACTGTTGGGCAGTAGTTCATCCAATCAACCACCGCCTACTTATTCGTGCTGTTGATGGACACTGAAGTGGTTTCTGCTTTTTTTGCTATTTGACTCACTTTCCCGCAAGCCTCCCAGTGCCCTTGTGGGAGTGTCTCTGGGGCCCCCGAGCTACAAGTGGGCTTCCAGAACCAATGCTCTCCATCTTCCTAGCTGCTGCCTGATGGCCAGGTCATGGTCTCTCTCTCCTCTTCCCCAGGTGGTCAAGGTGGTGGGCAGCAACATCTCCCACAAATTACGTCTGTCAAGGGTGAAGCCTACGGACGAAGGCACCTACGAGTGCCGTGTCATCGACTTCAGTGATGGCAAGGCCCGGCACCACAAGGTCAAGGCCTACCTTCGGGTGCAGCCCGGAGAGAACTCGGTTCTTCACCTGCCGGAAGCCCCACCTGCCGCGCCCGCCCCGCCCCCCCCAAAGCCGGGCAAGGAGCTGCGGAAGCGTTCTGTGGAGGAGGAGGCCTGCAGCCTCTAGACTGATGCCTACCCGGCCACCCACCTGCCCCGCGCCCCTACCTACAGCTGTACAGAGTGCATGAGGAGCCGCTGGACCGCTGGGGACGGGACTGCCTGGGTCCAGCTGCCTCCCCATCCCCAAGACTGCCTGTGGCCACCACGTCGGCCCTCTGCCCACCACTCCCTCGCTCAGCATGTAAACCCTGCCCAACCCTTCCTTTTCAGACCCCTGCGGTGACCTGGCTCGGAGAAGGTGGCTCTGTGCGCCAAGGGGACAACCACCCCAAATGCTGGGGCAGGCACAATGCCGGGGCCAGGCTGCCTCTCTGTCACCAGCTTCCGTGGAGTCCAGTGTTTTGCTTTGCTTGCTTGTCCCCCATCCTGTCCCGAGCCGGGGCCTCCCAGCTTTCTTCTCCCTCCTTCCCCATCATCCTCTGCTTGAACCTGGGGGTGCGGATTATGGCCCCTCCCCGAATTTGGACTGGAATCTTCTGAGCAGAACTAGGGCCTCTACCCTGGCGAAGAACAGAGGCACAGAGCCCCCAGGAGAGCCTGGATCTCCTTGCCCATGGCCTGTGAACAGGGTCACTCACAGGCATCCTGGGAGGAGAGGGAGATACCCCACTGCCTCCTGGGTTGGGGGGTTCTTCATGTTCAACTTCCTTATACCTAAGCTCACTGTCCCACCATCTGCAGAGGTGGGGGAACCAGGATTCTGCCCCTTCACATGGCAAGTCCGAAGGAGGGCCTTTCCCCTCTGACCCAGTGGCCCTATGCAGAGATTTGCACCAGCAGGACCCCTTCAAGGGTCTTCGAGGCTCTCCCAGGAGCCCCCCTCTGCCAGCTCCCAATGTCCCAGCCCCCTCCTGGGGCCCATGCCACGCCCACCCAAGGGCCTGGGGCTGCTGGGAGCCCAAGGGCCCCCAATACCAATCCCCTTACAATTCTGATTAGGGGGACACCCACCCCCTGGTAATTTGTAAATATTTCTCTTGGGCCCACCACCCCCTGGGAACTGGCTCAAACCTCTGGCCGCCCCTCAGTGATGGAGTTGGGATGTGGGAGAGGCCGAGGGCTCTGCCCAGGGGTGTGTGGGTAACCTGTACACATGATCCAATCCGTGACTACCAGCCAACCTGAATAAAGCGGTTTCAAGAAACCTCTGGGCCGTGTCTTTCCTGGAGCAGTGTGGCGGGGGAGGGGCTGGCCTCACTCAGCAGCTTTTCACTCCTGCTCTTGGCGCCCCCCTGCACAGAACAGAGTTGGCTGGGCACAGAGAGAGGGCGAGGGGAAACCGGCCTTTGTCCAGCTACCGGGTTCTTGAATTATTCTGAGGTTTTGAGATACACACACAGAGGAGTGCATAAGACATGTTTACACTGTTTGTTCAATAAATACATTAGAGAGCAGATCAAGGTGAGCCTGCCACCTACGCAGCTCAGCACTCCAGAACAGAAGCCCCCAGCCCAGCCCGTGTGTCTCCCTGCTCACACCCACTCTCCTCCCTCTCAGAGAGGAATCACCACCCTGACTTCTATGGGAAGCACATTTTTCATGTCCTTTTTACAGCTTTACTACCTAAATGTACGTCATCTTTAGCAATAGAGTTGAGTTTTGTCTATCATTTAGACCTTTCTATGCATGAAGTCACAGCCCATCCATCCCTGTACTCACCACTCTGCTGGGGAGATCCATCCATGTTGCTGCGTGTCTGTAATTTGTCCATTTTTATGAGTGCATGTATATCCCACAACTTAACTTACTGATTCTTCCTACTGTTGACAAGAATGTGTGTTCCCATCTGCTCAGCAACACCGCCGAGGGCATTCTCGCCCATGTCTCCCAGTGTGTGCGACCATGAGATTCCGGGGTGTGTTTGTGGGGCAGGAGGGTGAGTTACGACCCATTAGGGATCCCATTTGCCCTCAACAGGTATCGCCAGCACCTTCTTATATTCGAGGAAACAGCATCAGAGAGCTTAAGTAGCTTGCTCAAGGTCACCCAGTTGTCGTACTCTGCTCTGCCAGATATGGACCGCTCCCCCATCCCTCCCCCACCCACCGAACCTCACTGCCTCTCCCATCATGCCCTGGGCTCGGATCCCCCTTGGCTCATCCCTGACAACAGTCCCAACCGCTATGGTTCTGCTGAGGATCTGCCTGAGGGCGTGTACTTCTGGGGCTCTCAGGTAAACCCCTCACACCCAGCTGATCCCTCCTTGGCACCTACAGGAACCATGAGCACCACCCACACTGTCCCTACACCCAGAGGGACATCCTCAGGACCTCCAGCAAGGCTCCTCATATCTCTGAGCCTCAGTTTCCTCTTCTGTAAAATGGGGAGGCTCCCAGGGAGATAGAAATCAAAATCCTGAGTTAACTCTTTGCACACACTAGGATGGCGAAAATCAAAGAGACAGATAATAACAAGCGTTGTCAAAGATGGGGCCAAACTGGGACCCTCATGCTCTCCTGATGGGATTATAACATGATGCAGCCACTTGGGAAAATAGTCTGGGTTTCTCAGAATGGTAAACAGAGAGTTACTGTATGACCCAGCAATTCCACTCCTGTGTACACACTCAAGACAGCTGAAAATCTATGTCCACACAAAAGCATGTGCATGAGTGCTCACAGCAGCCTTATGCATAATAGCCAAAAAGTGGAAACAACCCAGGTACCCATCAACTGAAGAGCAGGTGGGTAGAATGTGATGTCTCCAGACGCTGGAGTATTACTCGGCCATAAAGAGGACCACAGTCCTGACACACGTTACTCCACAGATGAACCGTGGAAACATTATTCAAAGAGCAAGCAGCTAGACACAAAAGGTCCCACAGTGTACGATGCCATTTATATGAACTGTCCAGAGTAGGAATAGGCAGACTGCTGGTTGCCAGGGCCAGGGGAGAGGAGAGTGGACGGTGATGGCTAATGGGTGGGTATGGGGTTCTTTTTGGGGTGACTGAAATACTCTAAAATTGATTGTGGTGATGGACGTACCACTCCGTGGAAATCCTAAAAACCACTGAATTGTACACTTTCCCTGGGTGAACTGGATAGGTGTGTGAATTATATCTCAGTAAATCTGTTGAGGGAAAGGAGGGTACTCCTATCTACAGCCCCGTGCCTGAGGGCCCCCACCAGGCGCATGGGAGGCCCCCAGGGGATTCTGGCTCCCATTAATATTGCTGTGACTTTTATATGGAAGCCAGAGCCAAGTTGTGCCCTCCCCGTCCAGCACAGGAAAGAAACATGAGTCCTGGGGCAGGGAAGTTCATATCAATCATAACTCATCCTGTTCTAGAATCCCAGGTAAACCTCTGCACACCCCCAGGTTAGTTGTAGGCCATGGTCCCCTTTGTGCTGCGTTGTAAGAATGGAGCAGTGGTGTGCTTGTTATAAATTCGGATGTCCCCAGCCCCCTCTTGGCCTTTAGATCTCTGCCCATGTCGGTAGCTAGTGCCCCCAGGTGGTTCTCATGATCCTGAGAGGCACCAGACCCCTGGCCAGGGACATCGTCCCCTACACTTGCTCCACTCCCATACTCTTGCATCTCTAGCCCCCAGCTCCCTTGGTCTCCAAGGCCCTGAATTCTGGCCCCAACCCCTCCCACACCCTGGATGCCTGCCCCCCCAAGTGTGTGCCCCTCTCAGGGCTCCCCTGCTGACCCTGTCCCAGAGCTTCTCTTTCTGCCCTGTGCAGGGTGGGGATGGCTAACTGACAGTAAGGACAGGCTTCTGTTCCTCCTTCTTGGTCCTTTACCCCAGGATTCAGAGTATGAGGCAGGAATGCCCCATCTTAGGAGGTAAGAGTGTGGCCACTAGGTTTCAACCCAGGGGCTGGCCTTCTTGGTTCAAGGCAGGACTGACTATGCTCCTAGTCCTGACAAGGGCTGGCTATGTGATTAGCTAACTAAGAGGGCCGGGGTCAGTTCTGAAATCATCCCGGCACCTGAATAAGGAATGAGGTCGGGGGCAGGGGATGATGGGGGCCTGGTCCAAGGGGAGGTGGGAGGGACTCAAGAGCCCCACCAGGGACCCTGGAAGTGAGTGGGGTCTCCTACCCACCCAGGTCCACACTTTGCCCAAACCTGGGCTTCTGAGTCTGGGGAGCTTGTGAGCAACCCAGGTTTTGGGGCTCCGTCCCTGGAGATTCTGACTCCAGAGTGGAGCCCAGGAATCTGTATGTCCCACAGGATTCTGAGGAAGGTGGCCAATGGATTGTAGTTTGAGAAATAATTTACCATATGATCCCTTAAAGAGAGAGACACACATAACTTAAAAAAAAAAAATACTTTTCATATAAGAGTGGGTGTTTGTTTCACTCACCCACATGCAACAGGCCTCGCTTCTCATCAGCACGGTCTGGGGCTGCTAACCAAAGAGCCTTCCCGCACACGGACGCATATTCTAGCACAGTTAGCCTAACGGCTCCCCTGTGGATGGACAGCTAAGTTATTTCTAGTGATTTGCCGTTACAGGTGATGAGTCTCCAGCTATGGTTCTAGGACCTGCTTGGCACACCCGAGGTTTTCCAGGGGTGTGAGAGATCACTAGCACCAGGTAGAGAAATCTACACTTTCAATCTGAGGCAGTTTAACAAACTGCCCTCCCCAAACAACACTGACAAACAAAAAACGGAGAGGGGTGCGGAATTTAAGGGAACACCGTGAAATCAGCATTTGGCACACTGAAGCCGCTTTCATTCAACCACACGGGAGGGCAGGGCCCAGGAATCTGCATTGCTCACAAGCTTCCCCACAGGCTCCCTTGTGAGCTGTTGGGATGCCCTGCGTGGCTAGCAAGTTGTCTGAAAGGACACCCGCCACGCTGAGAGCTGCGGTCACTTCTAAGGAGTGGAATGGGAGGGACACACCCCAGTAGGCTGAATATTTGCAAAGGGCAAGTGTTCCACCTGTAACTTGATATGCATAGAGATATTTTTCAAAAACCAGTGAGGAAACGAAGGTAAATAAAAAGGGGGGGGGCGCCTGGGTGGCTCAGTGGGTTAGACCTCTGACTTCGGCTCAGGTCATGATCGCAGGGTCCTGGGATCGAGTCCCACATCGGGCTCTCTGCTCCGCAGGGAGCCTGCTTCCTCCTCTCTCTCTCTCTGCCTGCTGCTCTGCCTACTTGTGATCTCTCTCTCTGTCAAATAAATAAATAAAATCTTAAAAAAATTTTTTTAAATAAATAAAATGAAGGGAATCCTGGTACGTGCCACGTGTGGGGTCCGAGTGGTCTTGCCTCTCGCTGCGGTGGTGAGGAGGGTTCTCCTTCTGAAGGAGTCCCCGATGCTACGTGGAGGGAACGCTGGAGCCATGGCCATCCCACTCTCCCGCCACGATGCTCCGCCATCCCCTCCCCAGTCCCACTTCCTGTTTTGCTTGACTTGGCCCTGATTTAGCTTAGGAATCCACGCTTGTCTGAGGCCGCTTGTCTCCGTGAAGACTTGCCCACTCCCAGCCCTACCGTGTGAATCTTGATTGATCTAAACGAGGGGCACTTCATGAGGAGTCCACAGCTCACCCCAGTGAGGGGTCTGTGGACGGTATGCATGGGATTCACAGACTTGTGTGGGGAAAAAAATAATCCATCTCTATCTTCACTACCCTCCAACGGAAATTTAGCATTTCCTCCTGCTATGAACGTAAGCAACAAACCACAGTTAGCCGTAACTTTGTGACTTTGTCCCCAAAAGAAATCACAAATGTTTTCATATCACAGAAGTTATTACAGTATCTTGGAACATTGTTCACACTCATCACTACTTTGAAATTATGGTTGTTATTAGATCGGCTGCTAGAATTTGTTATTTAATGCACTAATAAAGCGAGTTTATTCCTCTACCACACGTTTTCAAAAATATATTTCAGAAACTGTATTTCAATATAATTGGCTTCCTTTGTAATCCCATCATTTTATTTTATGCAGTCAAAAACAGTCTTCTGAGAAAGGGTCCATAGGTTTCTCCAGACTGCCCAAGGGGTCCATGGCACAGAAGAGGTGTATGAACCCTGGTCTAAGCCAATGCTGGCAATTCTGTTATCCTAGCTGGGGAGTAGCTTAGGAAGTGTCATGTGACCTGGTGTGTTACCTTCACAATGAAATTTGAGGGGCATCTGCTGGAGAGACAGTGGATCCCCTGTTGGGAAAGGTATCTTCAAAGGAGGTACAAGGAAGTCATACTTGCTTCCTCTGCTTCTTAGTGTCTAAACGTGTGTGCTTGGGAATTTCTTCTACCGTTGGGCAACCATGTGGAGAGTGGCTGATCCACTTGAGATGTAGAAGAAACTGTCGGGAAAAGCCTGGGTCTTTGAGGATGTGGTTGATCTGGTCTATTAGTTAGATAAGAACTTCCCTATCCCTGGATTCCTGTCATAGGTGAATAAGTCTCTTATGATTTAGGCCAGTTGTGTCACTTCTCAATGACTTGCAGACAAAAACACTTTCTTTAACCTACCATTATTTTTGTTCCCTCATGTTTTCCATGCTTGAAAAATATGTCTCTCCATCATTGGAGAGACAGGGAGAAACAAGTCAGCTCCTTCGTCCTTTCTGACCCTTATTTAGATTGGCCACATCACCTTTCCTTAAGGCTGAACATCTTCAGGTCCTTCAACTGGTCTCAAGAGACATGGTTTTGAGATCTGTATCTACCCCTAACATGTATGTTGATCTAGGTCAGTGGTTCTCAAACTTCAGCATGCATCAGAATCATGCTGTTTGTTAACATTAGCTTGTTAAAACATACCTTTCAAAGTCCCACTCTGAGAGTTTCAGATTCAACAAGGCTGGAGTGGGTCCCCATAATTTGCTTTTCTAACAAATTCCCTTATCACGCTGATGCTGCTTGTCTTGGGGACCACAGTTTGAGAACCACTGGTCTAGGTCCCTATAAAAACATGGCTTCCCCAGAAGAAACCACTACTCAAGCTGGGGTCTGACTAGTTTGTTTTTTTGTTTTTGTTTTTGTTTTTTAAAGATTTATTTATTTGACAGACAGAGATCACAAGTAGGCAGAGAGGCAGGCAGAGAGAGAGGAGGAAGCAGGCTCCCTGACGAACAGAGAGCCCGACTCCGGGCTCAATTCCAGGACCCTGGGATCATGACCTGAGCCAAAGGCAGAGGCTTTAACCCACTGAGCCACCCAGGTGCCCCGGGTCTGACTAGTATTACGCAGAACTATCACCTCTCTCAATATCGACAGTATGCTGCTGCTACTGTAGCCCAATATCCCAATATACAAACTGCTGTTTTATATACCATTGAACTCCAAGCCACCAGAACTGTGAAATTTGTATCATACAGAGGGCTCCTAAACTGTCTCCATATTCTAGAGAATGGGAAGTATCACTTGAGTGCTTATTATGTGTCGAGCACTTTAATGAGTTATCCCATTTCATTCTTTTTTATTTTTAAAGATTTTATTTATTTGACACACAGAGAGAGAGAGATCACAAGTAAGCAGAGAGGTGGGGGGGGCGGGGAGCAGGCTCCCTGCTGAGCAGAGAGCACAATGTGGGGCTCAATCCCAGGACCCTGAGATCATAACCTGAGCCGAAGGCAGAGGCTCAACCCACTGAGCCACCCAGGCACCCCATCCCCTTTCATTCTTACAATAATCCTTGAAAACAAAACAAAACAACAATAATCCTTGAAATGGGCAGTATCTCTCTCTGGGGAGATTAATACTCAGAGAAATAAAAAAATTCCCAAGGTCACCTAGATGGTCAATAAATGAGGGAACCAGGATTTGAGCCTGGCTTACAGAACTCTACAATGAAGAACTCTCCTCCTGCTTTACAGCATCCATTAATCAGCTGTCCTTTGGGGCCCAAGACAAATTTACCTAATTGGGCCTCGTCCAGCTCATTCATCTTTCTTGTCTACAAGGTTGTCAAATGTGATTTTTGTCAAATGCCCCAGCTTTCTTGAGCCTGCAATATCTCCTTCACCCACAACTCAGCCTTTTCACTGTGTCCACTCCTGCCCACAAAGAGTACCTTAGGCTTGCTGGGTTGCATTTGGAGCCACATGAGTTTCGTTTCTGAAAGTGTTAACTGTGGGCACATTTTAATAAAGACCATTTTCTAGGCTACAGTTACATAAACGTTCTCATTTAATATGCAAATGCACCACAAGTGATTGAGGGTGTGCGAGGCCTTTATTGTTCTAGTTGCAGTTATGTTGATTTAGCCCATAGCTTTATGGTTAATAATTTAGTAAGCAACCTCATTTTTTAATCTCCCTTTGTCCTCATGCCTCATCTCTTTCCACATTAAGGGACCTAAGCCTGCGCAAAGATTGCATTTAATGAACCATCAATCCTTGAATAAGAGTAGCTGCAAAAGGATTCCATTCAAATTCTAGGGAAGGCGTTATGTTCACGAAGTTTTCACTTTCTTGATGGGATTCTTGGTTTCATCATGAATATAATGACTCACTTTATCCTTAGCAGTGCTTTTGGCATTATATTCTAATTGGCTTGATATTAACCATTGTTAGACCAGTTTTCTTTGGTTAGTATTTGCCTGGGAGATCTTTTTCTGTCTGCTTGGAACATTTGTGTGTCCTTGTCTTAGGTATAGTGTTTCTTATACAGAGCTTACTTATAGCCGGATTTTGATTTTTTTTTTAAAAATTCATCTGGTAGTCTCTGTCTTTAATAGCTAAGTTTAGTCCACTTACATTTATTGTGATTACTGATTTATTTGGATTTCTTTTCTGCCATCTTATTTTGTGTGTGTGTTATTTGTGTTTTTCCTATTACCATGAGATTTGGTGGGGGGGAGGCAGGGTGAAGAGCATGTGTGGTTAGTTTAATTTTTTTTCTTCTTTCTTGACTTTTGATGACTTTAGAACCCCATCCCTTTTCCTCCCCACTTATTTGAAGGCTATAAGTAATTTTTCTTTTAGTGATTTTATTTTAGTTTTAACATACTTATTTAACTATGTGTTTTTTTTTTTTAAGATTTTATTTATTTATTTGACAGACAGAGATCACAAGTAGGCAGAGAGGCAGGCAAGGGGGCGGGGGAAGCAGACTCCCTGCTGAACAGAGAGCCAGATGTGGGGCTCAATCCCAGGACCCTCGGATCATGACCTGAGCCGAAGGCGGAGGCTTAACCCACTGAGCCACCCAGGCGCCCCATTAACTATGTGTTTTCTTAACAGTCTAAAGTTATTCAGTATCTCTATTTTCTTGTCAAGACAACCCCTTAAGGGGCACCTGGGTGGCTGAGCGGGTTGAGCCTCTGCCTTCTGCTCAGGTCATGGTCTCAGGGTCCTGGGATCGAGCCCTGCATTGGGCTCTCTGCTCAGTGGGGAACCTGCTTCCCCCTTCCTCTCTGCCTACTTGTGATCTCTCTCTCTGTGTGTCAAATAAATAAAATCTTAAAAAAATAAAAAGGACAACCCCTTTAACACAATGTAACTACCAGTTGAACTGCCCTCCACCCCATCTTCCTTGTTATTGTCTAGAATTTTAATTCTACTGTTTTTCACAAAAATTAATATTATATGATCAGAAATTAATTAGATTTACCAATATAGTTGTCCAATTTCTGACTCAGTGATTTTCTTCTTTCACTTTCTGTTTTGCTGAAGTACAGGCTCTATTAATCCTTTCAATGAAGGTATGGGTGGTAAACTCTATTAATCTATGAAAGTCTGAACAAGTTGTAATTTGCTCTTCTTTTTCAATGTTCCTCTAGCTGTGTATTGAGGGAGGTTGATTATGCTTTTCTTTTTTTTTAAATGTTTTTCTTTTTTAAAAAAATAATTTATTTATTTATTTGAGAGAGAGAGAGTGCAAGAGCATGAGCAGGGGGAGCAGCAGAGGGAGAGGGGAAAGCAGGCTTCCTGCTGAGCAGGGAGCCTGACTTGGGGTTTGATTCCAGGACCCTGGGATCATGACCTGAGCCAATGGCAGACACTTAACCTACTGAGTCATGCAGGCACCCCGGATTATGCTTTCCCTCTGCATGTTTACGATATTACTCTCTCACCTCTGTCATCCATTGCTATTGATGACAAATCTGCTGTCAGCTCAACTGGCATTCTTTCATAGGCAATTTGTCTTTATTCTTTTGTAACTCTTAAGATTTTTCTTTTTATCTTTGACAATTTTCTCTATCATTATAATTTTTCTGGGTGAGATTTTTTTTTTTGAGATTTATTTTTTACTATCCTATTTTAACCATTAGTATGTATTTTTCATCTGAGGACTTTCTTTTTGGTTCTGAGATACTCTTAGTCACCATACCTTAAATATTATAACTCCATTACATCCTTTATTCTGTCCTTCTAGAATTTCTATTACACATACATTGGAATCTTTCAATCTATTTACTATGTCTTAACTGATCTTTCATATTTTCCATTTCTTTCTCTCTCTGAGTGAATTACTCAGGAATATTTATCAATTCACTAATTGTCTCTTCAAATGTGTCTGATTAGAGTTTATTCCATTTGAATTCATTTCAATAATGATACTTTTCATTTTTAATATTTCTCATTTTTTCTTTTTCACATCAATAGTTAATTCTGTTTTGGGGCGCCTGGGTCGCTCAGTTGGTTAATTAAGCATCCAACTGTTGGTTTTGGCTCAGGTCATGATCTCAGGGGCATAGGATTGAGCCCTGTGTGGGCTCCATGCTCAGTGTGGAGTCTGCTGGAGATTCTCTCCCTCTCCCTCTCTCTACCCCCTGCTCTCCCCCAACCCCCTCACACACAGAGGCATGCCTTCTGTCTCTGAAATAAATAAAAAAAAAATCTTAAAAAAATAGTTAATTCTGTTTTACTTCATAACTTTTTCCTTTCTATAGGAAAGGAAGTCATTCCTTCCTTTACCTTTATTAAAGTCTTAAACTTATTTTAGCGTCATTGCCAGATTGCTCTATCATTTGCACATATCACAAATGAATCCATTCGTTAAGAGTTGAGTTTACTGATGGTCTCAATGTCAGTTTTCTTCACAGGCTTATTTTTAAGAGGAATCTTTCTGTCCATTTTCTTTCTTTATCCTTGTCTAAACCCAGACCCTAGGGACCCTACCCAAATCAAGCTTCCTAAAGGTAGCTCAAGATTCCTAGTTTGGGGTCATATCAGAGATGTCACAGAAAAGGTTAATGAGTCAGGGTGATTTAGCTCAGGTCCTACTTTCCAGATCTGCATCTGTGCCCCTGTTACCCAAGGTATAGTTTTAAGCAGTGAGTCTGATACTAGTAGGCCTCCAGTTCTCGAGGAATCTGTGTGGTCCCATTTACTCTGCAGGACTTGAATTCCTAGTCACTTCTGGAACCTGAGCCTGGCAGATCTGAGGTTTCAGCCTCCATTTACTTTGTATTTCTCATCTCTTTCCACCCCAAAGAGAAGTTTACCATATTTGTGAATGTGTCTATGTAATTTTATTTTTAAAACATTATTATATATATATATATACTATATATATATATATATATAATAAAACATTATTATTTATATATTATTGTAGTGTATAAACGGAGGTTATCTTTTCCCCACTAATTCATGGACAATGTGGTTAATCTTTCCTACTTCAGTTTTATTGAAGTATGATTTATACCCAACAATAGCACCAATGTAAAGTGTAAAATTCAATGAGTTTTGATAAATCTATAGTCATGTAATCACGATTATAATCAAGAAAAGAATACTTCCATCACCCCCAGCCAAATTTCCCTTGTGCCCCTTTACTATCAATCCTCTTCCCCAAATCCCAGCCCAGGTCATCACTGATCTGCTTTCTATCTGTAGATTAGTTTTGCCTTTTCTACAGTTTCAAATAAATTGAATCAGACAGTAGATATTCTTCTGTGTTTGGCTTCTCTCACTAAGCATAATGATTCTGAGATTTACTCGTATTGTATACACTGATACTTCATTCCTTCGTACCGTTGAGTAGTATTTTGTTTGTGGGTTTATCACAATCGGTTTATCCATCCTACTGATGAACATTCGCGTTGTTTTTAGTTTGAGGTTATTATATAAAAATTGTCCAGTACATTCATATCCAAGTCTTTGTGTACATGTGTTTTCATTTCTCTCAGGTAAATATGTAAGACTGGGATTTCTGGGCGGTAAGCTAAGCATATGTTGGGCTTTACAAAAAACTTCCAAACCTGTTTTCAAGGTGGTTGCACCATTTTGCATTTCCACCTGCAATGTCTGAGGGTTCTCGTTGAGCAGCAGGTTATTTTTAAAGCATGAACTCAATGCCATCTTGACTGGAGGTGACCGTAAAAACACTTTAGAATGTATCCTGAGTTATAAAATGCCAGCAATGGTAATGAAGGCTCTATGAGGGCACAGACTCTTAAGTGTCCTGTCTACTGCTGCATCCCCAGCACCTAGCACCAGTCTGGGTTGACGGCACACACTCTGTATATGAATCAACAGATAAAGATTTGTCTCTGACAAACACTAACAGTGCATAAGAGTTGGACCGAAGTTTGGACTTACTGCCTCTTATCTAATCAAAGGAGGTTTGGGGGAGCCCTGTTTTCTCCTTCCCTAAATGTCACAAAAACCCTTGTTTTGAGCTAGTTGGCATTTCTACCCTGAGCTCTACCATCCCTTCAGTCAGACTTCTCTTCACAGCTCAAGAAGGCCACCCCCACGTCCCTGTATGGGGCATGCGTTTCAGCCAGCAGGCAGGAGAAAAAGGGTGAGAAGGGCACATCTCTCTTTAAAGACACTTGCTTGACAATGAAGATCGTTTCTGCTTATCTGTCATGGGACAGAACTTAGTCACATGGCCACATCTAGCTGCAAGAGAGATGGGGAAATGTGGTCCTTATTCTGACAGTTGTGTGCCTAGATAAACAGCAGGGCTCTTTTACTCAGAGGAAAGGGAAGATAGACACTGGATCACTTCCTGGAGGCCGCACTGCGAGCCCGATTTCATCCTGAACTCTAGGCACTTTAGGCTCAACACACCATATTATTTGAAAAACATGTTTATTCCTCAACTCCAGGGAGAAACTTCCAATTCACTATACAAAAGAACAGACTGGTGGATATAGGAGGTATCTCACTCAGCACCTCTAGGCCCAAGCCCCTGGCCCCAGATTAGCTACCCTGGATCCTCCCTCAAGGTTGTCTGCTCCAGCTACAGTAGGGAGCAGTTGGAGGATGGTGCATTTATAGATGGGGGACGTTAATGATGGGCTCTGTAGGGGGGCCTATGCTGCTGAGCTCCCTGGCACCCCGCATGGCCTTCCTGAGGAAGCTCTGGTGGATCCTATCACTGAACTGGGTGCAGACAGCTGGGCCCACATGGTTGCCCTTCTCACAGTTCATCAGGCTTGGGCTCTGGGAAACCTAGAAGTCTACAGAGGGTAAGGCATGTCCCAGAGCCGAGTATCTAATACAGTAGCCACCAGTTGCATAGATCTATTGAAAATAAAATAAAATATTCAGTTCCTCAGTTACACCAGACACATTTCAAATGTTCAGTAGACACGTGTGACCAGTAGATACTATATTGGATAGCACAGATATAGAATATTTCCATCACTGAAGAAGGTTCTGTTGGCTAGCACTGTTGCAGAGGAAAGACATCTCAGGTCATATTAACAGAGGCAGAGTACCAAGAAGGAGAGCAGCTGATGGGGCTGGTCTACACTATGCCAGGCAGACCCCAGCTGGGCCACTATGGTCTATGGGCTCGAGAGTCTGTCAGGGAAACAAATGAGAGAGGGGAAGGCATCCAGGAAAGGATGACTAGAGTACAGAGCTGTAGGAAGTATATATGTGTCTTGTTTAAAGTCGTTTTAGCATGGGTTCCTCCAGAGCAGATACTGGGCCAAAAATTCAGGGCAAGGAGTTTACTTGGGAGGTGATCTCAGGAAGTTCCAGTAAAGGGATGGGGAAATGAGATGGGGAAAGTGTGCATAGTTACGCAAGTGATCATTGTGAGCAAGTGGGGCTCCATCCTACCTGGGAACTCTGGGAGCCAGGGCAGAGCACACACCTCAAAGTCATCCTGCCAAGGCCTGGGGACCTGTGGTTTTTCTATCTCAACTTCCTCAGTCATTGACTGAGGGTTGCTTCTGGGTGTTAATTCACCAGCACTTCTGGCCTACAAAGTATAAAGACAGAAGGCCTTCCTTACCTGTAGGAAGTCCTCAGGCAAAGAGATGCAAACATGGGGCAGCTGGAAGTTGGCTGGAGCATACTAGAGTAGTGAGATGAGTGGGATATGGGCTGGGAGCTCAGCACTGTCTGCTACAAAGGAGGAAGATAGACTTTTTTTTTTTAAGGTTTTATTTATTTGATACAGAGAGAGAAAGACACAGAGAGAGGGAATATAAGCAGAGGAAGTGGGAGAGGGAGAAGCAGGCTTCCCACTGAGCAAGGAGCCCAATGTGGGGCTTGATCCCAGGATGCTGAGATCAAGATCTGAGCCAAAGGCAGAAGCTTAATGACTGAGACACCCAGGAACCCCACAAGACCGACATTCTTAACCCCAGCTCATCTCATACATGCATATACCTACACACCCACACATGCACCCCACATATGCCCTTGTACATTTCTTGCACTGGCTTCTTCCTTTTCCTCAGACTTACCCTGCTTCTTTCCCACTGTAGGACGTTTGCTTATAGTGTTCTAGCTGTCTGAGACACTCTTCTACTCTTTCTCATTCCCTTTCATTTAGTTAAGTCTACTTATTATTCAGATCTTGGCTCAGATGACCTTTCCTCTAAGGAACCTTCCTTGAGGGACATCCCATCACCACCCCAAAGTAAGAATAAGTCCTCCAAGGGGGGCCTGGGTGGCTCAGTTGGCTAAGTGTCTGCCTTCAGCTCAGGTCATGATCAAGGGTTCCTCTCCCTTGATCCCTCTCCCTCTGTCTACTGCTCCCACTGCTTGTGCTCTCTCTCTCTCTCTGTCAAATTAAAATGAATAAAATCTTAAAAGAGAAAAAAAAAAGAATCAGTCCTCCTGCTGCACTTTGTCCCAGCTCCCTGCCCTATAAGTGTGTCATTATATGTGAAGTTAGTTAATCCTGCCTTCCCTGTTGGACTGTAAGGAAGGGATCTTGCTTGTCTTGTCAACACACAGTAGGTCTTTAAGAAATGTATGGTGAGTGGAAAAAAATGAATGAATAAAAAAGTGAAAAAGTGAATGAATGAATTCCAGTCAGATTGACTACGACTCCCAGTAGCCAGAGAGGGAATTTACAAGCTAAAGACCCCAGGAAGAGGAGAGGGATAATTAGCAATTCATTAGGATCCATTTTCACTTCTGTAGTCAATGCTAATCACTTGTTTGTTTAAAACGGGAAGTTCTGCACTCATTAAATCCATTAGTAAATGGAAATGTTTCTCAGGCAAGTCTGGCCTCCTGCATCGGAGTGTAAATTCAAGGGCTGCACCCCCTCTTTTGTACAGACCTCCCAGATGTCAGCAAAGCAGGTGCTCACAAGCTGGAAATACCCTAGGTGAGGACCCTAGTCCTTTCTCACATGAGGGGCCTGTTTCTCCAGCTTTCTAAGCTCGGGTTCTGCCCCTGTACGATGGGCACAGCATTCAATTTCATGGCTAGCAGTGGAGATTAGAGGGAGCTGAGCGGTCGGGAATGTCAGCCACACCTCGGTATTATTCTCCTTGAAAGACTATGTGGGGAGGGAGTCTATTTTGAAGATGTAGCTACTGTGCAGCCCTACTGGTCTGAACTCTTTGGGTCTTGTTAGCAAACAGGTTCCTCTTTCCTTTTCCCTATGCACAGAGGGTGCTCCCAGGTCACACTTGCTTTGCACTAGTCATTTAATCCTCACAGCCAAAGCCACCAAGTGACCATTGTCGTATGTATTTACAGGTGTGGAGACTGAGGTTTGGAGGGGAGAGGTCTTGCCCTGGGTCTTTTCTCTTTGCCATGCTGAGATGTCTCCTCAGGAAGCCATCTCTGACTCTTGAGGAAGAAATGGTTGTTCTCCCCAGTCTTGGGCTTCATTAGGTGGGTCTGCCATTCCTGGGTCTTACTCATCCTAATGTTCCCAGGAGCCTGGTAGCTCTGCAGAAAAGAAACAGCTATGTTTGTCTGAGTGCTAACTAGCTTCAGGGCTCAGTGTGTGCCATGCATTAAGTTACCGGAGTTCTCAAACAATGCTACAGGGATGAGCTACTATTATCATCTTTATCTTACAGAGGAAGAAACCGACTTCTCAAAGATCACATAGTTAGTGCTGTAGAGGAAAGAATTTCCTCTGCCCTTCAAGATCCTTCTAGCTGGACTAAGAATCAGATTGACAGGAGACAGATTAATAGGAAAAAATAAAATTTAATAGTGTGCACACAGGGAATCCACACAGACGTGGAGTTCTGAAGACAGTGAAGCAGCATGATGCTTATTTGAGCTAAGGAGAGTGAGGGTAGGGGTCTGAGGATACAAAGGAGAGAAAGGCCATTAGTAGGAAGGTGAGAGGAGATGTTTGGAAAACAAAGGTTGTCCTGTTGTGCAGGTAAGTTCCTTAGATAAAAAGGAATCTCTGTGAATAGCTCTCTTCCCACTATAAGCAGGCAGTTGAGGGGAAGGTAATAAGTTTTCCTGAATGGGATGTGATTGGTTTTAACTCAAAATAATGTTCATGCCAAAAGTGGCTCACCTTGGGGTGGCCTGTCCTTGACCCCCACACTGGAAAGTATATAAATGGCAAAGGCAGTCTGCCTTCAGAGCCCCATACATTTCACTTCCGGAAGGACTGTTTTGCCCACACTACAGGCCTCAGAAACTGTGGACAGGGAGGAGGGATGCTTGGGGATGACATGGCAAGGGTAAGCTCTGCCCTCCCCCAAACAGAGCCCTGCAGAAAAGCCCCAGAGAACAACTTCCCAGGGGGATTACCAAGCCACTCCTCAGGCACCTTTTGGGTGCCCACTGGCAGGGGAGCCCAGGTCCACCTTTGGAGTGTTAACCTTAAAAGTAAAATTATGAGTTATTTTACCAGCAAAAGGTGGGTATATTCGGGAATAAAGGAGAACTGCAATCTGGGACAAACAAAACTATAGGCAAGTTGGGAACAAAGGAGAGGTACACTTTTTTAAGGAGAAAAGGAAGCTGTTAGGGAACTAAAAATCCACTGGAGTAAACTGGGAATTTGAAGTGTGATGGCTTCTCATTGGCTGAGCTGTTGCTGGGGGGATAAAGAAAACATCTCTCTCCACATTGGGGTAGTGGAGTAGTATCCACGTGCAAGGTCAAGCCTGCCCAAGGTCAAGTCTGTCTCTTCCTGCTGGGTCTGAAATTGACTATGAGTGGTAGGGCATGAGAGCTCCATCTGCGGAAACCTCCCCACTCCATTATAGTGACGTTTCCCATTACTAATTTTCAAAGGGTTATTGAACAGACCAGCCTCCCTTCCCCAAGCTTCGTCCTTTTCTTCAGTCTCACTGTTTATGGTTCTCACCTCCCATTGACATGAGCAACGCCCTGAATGTGCTGTGTGAACCTCTGTACGTGCTGCTTCCTCTATCCAGAGGGGTCCTTCCCCTCTGTGTCTGACAGGCAAATACTGCAAGCTAGCTTGGTTGGCCTCTCGTCCATGAAGCCTCCCAGTTTCCTTTCAGTTCAACCTCTGTGATGCCATTTATACCTTTAAGGTACCATCGTCTGCATCATGATGACCAGCTCCTATAGCACACTGCTCAGTGGCCAGGCCCTGAGTCCAGCACTTTACTGGTTGACTTCTCAACATGCTCTCAGGGAGGTATCATTATATATGATTTTTATATATGATATATCATATTTTATATATGATGTATTTTTATATATTTATATATACATACATATAGATACATATATATGTATGTATATATAAATATATAAAAATAAAATGTATATATGTATATATGTATATATATGTATATATATATGTATATGTATATATTTCATTAAAGATTTTATTTATTAACTTAGTTATTTATTTGAGAAAGAGAGAGGGTGCATGAGCAGAGGCAGGGGCAGAAGGAAAGGAAGAGGGAGAAGCAGACACCCCACTGAGCATAGAGCCTGATGTGGGGCATGATCCCAGGACCCTGAGATCATGATCTGAGCTGAAATCATATGCTTAACCTACTGAGTCATCCAGGTGCCTTGGGAGGTATTATTTTTATTATCATTTCATCAAGGTATTATTTTTATTCCCATTTTATTCCCATTTCATTCCATTCTCAGAGTGATGAAGAGACTTGCCCAAAGCAGCAGGGTGAGGATTCAAAGCCAGGCTGTCCATCTCTAGAGGCCATGCTTTTTTTTTTTTTTTTTTTTTTTAAAGATTTTATTTATTTGCCGAGGATCACAATTAGGCGGAGGGGAGGGGGGGGGGGGGGGGGGGGGGGGGAGCAGGCTCCCCGTCGAGTGGAGAGCTTGATCCCGGGACTCTGAGATCATGACCTGAGCCAAAGGCAGGGGCTTAACCCACTGAGCCTCCCAGGAGGCCCATGCTCTTAACAGCTGCTCCTGACCTCCTCCTAATACAGAAGATAGCTGCCTCCTCATGACATGTCTTGTTTAGCTCTCCTTTGAGCCTAGCCCCTAGGAGGCAGCATTTATGTCTTTTTGTCTCTGGGCCTGGTCCATAGAAAGCCTTGGAAAATGCTTTTTGAATTGAATTGGTTTCCAACCTGCAGAGTTTGGATACTGTTGCATAAATCTGATATAACTGATCATGTGATGTTAGTAGCCTCAGGTTCGAATCCTATCTTTGCCCTTTACTTGATGCTTTGGGCTCCAGCACTGGAGAGCTCAGTCATCCTAATGTTGAGAGGACGGCGGAAACTTCAGCCCTGTCCAAGGTGCTGAAAATGCGGTAAGAAAGGTGACCCTTCCATGGGAAAAAGGCGCAAGCCCCAGACAGAGCCATGGCAGGACAGAGGGCATCATGCAATGCCTTGAAAGCACTAAGCGTGAACCCTAATTTCTGTCTGGGCAGTCACGAAAGTGTCTGAGGCTCGACCTGCTTCTCTTGGGGTTCTACGCAACTCAGGTGAGCTAGGGCATAGAGGGGAAATAGTTTTCCTACATGCACACAGGAGTCATAGGGGTGGAGATGGGGGCTGCCTGCCCAGTGCCTGGCCATTCCCTCAAGAGATCCTCTCTGAGATCCCTTTGCATTTTTGGATTAAGCAATGCCTCCTCCTCCTCCAGCCCTGGTTCTACTTGAGAAATGCAAAGCACAGGAGAGGAAATCCCGATGATATCAGGCTCCTATCACCAAAGTGTAAGTTTATCATAGCATTATGGACTCACAGATGTCTTATATTTTAATAACAAAAAATTTTTAAAGATTTTATTTATTTGACAGAGAGAGACACAGCGAGAGAGGGAACACAGCAGGGGTAGTGGGAGAGGGAGAAGCAGGCTTCCTGCCGAGCAGGGAGCCCAATACGGGGCTCGATCCCAGGACCCTGGGACCGTGACCCGAGCCGAAGACAGATGCTTAATGACTGAGCCACCCAGGCACCCCTAATAATAAATTTTTTGTGAGTGAATAAGTTACACATGTATATTTTTTAAAGATGTGAAGAGCATAAAGGGTATAATGTGAAAAGACTTCTTATTGCTGATCCTGTACCCTTCCTAGAGCCTGTCACTTGGGTGTTCTTTTAAGAGAAATTCCACACTTAAGGTACCCTCATCCCCCATAAACAGTTGCATTGCTCTACTTGCCATTTTCTTTAATATGTATCCCGGAGATATACACAGAGAACTAGCTCTTTCCTTTAAAGGCCACATGGCAAATGACATGTTAGTAACAGACCCACTAAGCCGGGCCTCTCTGGCTGGACTTTTAAGTTGTTTCCAACCTTTTGTTAATGCAAACAATGCTTCAACGAACACTTTGTTTGTCGTTTTTGCACACGACAAGAAAATTCCTAATGGTAGGATTGCTGAGTCAAAGGGGATGTGCATTTTAGATTCTGATAGCTATTGCTGTTTTATTCATTCTTTTATAGGGTTGTACCATAGTTTATTTAACCAATCCATCCCTCCCTCCCCAAGCTCTTCTCCTGCTTTCTTTTCAATTTCTATATTTACTTTTAGGAAATAGTGAACAGTAACATTTCATGACTTTTGACGGATCATCCTTCAGTACGTATAGTTCGCCAGAATTTCTGTGATGTGAGGTGGGGGTGGAATGGCGGTGCTTTGGCCTCTTTTGGATGGATGTTTCTATCCTATGATTAGGGTTTTTTTTCTATCTTTTGCACCCAGTCTCTCGAGATATTAATGCAAAGCATCAGGCATAATGCCTGGCACATACCCAGCATTCGGTATTTGTGAGTTTCTGTAAATTACAATGTTGCAGTGAATTGCCTATGCACGTACATCTTTGTGCACATGTGTGAGCATTAAATTCTTAGAAGCAGAATTGCTGGTCAAAAGGTACACGCATTCAGATTTGGTAATACTGCCAGACTGACCTCCAAAGAGCTTGTACCACCTTACATGCTCGTTTCCCTACATACTTGCCAACACTTTATTATCAAGTCACAGATGTTTTAGGGAGTGGAACAATGCTTGGACAGTGACTGGTTCAAACCCTTTATGGAGCAGACAGAGCCACTGAGGCCCAGGGATGGGGAGGGAGTGCCCAAGGTCACCCGTGAGCTATAGCATGGTTCAGTTAGCATTTGGGGCCTCTCTGCCCCCTTCTAGGGAACTGGGCAGTGTCCTGGGTGGAATGTGTGGGTGCACTGGAAAGGTTCCACGAGGCGAGAGAGGACATGGAGATGGGGCAAAGGGGAGGTGGGTGTGCAGAGATCTGTGTCTACTCCACACCTCTGCCTTGGGGAATGCCACATTTTTATTTCATGAAGGAACTTCTGACTCTTCTCCACTACTTCTCTCCACCTCTCCCCGCACCATCTTCTTCCTTGGAAACGGCCTCAGAGATTCTGAAAGGTGCTTTCCTTACTTCTGAGCCTGCCTGTGTGGGAGGAAGCTGAGGACGTGAGGGTACTGATTGAGAGAGCAGGTTGAGACCCAGGAGCTGTTGTGCAAAAAGAATGGTAAATTATATAAGGAGGGAAAGTGGAAGGGTGGGGGGGGGTGGAGGCAGCCATTCATCAGTGCTTTTTAACCCTTTCCTGCTGCAGAAGCAGGCAGCTCCGGACAGAGGGCTCGGAGATGGCTGCAGTGAGAGACATTTTCATAAATGGTTTGTGCTGAAGGCTTTGAAGGGAGGACAGCATTGCTCCCTCCTCGCCCTTTGCCGACAGGCTTTGTACTCTGGGTAAAACTGTCGGAAAAGGTAGAACAGCTCCTAATCTAGGAGATGATTCCTGTGGGAAATCAGGCTGCTTTTCAAGCATAATTTGAAAAGCCGCTGCCTCCAAAACTGCGGGGGGGGGGGGGGGGGGGGGGGGGGGGCGTAGAGAGGAGAATGCCATTTATAAAGCAATCAACGCTTCGACAGAGTCAGCCATCACTCAGAATTATTTTCCGAAATTTGGCCTCTGTTCCGTACTCTGGAGGAAAGGCAGTATGGGCACTTCGCTTCCAATCAAGCCTGACACAGAGGCTGGGGTAAGTCACACAAAGGGAGAGGGGCCCCCGCGCTGTTCATCACGGCTGGAGCTGCGGAAAATCATTTCTAGGGCTTCTCAACTCTCCGGCATGAGCTGGAGGAAGACTCATCAGAGGCTCCATTCATCTCACTTCTTACTTTTAAACTTTAAAGCACATATTTATGTGCCTCAAGTTGCCCATGAACCACGGCATGTCAAACAGTTTGGGGTTGATGGAAGAGGTACATTTTCTCGTCCTGGGACTTTTGAAAACACAATCTCATCGCTGGTCTCTCCTCCTTCCGATTGCTCCTAGATGCTGCCGTGAGATGAATATTCCTAAAATGCTGCTTTCAGAGCATTACTCACCTGTTCAAGAACCTTCCAAGGCCACTTGATCTGTTAAGGCTGGAATCCCTAGGTTGGCATTCAATGCCCTTCATAAATGTGGCCTCAGTGAGCACAGCCTGCTCACACATACCCTCCCGGGCTGCTGAGCCACACCGGTCACCTGCCACAGGCATGGGGTGGTGGCTGTCTATTACCATTGCCCACTGCCTGGCCACCAAATGCAGTGCTTCCTTTTGGGGGAAACCACTCCACCCCAGCTCTGCCTCCATATGCTTTGGGTGAGCGGATCTGAGCACCTGCCTCTAGGCCTGCCAGGAGAATGCAATGATCAGAAACCAGCAAACTAAGGTCCAAGGGCAAAAGAATGGCCCATGGCCTATTTTTGAAGGATTTTACACATTTAAAACATTGTTAAAAAAAAAAAATCCAAGAAGATGGCTCAGAGATCCTATGGCCTGCAAAGCCTAAAATATTCACCATCTGGCCCTGTGCAGAGAAAGTTTCCCGAAACCTGCTTGGATGTACAAGGCTTGGTTTGGGGTGGGGCGAAGGACTTGCTGAGCAAGCGGGAGGCGCTAATCCTAGGATTTGAGCTTGGAGCTGCCAGAAGGAGGTGCACACTCTCCTAGACTTGTTCAACTCAGAGAACCTCAGCCTGGAACTAGTGGCCAACCTTGACACTTTATAGAGAAAGGCTGCTAAAATGCGGAGCCTGGCTGTGGGATCTGGAGCAGGAGGGTGGGTGGGTGGGGCTGCTGCCTACGTGAGCCCAGGCATTTCTTTCTGCTCAAGCCAGTTTAAGTCGGGTCTCCTGTCAGTTGCAACCGAAGGAGTTCTGATGAATACAGATATTGGCAGGGATGCCCGGCTGCCTTCGTCATGTCATTTTCCTTGCCTGGACTGCCCTCATCCTCTCTTCCTGCCAATAGTCTGCCTGTCCTACCAGGATCTTACCGTCTTCCGTCAGGGTCCTCCTTAGTTTCCAGGGGGTCTTAGGCTCCGAGATTAAACCATCTCTTCCCTCAGCGATAACTGTCCAGAGGACGATGTATTTCACCCTGCCAAAGCCGTGAGCAGTGGAGTTGGACGGAGGGAAGGGATGCACAGCGTCGAAACCCTGGGCACTGTGTACACAACAGCACTCACTCTTCCCTCTGCAGCCATTCAAAGAGGCAAAGGCAGCGACTCCATTTTAGAGAAGGGAAAACAAAGGAAAGTGACTCGCCCAAGGTCACACAGGCACTAAGGGGCAGAGTCCGAAACCAAGCCCAGTGCCGATGGAGCTCCAGGTCACCTGAGCTCTTTCTACAATACGAGCCTCCTGAGGACCACGCCAAACCCCGTGCAGGAACCCCGGTTCCATCTCTGTGCTTTCCTGAACCCCCCAGGAGGCATCCACTGCCTGCAGATCAGAGCTCAATGTCTGAACCTCAAACTCAAGGCCTCTCAGTATCTACCCTTAACTCCAGCCAAACCAACACTCAGAAACCCTGAATGAAAGGAGAAACCCTCACTGCACCAGCCGGGTTGAACAGGGGGAAACGATCACTTTGAGAAGCCCACGTAAACAAGGACTAGAATGAGTCAGCTGGATGGGTTCAAATTAAAGTTGCCTGGATATAATAATGACTGGAGAGGCACTCTAATTAGTTTTTTTTTCTTTTTTTTTTAAATCAAGCGCAACAATCTGCCTGCAGGAATCCAAAAGCAACTTTACTCTTTGAGGACGAGATGGGTTTTTGGAAGACTGTGGCAAATCCTCCCACATGGATTATCTCCCGGAGAGCCTCCCAAGGGCCCAAGTTGCATCACGGTGCAGGATGTGTGTGTGTGTTTCCTTGCCTCTTGGAACGCCATTATGGCCTGCCGTGCCCAGGCACCCTGGGAAGGCAGACTACTTGAATTGCCCTGGAAGCCAGGTATTACTCGGTAAGTCCCACCACCTCTCTGACCTGTTTTTCATTTGTCCCGACCTAGAGATTCAATTAGCCTAGCACTTTGTGTCCCCAGTGGAATTGGGAACAATGCCGTGAATCTTCTTACGGTCCTCTCAATTAGAAGGTATTTCCCCCCTTTTCCCAAAGGAAATCATCCCAGACTCTTAAAACTAGAAGAGAGGTAAGTGATTATCTTTCTTTCAGGGGTTCGTAACTCGGGGTCCCTGCAGGCTCATAGATGAAGGCTCTAGAATTGTCCATAGAATTTGTGAGGTCAGCTAAGCAGACCCACCCAGCAGGAGATGAGATAGTGGATGACTGCAGTCTTGGGGGGTGGGGAAGAGGAGGAACGTTTCTGGGGGAGCGGGTCCTGAGATGTCATCAGATTCCTGGAGAGACTCAGGATCCCCCAGATTAAGCTGTCTCTCTGGTGCACTGTCTCCACTTTACAGGGAGAACTGAGGCCCAAGGAGAGGGAAGGCCTCCGATGACTCACTGGCAGAGCCAGACCAGAACCCAGGCTGCTGCCACCAGCGGTCCCAGCTAGACATCCTATGCCCTTGCAGAGAGGACCCTAGTAGGAGATGAGTGGGCCTCTCCAGAACTGGCCGGGGGCTCCAGTATATCCCCATGCCAGCTGCCTTCTGGGTTTTATAGAGCGTGGGGTTATCTACAGCACTGGAGGAGTTCTCCGGATGGAGTCTCACCATGCATATGGTGAGGAAGCATTCGTCACTCCTAGGATCCTTTAGCGTGTGTGTGTGTGTGTGTGTGTGTGTGTGTGTGTGTGTGTGTGTGTAGGCCCACATTTACATAATCTGTGCTTTAAATCCCTTTGCTGAAAAAAAATCAAGTATTTATCCTGCCTTTTCTACACAAACTCCTTCAAGGTTACTGTATAGCTGATGCAAGGAATGTTCCCCTCACATAAGTACTCTCGCGAATAGCAAGCCGCAGGCGCGGTGGGACCAAACTGCTCTACTCCGCATGTCCTAATGAGGGAGTGGGTCCAGGTGACGATCGCCAAGGACCGCTGCTCTCGTAAGAGAGCAGATATTATACACCTCCTGATGGAAGTAAGTAATACCACTTACGGAGGAGTGTGGCCAAAAACAACAAGAACAAAAGACCCAAACCAGATCACGCCTCTTGTTCTGCCTCCCCATTTACAGGAAATACAGGTGACAGGAGAAGCCCATGAAATGACCCCCACAGGGATGTAATCAGTAGATCCAGACTGTGGGAACTGCTGTAGGATAAATGACCTTGTTTCCTCAAAAACATACAGGGAGAGAAAAAGAGAGGTGGAGGGGGAAATCTAGAAATTACAAGAGATTTATTAAGGGACATAGAGATAACAGCAATGTATATACCTTATTTGGATCCTGATTCAACGCGCTGGGGAAATTTAAACACTCACTGCGAACAATATGAAAGGACAGCTGCTAATTTGTTTAGGTGTGATAATGCTATTGTGGTTGTACATTTTATTTATTTTTTAAAAAGATTTATTTGAGAGGGAGAGAGAGAGAGAGAGAGTGCACAAGCAGGGGGAAGAGGGGCAGAGGGAGGGAGAGAGAGAATCTCAAGCAGATTCCCCACAAGTCATGGAGCCCGACATGGGGCGGGATCCTAGGACCCTAAGATCATGACCCAAGCCAAAGGTAGACACTTAACTGACTTCAGCCACCCAGGCGCCCCGTGGTTGTACGTTTTTAAAAAAAGGTTTAGATAGGACATCTAGGATGTGCTTCAAAATACTCGGGGGACGGGTGAGCTGCAGAGGTAAACGCATGAGGCAGCAATGAAGCAAAGCTCGCCATGTGCTGGTACCTGTGAACCAGGTACCAGGTACTGCCATGTGCTGGTACCTGGTACCTGGTTCACAGGTACAGGGGGCTTGAGGTGTACTACTGTCCATAATAAAAAGTAAAAACGAATCAATCTTTCACTTAACAGGTATGCAAAAAATTGTCATGTGTTGTCTTTGGGGAGGGAAACCAGATGTCTGCGGAGCAAGGTGGGGAGACTGACTTTTCACTGTTTCTGTTTTGTCCTGCTTGGATTTTAGGCCACGGCTCTCTATTACCCATTCAAGAACATAAACGCATTTCTTAAAAAGCACCCGATTTAAATAACAAACTTTAAAGTGAGCTGTTGATCATAGTTTTCATCCAAGAAGCACCTTTATTTCATTTTCCTCCAAACTGACAGGTTTCTTCCGGTAACAGCTCCAGCTTATTGTTCCAGGAGAGGGGGGTGCGCGTGTCTGTGACGCGGGGCTGCATTCTGAAGACCCCTGAGTCGTGGTACTTCCACATGGCCCTTGGGTGCTCAGGAGACACACTCGGTGCCTAGTAGAGGCCTCCCTCCATGTGCCCCTAGGCTTTTCACTGTACGGGGCATATGTGGCGGGGATGGCCTGTAGAGCAGCTGGGGGCGAGGAGACGATAAGGGAAGGAGTTAAACCCTTAGAGCCAGGCAATGTCATCTGAAAACACCAGGTATGAAGTATAAATAACAGTCAGCTACTTTCCTTCCATCCAGTTTCTAAGCAGTTGTGTGATCGATCAATTTATTAATCGATTGGCTGTCGGATCCACTGTCACAGTCTTCTCCGCCACAGCCTGGGGCCAGGGTGGGGTCTTCCCCGCCTGCAGGACGGAGCTACCATCCGGCTGCACCCAGGTGTGCGTGGGAGGGGGGTGTCACTGCAGCTCCTGGAGCAGGCGGAGCACATTGGCTGCGTAGGGGTTCCCCTGCCCGGCAGTCCCCCGCAGCTGCACCGGGGGGAGGCTTGGGTGGGGAGGTGTGAGCTGCTCGGGGCAGTAAAGTTCGTTCAGGAGAAACCAGATGCAGTCCGGGTCCACCTTCATCAGGTGGAGGAAAACCCTGTGGAGAGACAGAAGGGAGGGTGGGCTGGCGTCTCAAGGGAGCAGAAAGAGGGGAGAGTGGCCGCTGTTCTCCCGAAGAAGCTGCTTAGTGGGTTATTGGGGGGAGAACCTGATAATAACATCAAATCCCTTCAAACAGCAGAGCAAACCCACTGTCGTTCCTAAGACAGGGCCATGAGGATGGTCCCACAGCATATAAAGAGTTTCATATCCATTGATGTCGAGGAGAAAGTTAGTCCGAGCAGAACAACACTGACATCAAACACGCTCTTGGCAAAGAAACCAGTCAAGTTCTGGGGTGTCGAGCAAGAGTTTTCAAAGAAAACTGACAGGGCCCCCCCCTCATTCCAGGCTCACAGGGTAATAAGCCCGCACTCCCAAGTCCCCAGGTCCTCATCCCCGGGCCACTAGCCTGCGGCTGAGCTCTGTAGCTCAGCCCCTTCTGGCCACCAAGAGCCGTGGGTTCCTGGTGGTCTGGACATGCTCACGCCAGGATCAGACCCAGTTACTCTCCTGCAGCAGGAACCGACTGAGCCAGTGCACTGGTGTCCTACACACGACAGGGACAGAGCTGAAGGGCCCAGGTCACCCGACACCATACGCCCCACCAAGGGTGAGGTTCTTCAACCTGGCCTGAACTCTGGGGTCACCACCCTTGCCTCTCCTCTGCTCATATCCCATTTCTGAATGACCAACCACGTGCCCAGGGCCACCGCAAATTTCACGCACCTGGCTGACTCAGTGATTCAGAGTCCGGCTTTTCCATCCCAGGAAGGATGAGGCCCTCCCCTGGATGGGCAGCTCCCTGTTGGCACATATCACCTGCTCAGAGAGGCTTGCCTTCCCGAACTATTTTGCTTAGGCAGCTGCCCCTTATTTCTCACTTCCAGGATACCTGTTCAGCACCTACTGTCTACTGACCACCTCCCTTTCTCACGAAATAGCTCCTGAGGGCTGTGACCACGACTTTTTGCTTTGCTGCTGCACCTGGGATGACACACGGTAAGTTCTCAACAAACACCTGACCTAACTGGTTCTTTTATTTATTTATTTATTTATTTATATTTTTGGTAAAGATTTTATTTAGAGAGCGAGAAAGGGAGAGAGCAGGAGGTGGAGGGGGGAGAAGCAGAATCCCCACCGAGCAGGGAGCCCGACACGGGACTTGATCCCAGGACCCTGGAGATCGTGACCTGAGCCGAAGGCAGACGCTTAACCCACTGAGCCACCCAGGCGCCCTTGGTTCTTATATTTAACAAGTGATTTATGACACTACATGGTAATAGCTTAAGACAACTGGAAAATTACACCCTATGAAAGGATCTAAAGGAGAGGGTGACTGTTCATCTCCAAGAACAGTCTAGTGCAGTCTCCCCACAGGATTCACGTTATCTTGGCCATCACTGCTCGGTAGCTGGGGGAGATGATTTGAGTGGACTTCAGTCCCCTCATTCTAGAGACAAGGGATGTACTTCATTCACGGTTTTGCTGTGGTTTAAATGAGGAAACACGGATCCAGCCCTACAGTGTCTAGCCCAGGCGATCCCTATGTACCAAGTAAGAGGGTGGATGGTACGTATCTGATGAATCACATTTTATTCTTGATGACTGAGAAGTCCCTCTCATATTGCTGGACAACAATCAGGAATTTAAATGCTTCCTGAATGGAGCTAAATTCTGTTTTTAATTTTGTTAATCTGAAAACCCTGTGCCCTTCGGAGATTTGGGTCTTACCCTGGGGGGAAGCCAGTTTTGCTTTGTTCCTTGGGTTTAATAGACATCTGCTAAGGAGGCAAGGGAGGCAGGTGGGAGGGGGCCCTTTGAAAATTTTCCTGGCCTGGTTTGTACCTAAACCATTTAAGTTTTCTTTACTTAGGATAATCTTGTGCTTATAATCTCAGCGGTGGTTGCCGGAGAAGTGATTAGAATATTCTAATTCATCGTTTCCACTTTGCCGCAGAAAGGAGATGGGGCCTGCGTGGGAGACAATTTTTGTTTAAAAACAAAAATATCTTTGATAATTAGAGTGGCAAGGGAAATTATGAAAAAAAAAAACACACCAAAAATGGGAAGCTGATTTCTATTTACGGTGACACAGTTGACAGTTTTCCCTGGTGCCAAAGACGGTTAGAATGCAAATGGTTTCATTTGATTTTTTTTTCCCCCTTCCAGAACTGGAACGGTTTCTCAGGCTACAGCCTGGCGCACTAAGGAATATTCTGATCTGGGCAACAGCGAAGTGAGGCTGTGGCCCACCTCAGTCACGGTTCCGCTCTGACTTAACTCAGCAAGAACATGTTGCAATGTTCACTCTGAGTCCTTTTTAACATGCTAAATGCAGATGTTGTACTCCCTGGCAGGAAAGGAAAAGGGAAGAAGCCACTCTCCTTGCCCTGCGAGAACTAGGTTTGTTTTTTGTTTTTTATTTTTTTAAGATTTTATTTATTTGAGAGAGAGAGAAATGACAGGAGAAAGAGAGCATGGGGGGTGGTCAGAGGGAGAAGCAGACTCCCCGCTGAGCAGGGAATGGGATGCTGGACTCATCCTGGGACTCCAGGATCATGACCTGAGCCGAAGGCAGTCTATTAAGCAACTGAGCCCCCCAGGCGCCCCGCCCTGGGAGAGTACCAAATACAGTGCTCACAGGGAGGCCAAGGAAGAATGAGTGTAGGAAGCCCACCTTCTTGTATTAAGTGAGAGCCAAACTCTTGCAAGGATTATTTTGGGTCTCCTTTCTTAGCTCTTAAAGGGGCAGACTCCCCAGAAGGGCAGGCAGCCATCCACGTTCCCTCTCCTGCCTCTGGGGCTTGGAGCAAATTATCTTGCCTCCGTGAACCTGTTTCCTTTTTCTCCAAAGGAAGAGGATCACACCCGCCCCGCCCTCCTCACAAGTTTGTGGCGAGGCTCTAAGGAGATGAGGTGCAGGAAAACACTTTGAAGTGCATAATGAAAACACTGGTCCTTCTAGAGGGTATGTGTGTGTCTAAGGAATAATTATCACTACCAACCTCTGCAGCGCCGCCACACCGCGGAAACTTCTCAGACACTCCGAAAAGGGCAAAACATTTGTCTTTTGTTTCACTAGCAATTTCCCTCATACTGACTTGGTGGGGGTCCCGGTCCTCCGCAAATGGCGCTCTCCTTTCGCCTGTTATTTTCCAGAAGAAACAAAGGCAATATTCTTCGTCCTCTGCGTGCCCGAGGCTGGCAGCGGATGCCATGCTGGGCAACCAGGAGCTGGCAGGTGTAACCATGCTCCGGCTTGGCAAAAGGTACGCAACCTGCTGAACCCTGAACACGGGCACATTCTGAACCTGAACCCTTGTTCGCTTTAAGCCCTCCCGCGAGTGGAACGGAGGCCCAGGAGGTCTTGTCTGAGAGCTCAGGGGCCCAGCTTTGCTCCAAACTCTGCTGCCACTTTGTCCTGCGGCCAGTTCTTGCTCACCCTGAGCTGGGGGTGGGGGTGGGGTTCCCAGAACGTGAAGAGCCCAAAGCTGAAGACCTTAAAAGCCCTTTTGCATAATCCAAAGCCAGAAGACGAAGAGAGGGCCTCCGCTTTGAAGGGACCGGGGTAACTGCCTGGAAAATGTTCCTAATACATCACGAGACATGGCAGAGATGGTTGTTGAAATGCCAAATGGCCGGTTCCATGTTTCCTCAAACCAAAGAGAGACACTTTAAAAAAATATATATGTACACCATTTAAGTTCTGAACAAAAATTTCTCTCTCCTTCCCCCAGGCCCAAATCAGTGGCTCCGGGGAGCACAGTTATCAAGAGATTATCTGGTCCCCAGAGTTTCGGGAGGCACTCGGCTGTGCCTCATGCCTCCGAGTGTCCTGAGGCGAGTGATTATCTCTCAATAACCTGTAGGGCCGTGTAGCTTAAATGATAACTTGACTTTAAAAAATTTAGAACTCGCCGTTAGGCAGTTTCTAAGCAACCTCCGTTTCCATGGCAAAGAAGCCTGGTGTTTATACTGATTTTTCACTTAAAATGCGGTTTTATTGAATTTCGCTCCGTGCAGGCAGCCATTTCCCTGCACTCCAGCCCTATCTACAATTGACGGGCATCAGCAAGTCCCTAATAAACTCCAGACACCAAACCAACGGAAGCCGCTCATTCCTTCATGATCAATAGTGGCCTGCCCCAAGTGACAAGGCTGGCGGTGGGGGTGGGGTGGGGCAGGAGGAAATGTGCTCCTAGAATCCGGTCAGTGGGGCTTGGGTCCCACCTCCCTGTGGTTCACCTGCTCCAGCCCAGGCACTGAGCCGGGTGTGTGGGATACAAAGACGGACGGAGGAAGGCTCCGGCCTCCGGGCTCCGCCTCTGGAAGGGAGAACGGACCAAGCAGAGAGACCCACGGTGCACATGTTGGGTGGGGCTGGGGAAGGACGCCTGAGGAAGGGAAACGGCAAGTTGCTTCTCTGCAAATACCAGTTCTAAGGCCCCTTCCTGCGTCAATGGTCCACAGTGATCCCCACGCACGGGCACTGGAGCACAGCTCCTTCATGCCCTGAAATGTGGCAACACCCCAAGAAACCGCTCTGCTGCAGATGCAAATGTTCCAGAGCGCGTCCTCACCACCTCGGTCTAGCCGGCATCTGCTCAAACGCAGCTCTAGAAAACCGCCAGCCAATCCGGGCCCAGTGAGGCTAAATAAACCGTAAGTGAAATGCAGGCTTCCAGCTCTCCTGGGTAACGGGCTACTCTTTCTCTGTCAATTACTTGCTGGAGGGATCTGCTGCTCCTTGTCTCTTTCTGGATTTATAAAACGCTCTCATGAGCTGTCTGCATAAGTGCCAGTGGTATAGGACTTGTGTATTTATTTATTTTGGGCTTCTAAAGAAGTTATTCGGTGATGTCTCCTTAGGAACGCGATACAGGCTGTCTCTACACGGCCATGACGAAATGCAATCGGGAAACAAACTCACTTGTTGGAAAGCAGGCACACCCACAAAGTTATTCTGGCTTCCCTGCTATTCCCTTCCTGGCAGAACTTGTACAGTCTTTTCCTCTTTGGCCATCTCTTCTCCTGCGACGCGGTGCGCACCGATGCTACAAATGAGGCTGTGTGTTTCCTTTTAAACAAATGGATGCTTGGGGGTGTCGACGTACGTGTCCCAGCCAGCGAGCAGAGGGGTGATGTTTCTATCTTGGTAATTTACTCTAATAGGTCTCGGTTCATTGGTTAACCAGTATTTCAAGCCTGTCCTTTCTTGCTATTCAATTTAGCTATCTTCTCCTGCGAGGAGGTCATTTTTTTGTTTCTAAATGTTGGAAATGGAGGATTATGACTTGGAGCAACAATTTACTTTCCGAATAAATTCTACCAATTGCCTCTGCGGATATATGTACTCGTTAGACTTAACTATATTTACCTGTTACCATCCATCTATCCATCTGGCTCCACCTCGCATACTCACACAGAGACCGATAATAAAAATATTTAAATGCAACGGGGACAGAATTTAAAACCATAAACACCAGTAGCAGCTTACGCTGCTAATCGCACCCCCAAAGTACCGCAAGACAAAGTATCATAAATGCAGCTGAATGACTCCATTGCTTTGTGCATATTTAAAAAGATATGGCACTGAGAGGACCAATCTGTCACAGACAATTCAAAAATAAGCCAGAACCTAGAAGGGTTTAAATCCCACTGGGGCAGGATTTAAAAGCAGCCCCTTCCATCTGGCTGCCTCTCCTGCCTCTAGGCCCCCCGCAGGCCTAGATCCACCCCCAACGTCCCCACCCCTGGCCAGGACGCTGCTAGGTGCAGATTTCAAAGCAGCCCTGTGCCAGAGCACTGGGTTGGGAGGGTGGGGGCTGGCCCAGGCCCCATGCCGTGATTCCTGCTCCACATCCACCCTCTCGCCCCAAAGGTGCATACCCTTGAAGATAAAGACATCTTTGTAGCAACCTACCTATTTGGTCCCCCTCCCCCCAGTCTGTTTTCCTGGAACCCACGCGTTGGCACTAAGCCAGCAGCCTCTGCTGATGGATGCGGGGAAGCGGCCGCTCGAGGAAGTGCACTTGTGCATTCACTGCAAGGACGTTAGAGACATTAGTTACAACAGTCCCCCGCGTTCTAAGATGACCCCTGAAGAAATTTTCTTAGGGTTCAGAACCAAGAAAAGCTGTGCCTCTTTCTGCGAAGCTCTCTTTTCTTATTTTGGGGATGCCGGGAAGGTGTGCACTAGACGCTCCGCCTGTGAGGAAGACGAGGGCCGCACTGAAGGCCCATCTCCAGCAAGGGCGTGGAGCTCTCGGTGCGCACTTTATAGAGTAACCTCTACCTTGCCTTCACCTTGTTTTTTCCCCCGCTCTTGTTATTTTTGTCGTTGTTGTTGCATACGCTTAACTGATAAGATGACCTGGGTCTTTTTTTGGAACCAGGAGGAAGGTAATAATGCTAACAATGACTACTTCCTTTTTCCTCTGTGCTGACATTCTGTGCTGAAGAATAATAAGCATGAGTTTACCGAATCCTGGCAATAATTTGATTAGGTGGAAAATAACAGATGCGCTCCCTCTAGTCTTGCAGATGAGGGAGTGAAGACTTAAGAGAAGTAAGCTGGTTGGCCCAGGGTGATGCCGCCACCGAGCAGCAACGTGAGGCCACTCTAACTTGGTTGTCATCTTTGCAATCTTTCAACTCTCAACACAGTACTTGGCTTAATTTAAGAAAAAAAAAATCTTGTGAATAAACACACATATAATAAGATAATCAAGGCCATTTTCCTGGCTGCCTTACTTGGTACTGAGGCCATGACATTGACGGCGGCCTCTTAGGTGCTCAGGACAGACCATGGACCCTGCAAAGTGATGAAACAGGTACCCTGTGGTCTGCCAAAGCTTTTGACATGTGAAATCCACTGTGTGGATTTGTGCAGGTGGTCCTGCCTCCTGGAACATCAAGTGCATCCTGCTTCCCAACCCAGTGTGCTGTGCAGACACGCAGGCACGCCCCACGCCTGCCTTTCCACTGGGTGGTAAAATGCTAGACCCCGGCAGATTATCAATCACAAGACAGCGCCAAGGAAGCAGGGGAAGGACAGGGAGCATTTGGCTTAAGTAGCACGGAGGTCCCTGCCTTCAGATCTGAAACCCAGCAACCCACTTTGTTTATAATCTGCATGGCAGATGTCTCTTATCTTTGACACCAGGAAATCATGCCGGTATATGCACGGTGAACAGCTTCAGATCTGAGTGTATTTTTAGAACAATGAGCCTGGAAAAGAAAAGCAGCAATGCCTGTCAAAAGATGGATAATAGGAAAGCTAACTACTTGGGTCTGGATTTGTCAACTATTAATCAAATGTCAAAAGGGAACATATTAGGAGCGCCTTCATTTCCATGCTGGGTGTGATCTGAGGGGGAAACAGCCTTGCAGCCCAAGCTCAAACAAACTGCCCACAACATTTGAGGGGATGAGCTACTAATTTCAAGCTCAGCTGAACTAACGGATCACCTCTGTGGCTCCTGATCTGTTCAAATATAATAGGCCCACGTGTGGGTAAAGAGAGGAGCCGGGCTCTGACGGGGATGAAATGAATGAGCCCGTGCCAGCGCGCGTTCGTCCAGGGTTTGAAGGCACCGGCTGGTTCTTTGATGGACTGGGATCCTACTGCTAGCAAGAAAGCGGGGCAGTCAGCCAGTAAGTGAACCTTGAAACCTGGGCCTGACTTCTCACGCAGAGGGTGGTAGGGGGCGGTGGCACAATTAACATGAAAAGATCATTCCGCGGTAAAAAACTCTCTTCGGAGTTTGGTGAAGATGAGGCAGACTTACAGTAGGACACACCACGCCCAAGTGCCCAGATGTTCAGAGGATGTGTACACGCTGTATCTCCTATTTGCCACGTTTATATATACATATATCCCTAACCGGGGTGTGCATACACACGCAAATACACCTCCAGAGTGCAAGCCCGGTAAGGGCAGACGCCTCCTCTCTCTTGCTCTCCTCTCATTTCAGTGCCTACAACGGTGCCTGGCAGGCCGCAGCCCCTCGGCTGGCCAGGAGAATGAATGGACCTGCAGACTGGCCTCCCTCGCAGAGAAATGCAATTCATTCCCACCACCCTTAGTTTACGGAGCAGGGAAATGAGACATAAGGAAATGAAGTCATTTGCTCCAAGTCCCAGGGCCAGTAAGGTCAGAACCTAGGTCTGTCCACCTCCACGGCTGGTCCCCTCTGTCCTCGTGTACAACGGCTAGGCAGCAGAAGCTGGGAGGGAGCCCCCTGGCCACCAGCATGCCTAGGACTGCAGCAGTGAGCGGCTGCACAACCCAAAGGGGCACCGGCCAGTCACTACCTGCTGGCACCCTGCATCCCCGCCGGGGGTTGGCAGGTGGTGGCAGGACTGGGGGTGGAGACCAAGGGGCCTGAAAGCCTTGTTCTTCCATCGTGAGACCCGTGGAGCATGGACTTCATCTTTTCAAAACAGGTACTGCCTCGTCTGTTCCCTTTAGCCCCAGGATGGAAGGCTTATTGGATGATTTAAGACCTCCCTGCAAAAGACAGGGAGCCTCAGACGCCGCTCGGAGATAGGCCCAAGAAGCGTGGTTTCAACGGAGTTGAGTTGAATCAAGCTGACAGCACTGACTGGCTTTAAGGAAAAACACAGAAATTTGGGGTATGTGCTCTCATCTCAGATTCCTTTCATGTGTGAGAAGGAAGAGCTCCATGGTCAGAAAGGCACAGAAGTGTGGAGGCCCACTGCATGCTGGGAGAGATCTCGGAGGCGTCCAGGGCTACTGGGGAATTTCAATCAGTTGAGTGGGCCTCTGCCATGGTTGAGGTGGGGGCATGACTGACCTGTTCTTTGTAAGCTAATGCTTACCCTCAGGGACCCAGCCTGGTTTACAGCATGTGGTATGCTGACCCCTCCTCCCACATGCCAAATTGGATTTTTCTCGTTTGTTATCCATTGAAGTTATTTAACTAGATGGACTTTGGGGGAGCTGGTATTTTTCTTGCATAGCCAGTTAACAGTGACACCTAGTGGTAACATACGGCGAGGTTCTACCCTACCCTTACCCCCCCCTCCACCTCCCCCAAGTTGCAAGATTTATGCCCCTCCTTACAAGGCACATTCGCTAGATAAAAGCATTAAACTGGAATGGCATTTCTGTTCTTAGCATTTACAGCCTTGGTTATATCAACCACCCCCTGATCAATTTCCATTTCTAGAGTTTACAGCCTGGATGTAAAAGCCTGCCACAAAGGCTCTATTTAATATGACAAATTAAAAAAGCAAACACAGGCTTGGTCATTCTTTGGAGCCAGGAGAAGCAAAGAGGAGGGAGGAAAAAGCCAGCGGTAATGCACACAAAGAGGAACTTTCACGGAGCTGCTGAGTGTCTCTGTGCCCTAGCCAGGGAGGCTGACCCTTGGAGGCTCCAGCCCCCACTCGCCAGACCCACAGACACGTGAAGGGGAGCAGAGTAGGCTGACCCCAAAAGTGCCACTTTGGCGTGTGGACTGAGCTGGAGGCAATCAAGACCCAGCAGATTCCAGAAAAACTCTTACTTCTCCTTTAACTGCCTGGAAGAATCTGAATAGAGGGCCTCGCCCAGAAAGAGAGCTATTACCAGAGATAACTTTTCATCTGATTAACCTATGTGGATGGCCGGGCCAGCCTCTAATCACCAAACACCTGCTCTTCTTAGGTCCTGTGAATCACCCTCTTGAAGCCCCAGGCCCCTAGGCCATTCCTCAGCTCAGAGTGGCAAAAAAGTCTCAACTGCCCCACTTGACTTTGGGTCTCATGTTTTTATAAAGTGCCCTCAGGTATGAAGTAAAAAATGTGTTTTCCTCCCGTTAATCCGTCTGCCAAAGAACCTAGAAGCGTACGATGGAAGGAAACTTCGTCCACCCCTCACACAGCTGCTCCCCCATCTCCTTTCAGAGCAGCCACTGGCCCTCCCTGGCCATCCCTGTCACACAGAGAAGACATCCCCTAGGCATTGGCAACTCACTAGCTCCAAGGAAGCCGGGGCATCTGTGGACGGCTCTGGCTCTCACTGGTTCTTTTGAACACTTAGCCGAGGCCGGAGGCTGAACACTAAGCCACAGGGCTCCCTCTTGGGCCCTGGCAACAAACACAACAGCCTTCCCTTTTCCCATGAGTGTGTGGCGGGTGTCAGTGACTGCTGCGTGGGGGATACACAGGGGTAGGAGTGGGGGGAGGGGGCTGGCAAGGAGATGCGGATAGTCTGAAGAGAGAGTCTGTAAGTCAGGTAGACAGGTGTCCCTTCTGGAATGGATGTGGGGTGTGAGCGCTCCCTGAGCCAGGGGACCAGGCACGCAGTGTTTCAGTATCAAACCCCCCTCCCCCGCCCTCCCTTCCTTCAATAACGAGGCTCACAAAGAGACCAGGTTTCCCATTGTCTCAGGATTCTTCTCCTATTTACGGAGCTTATTAATTTCTGAATCAAGATGCCAAATCAGCTCCTGATCAAGGACAACGCTGGTTTTTTTCCCTTGGCTTCAAAATAAGTTTGCAGATGATGTGTTTGTGAACCAATCAACCCTGCACTTCCTCCCCTCCCAGCCTGGCAAGAGGGAGGTCATCTGACTCAACACCGAATGGAATGCGCTAGAGCAAACAAAGGCGAAGCAGTCAAGTGGTCTGGCTGCGTTTCCCTCCTCCAGAGGCACCCTGAATACCAACTCAAGACTCAGCAAGGTCCAATTCCAGGTTTAATTGCTTTTAGCGGCACAAAAGAAAATTAGAAATGAAAAGATAATGAATGCGAATATTAGCTTGTTTGATGGGTCTGAACTGGAAGGATGGGTCTGGGGTGGGCGGAGGAAAAGTAGAATGGGACAGAGAATGGAAAAGTCACATATCTGGGACTCTTGGTTGTTAACAGGCACACAGAGAATTTACTTCAAGATGAATGCATTACCTTCTTGAGTTGTACCTGAAATCAGTGTGAGAGCAGCTTCAGGAACACCACCCGGAGGGGGAGGGCTATTTTCACCCTAAGTTGGTTCTTGAAGGAACAAGAATGTCTGAGGGTAAGAAGCTGGTTGGGATGCGCCCCTGTGCTCAAGAAACCATGACTGATTCTGGGCCTAGGGGAAGTGACGGGAAAGTGACAGAAAGAAAAAGGGGAACTGGGGAAATCAAGAGCAAAGAATTGCAGAGGACAATAAATCAATCCAAAAGGATATTTCCATCACTCCCAGAGAGTGCAAGGTTTATAAGGGAGCAAGCAGCTTCCTCATTTCACAGTCTGAGCGGCCTTGCAGGCCTTCAGGGAATGGGAGGACTCCTACCCCACCACGGAAGATCGGAAGATCGGGGACTAATTTTTAGAAGCCTGAGAGGTGGGAGGGATTGTTGATTTGCCCTGGGTCACGGGAGCTACAGTATCCAGGGGAGTACACAGGGCCAGGCCAGGGAAGCTAACTTCTGTTCCAGTAGCAGACACTGGGGGATGGCAGGCCCACTCTGGCCTCCCCGCCCCAGCTCTCCATCCAGCTGGAGCAAGGGGGCCACAGTGCATTTTTGGTCTCAAGTTTGGGGAATGCTGCTGTACTCAGAATTTTAGCTTTTGAGAAAAATCCTTTGGGGCTCAAGGAACCAGACATAGCTTCTCCCATTAGCGGTGGCACAGCTACTTGAGAATAAGTAAAACTCTTGGAAATCACAACCACCTCATTTCAGAGTTGGAAAAGGCCCTTTAGACCATTAGTCTAGCGATTCTTTATGTCCCTCAGTTCACAGATGCCTACTATCATCAGATGAATGCCATGGACTCGATCCAGAGAAAGGAATGTTTAAGGGTTTGCTTGTACACGCCCCATTTTGTGTACAAAGTGCGAGGGTTCAGAACACCTGACGTCCACTCAGATGCTCTGGGGAGTCAAGGTGTGCCCGATCAGTAACCCAATGCTTATGCTTTGCAGAAGAAGGAGCCGCGGTCCAGACAGGTGCCAGGGTCACTCAATCACTAGAATAGGGCCTAGAACCAGATCTCTCTCCTCCCAGGAGAACTGCTTTGTCCTGTTTGCACACCATCTTTCTGCTTTTTGCCCCTTTGGAATTACTGCTGACACTGCAGCAGAGGGAAAGGTTACTTGCAAAGAGAAATGCATCTAGTAAAAATACCACCTCTAGAGTTGGCCCAGTTAAAGAAAGCATCTTAACCCGGCGAGAAGAGTGAGGAGAGAAGAGAGCGGAGATGCCTTGACTCTGCTCGCCATTAGCAAATCATCTATAATTTAGAGCAAACGTAAAGAGATGTGGGTGATCAAGCAGACGTACCTCCTGGCAGCCTCTTGTAATTTCACGGGCTGTTTGACGCTGAGGTAAATCAAGCAGGCATCAGCCACTTTATTCAGGTCACCCTCACCTGCGGAGGGGAGAAACAGAACAAGCATCGGGGCTCAGACTTCATCTGGGACAAGCAGAACGACTGCTGTCTGCTGGACCTGGAACAGCGAGGCGAGAGGCCCCGGGCTCTTGACTCCATCCCGTGAGTCAGAAAAGCACAACAAGATAGGTGGGGAAACGAGGGCGAAGTAAAACTGAAGGAGGTACCCACGAAGGGAGAGGAGGGAGCACGACTGGGTGCCGGGTGCCACGGTGCTGGCCAGATCGCACGCAGGCTGTGTGTCCCCAGGGGAGGGTGGCTGGTACCTACCGAGGTCCAGTCTTTCGCAGAGGGGGCCCAGGCCCTGCAGAACGGCTAGCTGTAGCTTGAAGGCCAGCATGTGTGTGTACACCGGTCCGGCCCGGGCGCTGACGGGAGCCTGGGTGACTAAGGAGCCGGCCAGCTGGGGCAGGATGTCTTTGCAGAATCGGCTCCTCAGAAAGTCGCCACACTTGCCTCCCAGGGTACGCAAGACCTGTAGAAACAGCCCCGGCTCTGGTGACTGCACATTGCCAGGCAGCACAGAGCTAAGGAATGTGTGGTAATTCAATTTCTTCTTGGGGGGAAAAAAAAATAGAATTACTGCTGTTAATTTCTTGCCCATGGTTTGTGATTCTGACAGTTATGAATTCGGAGGTCTCTGCTCCCAAGGCATGGCTGCTTCTATCCATAAATACAGATTACACGGGGAATAATTCAAAGGAATCTAGGGTTGGATGAATAATATGATTAATACCTTGATTTTCCTCCCTTTTTTGGTTAAAAAAAAAAAGAGCTTAAAGCAGTTCACATAGATCATCTCTTGACTCTTCCTAACATCCCTCGAGAGAAGGCTTGTGCTTTGAACTCCAGCTAGCTGAACAAACACCGTGACGCCCAGCGGCTGCTGCGCAGAGGCCCTGGGGGGGCAAGTAGCTGGCCGTGGTCCCTCTACTGGGTCCAGGCACGGGCCCGGCAGTCAGGGCCCCAGCAGAGCCCTGCCTGTCCCACCGCACCATCTCCCATGTATGTCACCCTCGTCCCATCTTCCACCACGGGCGGTTTCTTTACACGTCTTGTTTTAAACTTTCTCTAGCAGAACATATTGAAATGTTTTGCCCCGTTGCACAAGGCTGAATATACAGGATAATAGGAATTTCTTTAAAAATTGGTAAGCAAGGCATAACCAGCACAGAGAGTGTTTGCCGACTTTGCAGAGAATAAGGTCCTTTCCACAGGGCCCTCAGCTGGCCTGCACAAGGCCCTCCAGGCCTCGGATGTCACCAGTGTGTCTGAGGGTGGAAAAGCAGCCTCAGTTACAGTGCAAACATGTTTCTATTTCTCCCTTTTTCTATGCCTGCTGTCATTTCAGATCACCTATTAATTTCCATAAAGGAAGGCAGCATATCTGAATAAGATTTGGCAAGACCCCCCTCCTTCTTCCTAAGTCTCCCTCCTCCCCTGTGTGTGTGCATGTGTGTGTATGTGCATGGTTTTGTATATTTTGCTTTAGAAAAAAATATTAACAATTTTATATGTTTTAAACATAAGCTCCTACTTTGGTCCAGTATATGCTGAAGAATCTTACAGAAAACCAAGATACTTTTGCCAAGTATACTGGTTGCATTCCTGGTTTCATTTTATGTCCCTACACATCTTTTTGCTTTGCTTCATCTTGCTCGCCTACTCCTAATTTATGTTAGCTTGCCCTGGGAAATATATCTCTGTAGGTTGCCTTAAGTGCTTTTCAGAATAAGGAAGAATATAAATAAATAAGCCAAAATACATGTGCTGATATAAGCCAAACTAAGTCGGGGAGAATGAAACCTGACACACACACATATATATGGCTTTTAACTTTTCAAAGCATTTCACCAAACAGTCCCACTGTAGCCTTGACAACAATACTATGAGGAAGGTGGAACACAGGCTCCTAAGGCCAATTTGAAAGTGGGTGGGCGTGGCCTTTGCCCAGAGTCACCTGGATGGGCAGAGGAAGCTCACTGCTAGAACCCAGGCCCCTTCATCTTGACTCCTGTGCAGTGCAAAGAACCTGGGCACGAACACAGATCTGGGTTCTATCACTTACCCGCTGTGTGATGCTGAGAAAATCCCTGAACTTCTCTGAGCTTATTTTCTCCTCTGTCAAAAAGGAGGAGAGCAGAGGCTACCTTGGAAAGCTGTTGTGAGGAGATGCGTTCGCATGGGAGGCAGTGCCAAGGCACACACGGGGCTCGATAAATACTGGCAGTCCTTTTCATCTGCTAGTTCCTTCTGCTCCTAACTCAAGAGGGGACTGACTTTTACTTTCTTCTTTGTGCCTTTCTGATTTTGCTCTGCTTTCTTCGAGGACCAGCTAAAATGAGTGGGGATCCCCAAAGACGCGGCCGCGCTCTGTGCTGGCGGCCCCCACCCGCCCGGCTGACCGCGGTGGGACAGCAGCACGGTACCTTGAAGGCCCTGAGCACCACCAGGGGGTCGTCACTGGTGAGTCGGCGCACGAGCGAGGGCCAGGCCCGGTGAGCCAAGGGAAGGAGCTGGTTCTTGTGGGACTGAAGCACAACCACACACAAATCCAGCACATCCAAGACCTGAAAGAAGAGACAATGTGATTTCAGCAGGGCGGGAGTTCGTCATGGGAAGCGTGGAAGAGCGTTCCTGGAAGTTTCTAGAGGTGGTGATGGCAGCAAGGAAGACCCAGAGCAGGGCTCACGGCACTAAGGCAGGGCCGTGGGCAGTGTGACGCGGGAAGAGTAAGAGGAGTAAGAGTAAGAAGGTGTCACATTAGAATTTTTTAGTTCGTACTAAGTGTAGTGGGGAGCCATCAGAATGGGTTAAGCAGCAAAGGGCCATGATACAATTCACGTTTGAAAAAGGTCATTCTGGCTGCTGAGCGGGGGAGGGGCCCTGGGCAGGAGAGAGATGCGCAGGAAGCAGGCACATGCCCGAAGAAGAGGACAGGAATGTGGCCACGGGGTGGTGGCAGCATGAAGGGGTCTGAGGTCTGTCCTGGAGGTGTGTGTATACTGAACGTGTATACGAGCTGTTGTAGATGCTGACGGCCCCCGACATCGGGGCAATAAAGAGTGGTGTTGACAGGGACTGCCTGGAGTCAGGCTTAGCGACTGAACCAATGCAGGCGCTGCTGGCTGAGACAGGAGCAGGGAGGGGAGGACGCTGAGAGGCTGAGAGGCTGGGTGAGGTCATGTTCCCTTTGTTCTACGTGGAGAAGCCAAATAGGCAGCCGAGGTATAGGTCCACCTCAGAAGAAAGGTTCGGGTGGCCTAGACATAAACTGGATTATTTACCCTCCCCGAGAATATGTGTCCTAATCTGCAGTTCAGAGAGAGACTACTGGCCTGCCTCAGTATCCCCAGCAGGGGTCACGACGATGAGCAGTGTGGCCTTTCCTCCCAGAGATGGGCTGGCCTTCACAGAGCAGGGGAGGGTGCACGGCTGAGTCAGAGAGACTGAGGTCTGCTAACAGAGCAGTAAACCCCGCTGGATGTCGGCTACGTGCTGGTCACACGGAGGCCGGAACAGCAACAAAGAACAAAAGAGGGCCCGCGCGTGAGGGGAAAGAGGCAGGCAGGGCAGGAAGAGAAGCCTGGGCGTGTACCGCACAGCAAGGCAGCCCAGCGGAAAGGGTGCTGCTACCGTGGGCTTCGAGTGAGTTCTGTCACTAACTGGGCAAGTTACGTCAGACACTCCTGATTCCAAGACAGACATTTCCTCCTTCTGCTTAAAACGCTCATCTCCTTGCCTTTGCCCCTTCTCATGGCTGGCTCCTTCTCTTGAGCCTTTAAGTCTTGGCTCAAATATCACCACCTCAGGAGAGGCCTTCCCCGATGACCTGGCCGAAGCCGGGGCAGAAGCTCTGTCTTCTGCAACAGGGTTTGGCACAGAGTAGGCTCCTAATGCATGTTCACGGATGGGGACTTACTATTTTCTATCACAGAACCTGCTTATTCTCTGCAGAGATTTCTTTGCCTTCTAGGTGTGTATATGTGTATTTCCCCACGAGAGACAGGAAGTTCCATGAGGACAGGGACGCTTGCTTCACTTTAGTCTGTACAGCCTCTGCCTGACCTGCAGCCGTGCGTAACACACACTCGACCGTAGCCGAGACTCAGTGCTTCGTATTTATAATCAACAACCCAGTGAGGCAGGTCCCATCCCACCCATTTTACAGAAGAAGTAGAGGTTTAAACAGGTGAAGTACTTGCTCAAGGTCACAGAGGCAGAGCCAGGATGTGAACTCAGATATGCAGGTCTGACTCCAACGCCGGTGATCTCAATAACACGGTGTGGACACGGCTACTACAGAGCCTCCGTGAAAGGGAAGACACTCGGGCTAATGTATTGCCCAGACACCTACCATCAAGCCTTGCATACAGCCGGCACTCAAACAGTACTTGCTGCATGGAACAAGAGATGAATGCTAAGAAGCTCCTCTGGGGAAATGAAGTGAGTTCCACAAAGCACAGAACCTGGGATCTGACATGATCCTGGAGGGGGGTTTCTTAGCCCACCACCTCCAGCAGGGCAGCGTGCTCTCATCGCTAACAGTAACTCACAGAGGTAGCTGTGTTTCTCACATCTGCTCGGGGGTGGGAAGGAACAGGCCCCTCCCTGTGAGAGCTTCTCCCAGGTGATTCTGAAAGCCCCGTCCCCACGCCCAGTCGCCCCACTGTCCAGTTTCACGATTGCATCGTTTAAGTCCTTGCTGATGGGGATGCTGCTTGGGAAACTGCCGGCAAACAAGGAAGTACAATTAAGAAATGTGGGTGTTTTTCTGGGGATGAACATGGAAACAGACACAGAGATAGGGGCCAGAGTCAGGCGTGGAAGAATGACTGCTCCCAAGGATTAAAACCTGCCTCCCACATGAAGTCACTTTAGAAAATGATATCCTTTCCAAAGCATAGGGCCTTCTTTCCCTTGGGAGAGTCAACGGATGTACAAAACTTTGTGTTTTTTTAATTCCACAAAGAGGAGACTTGGCTCCCTTTTGGCATCTGAGCTGATACAGAAGGCCATAAGGCTGTCATCCCACAGATAAATTCTTCCTGATGCCTTCCCTTGGCCACCACACATGGACCGGGAGATAAGGGCGGCCTCTTGCTCATCCATGCCGTCCCTGGCAGCCAGAGCGACCCGGGGTCCCACTGCTGTGCAAACGCAGGGAGAGGGCTGCACACTGACCTTCAAGCGGATCATCAGGTTCTTATCGGACAGCAGGTGGATGCAGCGCTCCATCACATCTTTGGCTATCTGGATCTGCACTGGCGGCGGGGGCTCCACATCAGGACCAGTGTCACTCTCGTCTACCTTTGGAGGCTCTGACTGCTCCTCTGGAAAAAAAGCTTAACTGGGGACAGTGTTTTATGAGAGATGCCCCACATCGATGTGCTCTCCCAACCTCAGACGCAGGAATGGCGTTTACAAGGAACTGATCCTAAGGAAACCATATAAAATTTGGGTAAGAGCACCTGGGTGGCTCAGTGGGTTAAAGCCTCTGCCTTCGGCTCAGGTCATGATCCCAGGGTTCTGGGATGGAGCCCCGCATCGGGCTCTCTGCTCAGCAGGGAGTCTGCTTCTCCCTCTCTCTCTGCCTGCCTCTCTGTCTACTTGTGATCTCTATCAAATAAATAAATAAAATCTTAAAAAAAAAAATTGGGGTTAAGCTATCAGTCAAGATATTCACCAGAGTGGCACCTGGGTGGCTCAGTGGGTTAAAGCCTCTGCCTTTGGCTCAGGTCATGGTCCCAGGGTCCTGGGATCAAGCCCCACATCGGGCTCTCTGCTCAGTGGGGAGCCTGCTTCCTCCTCTCTCTCTGCCTGCCTCTCTGCCTACTTGTGATCTCTCTCTGTCAAATAAATAAATAAAATCTTAAAAAAAAAAGAAAAGGATATTCACCAGAGCATTAACTATATAACAGCTAAACTGGGGGTGGGCGGTGGGGAGAACCCCTCCATTGCCACCTAAGGGGGAATAATTACATAAGCCATGCTACGTCCATACAAGGATGTTATCATGGGGGCCCCCAAATTTGTGTTTACTGAGGGCTTTAACAACAAGGGAAAATGTTTATGAAAGATTATTATGTTGAAAAGAGAAAAGCAGTATATACAATTGCATACACAGGTGGAGCATTATTATGTAAATTTCTCGCATAGCAGGAAGTACCATGAAATACTAACAGAGATGGGGTCATGAGATCATATAGGATTTTGATTTTCTTCCTATACCTTCTGTCTTTTCTAAATTTCCATTAATAAATATTTCAAATAAAAATGTAAGAGGGCAATATTTTAATTTGGATCCCTGAGACTGGCAGCTCCTTTGCTCTGACCTTTACCCTTTCTTTCTTCTTGGTTCATTCTTTGACTAAGAGGCTCGTTTGTCTCCTCCACCAGCTTGCAGGATCTTTCAATGGCCAAGTTCAGGCCTTACTGATGTCTGCATGAGAGATCCCAGCGCGGCAGCCTGGTATAATACCCAGGGAGGGGGTTTGGTCAAAGGAGGTCAGTTCAAGTCCTGACTGCACACCTATTAGCAACCTTCTCATCCTACATTACTTCATCTGGAAAAAAGGTATAAAGCACGTACACCTCATTTGCTTGAGAGTTAAGTAAGATGAATGCCACCAGCTATCAGCATTCTTTCACTGCCTAGAGTGCTATGCTGCACACGATAGGCCTAAGTTTGTAAATTAAAACAACAATGAAAAGACCTGAGAATTGCATGAAACCCAGGCCAAAATCCCTAGCCCGGAAAATTTTCCTCTATGTACATACAGCCCCCAGCTCTGCAGCCCCTCCACCAAGCCCCCATTACTAGCTGTGCTCATTTCCACTGAGCTGAACGTTGTGTCCTTCACTTTTTTCCATTTCTGTTTCCTCTGCTGGAAAAAAACAAATCTTATAGCAGAGGCCACACCTGTCTCTACCAGATGCTGAAAAGATAAATGAAAATGCATTTGTAGAATGCTTGGATTTCTTGGAGAAAGGGACCTCAGATACACGAGGTGCTTTCATTGTGGCTAAAACAAAAACACATGTCAAACCAACATGAAGCCAAACATTCTTTATAATGCCAAGTCTGTGGTGTGAACTTGATGAATGATAATTATAAGAATGATAAGGCTGTGCTTTTCTTCCCAGAGGAGGATTTGTTGTTTGAAATTCACCTATTGCACAATGTTATTTGAGGGATGTGGATTTTTCCGTTACTGGGAGAAAGGTTGATTCATTCAGTCTGCTCCTAGCCAACATCAACTAGAACCAGAAGATCCTAATCGTGAAAGAATGGATTCACAGACAATACTAGAATTTCAAACAAGAATGGCAAATCCGGATTACGAGGGATCATGATGCCTCCCCTCCCTCTGAGTTTCTGGGTTTGGGTGTGGGGTGCAGGTCAGGAAAAGAAAGATTGGGTTGGCTTGAGAAATAAAACTGAGAAGAAAAGGCCTCGTAATAGACTTCTGATCAGAAAACTGTCCTCGGGGAGGGCAATGACTCTGCGTTCCGCATAAATCATTCCCCGGGCCCTGTGATAATTCCCTGACACACTAAAGGAACCGGCAGTAGTTAGATGCATCGAACAGACTATTTCCTATTATCCTGGAAGTACTGGTTTCAGTTCACCAGAGTCTCGGAGTGGAGACCACCAAAAAAGAGAAAGAATCCTGCTCAATTCCAACCTAACAAACTAATTTGGGATTCAGTTCGATTTAGGATAGTTCTGAGACCACCAAGCTCATTATGACTTGGAATTTTATATTTGCAGAGGAGATTCTAACAATTTATTAATCCTTCCGTGACCTGAAGCTCCAGATTGAGCTTGTGAATAAAACAACAGGCCGGAGCTTACACTAGCTTGAACTCCCTTCTCCTTTATCATATAAGTAGGGAAGAAAAACATTGAAATCTCCTCCCACCAATAAATAAACGGACAAAACATGTGAATAGACGATGAGCATGAGAAAAAAAATCGTCGGGAAAGGAACATACAGGAAAACGTTTGACCTTGCCTGTAATCGAAAGAAATGCAAAGTCAAATATCGAGAACCATTTTTCATCTATTAATGCAGCAAGAAGTGAAAGTCATAATGGCCAACGTTGGCAAGGCTGTGGTACCACCAGTGTTAATCCCGCGCTGCTGAGGGAAGGTATAAATTGACACAACCTTTCTGGAAGGCAATTTGGCAAGCATAAAATAATGTTCATATCCTTGACCCAGAAATCCCACTTCTGGGATTTATAAAGAAATATGCCAAAAAAAAAAAAAAAAGGGAAAATGTTCACGTGCACAAAATCATCCACTGCCACACTGTTTATTAGAGTGAAAAGCTAGAAGCAACTCGAACTTCCCACAGGGGAATGGGTACTTAGTAGCAGCTATTAAAACATTAATTATGAAAACTCTACAGCAACATGGGAGAGTTGCTGATTGTATAACTAAGTGCAAAAAGGGCATAATGCATTTAAACTCTAGCTGGAACCATACAGCAATAGGTCTGCAACAAAAAAGAATGGGATAAGATGGCACAAAAAATGAGGGTGCTTCCGCTGAGCATGGTGGGGTTAGGAGCGACTTTTCTGATTTCCAAATGTCTTGTAATGCGATCTCATTCTTATAATAATCTGCTTCAAAAAGAAAAAACTGGCTAAGCCAAAATATACAGTTACCTTCTTCATTATCAAAATCTGAGACATTTCCATCTGCCACATCCTTTTCTTTGAGGTAGTTCAGCAAAAATTGTTCAATGTCTTCTGCTGTGGTGGTATTCTCAGGAGCTACTGGTCTTTGGCTCAAATGACTTCCCTCCTCCCCTGCACTCTGCTCTTGGGGTTGCCCGAGATCACCTGTGTCTGGGAACCACTGGGCTGAAAATAAAGTGTTATAATGATCACCACGGTCATTGACAATAGGCATTAGCACTCTAGCAGCAGAATACGCTCTTTGCCACGGCCTGCGTGGCCCCACACGATCCAGTCCCTCCGTCCATCTCTCCAACCTCATCTTCCAGCTCCTCCCAGTTGCCCGTGAACCGAGCATCTTCCCATTCCTCCAATGGGGCAGGCGTTTTCAACCCCAGAATGTTTTGCATACACTCTTCTTGCTGTCTGGACTACTTTCCCTACGACGTCACATCTGGCTAATTCCAATTCACCTTTCATGTCTCAATATACATAGAACTTGCCTAGGAAAGCCATCCCTTGGCTTCCCAATCCAATATAGGTCCCTAAAGGCTCTCTTATAGAGTACTATCTTCTCTCCTTTCATATCAACTCATAATGATGTGTAATTACCTTTATCTTGAGTATACTGTTTAGTGTCTGCATCTCCCATTGGACTCTACACTCCACTGATTGCCACTGGAATCCAACATGCCCAGCGTGGAGTGGGTGTGCCCAAATATATATGCTGAATGAGAAAATATGCAAGAGAATACATACAAGCAACAGAATTCTGAGTACAGGGTACACTCCTCATTAGCAGAAGACCGGCTCTATAGTCTTGGAATGGACACAGCCTCTCATCTGTATTTCTGATAAAAAAGGCTGGCATGTTCTTTCCAAAGCTTTTCCTTCTTCAGGCTGCTCCAATACTTCTGATGTGTCACTACAGAATAAGGCTTAAACATCACTGAACCAGTCAGTGGTTTTCAAACTGTGCCTTGAGGAGCCCTAAGCGTTCTTCAGGAAAGTCTCGGGGCCACAACAGGGAGGGCCCCGAGAGACGGCATGCTAAAGGGGGTGGGCCCAGGGCGTCTGACTCCCCTCTAACCCAGCAGCTCTGATTTCAACTCTTTTTACGTACTGGGTTTCCCCTAGGGCTTCATTTCAAAAAAAGACTCTAAACACTTAAAAGAAACAACAACAAAACCCCAGAAAACCCCAGCGTGAATTTTCACCCTTTTACAGACAGCAGGAAAAATGCCTCCGATAACCTTTAGCCCCTGCTAATCTCATTTCTGTCAAGGAGCTCGTGCACAGAGCAACAGCAGACAGGCGATGCCAGGACCAGGCAAATGGGAACCACAGAGAACAAACGCTGGGTGAGAGTCTGTACCCCAGAGCCTAGAGGTTCTACATGGAGGGGACCACTTAGGCCATTTCCTCAATGTCCCACCCCCGCACGTAAGTCAGGCCCTAGCAGACTCCAAGGGATTGCATTCCTGACATGTTAAAATCAGGACTTAGCATTTACAATGATAAACGTAGATATGCTGCAAAGATTTCTACATTGAGGCTAGTACCAGACACTGAAGTCTTTGCTTACGAATGGCTTTTAAACATACGAAAAGCAGCTCAGCCTCACTCTTAGTGCAAATTAAACTATAATAAGGTGCTATTTTTCTCCTATTGGATAAGCAAGGATTAGCAAAAGACTCAGGAATATAGTCGAGAGGAGGGTATGGAAAAATCAGCTCTCTGCTCCACTGCTGACAGGAGTTTAAATGGGTGCAATTTTTTGGAGAGCACCCTAAAACTCTCCATCCAAAACTGAAATGTGGGGTGCCCGGCTGGCTCAGTCTGGAGCACATGACTCTTGATCTCAGGGTTGTGAGTTTGAGCCCCACACTGGGTACAGAGATTATAAAAACAAAACAAAACAAAACAAAACAAAACAACAACAACAAAAAAAAACCAGATTAAATGTACTGTCCTGTAAGCCAGCAGTACTCCTTCCTCGGAAGTTACTCTATTGATATACTCTGACATGTTCAAAATGACCTCTAAAGATATTCACTGCAGCATTTTTTTTTTTTTTTTTTTTTTTTTTGTGGTGGCAAAAGAATGGAAACAACCAAAATCTCCAGCCGGAAAGGACCATTTAAGCAAACTGTGCACAGCTGCACAACAGTATCCCAGGCAGCCACGAAAACCAGGTGGCAGCCGTCCACATATGGCTGTGGCACAGGCTCTCAGTGCCAAGGGGCGTGGCACAGACTCTTCCTTGCTTTCAAAGCTACCCTGTTCTCGTTGCTGTGGGTCCTCAGAAACTGGCAGGAGGTGCTCAGCGGTAACCACGCTGATCGCTCCTGCCCTCACTGTGGCACTTAATGTTTTCTAGCCAGTGAACACTGCTAATTATGGTGACTCCATTTCCTGAAACATGTGCTGGGTCCTCTGAAGACTTTCTAGACGGTCTCTGAGACCACACTTCCATTCCCATTTTAAAAGAGTGGCCATCAGTTAGGTCAAGATCTCAGGGTTGGGGGCGCCTGGGTGGCTCAGGTCATGATCCCAGGGCCCTGGGATCAAGCCCTGCATTGGGCTCCCTGCTCAGTGGAGAGTCTGCTTTTCCCTCTTCTCTGCCTGCTACTCCCCCTGCTGTGTTCTCTCTCTTTCTCTGTCAAATAAATAAAATATTAAAAAAAAAAAAAAAAAGATCTCAGGGTCGTGAGATGGAGCCCCATGTCTGCAGGGAGTCTGCTTGAGATTCTCTCTCCCTCTCCCTTGGCCCCTCCCCTCTCCTCTCTCTCTCAAAATAAAATAAAAAAAGAAGAGAGTGGCCATCAGTTAGACAACTTGAAAACAAACAGAAACGGCAACACAAAGTGACTCACGTGCAACTGACCAATTCTTCAGCACTGCTCACCATTCCAAATGCAAGTATATTTGGGGTGATTTCAACGCTTTCAGGAAAGCCATCTCCCATCTTGCTTCTTTCCCTAGGATGTCCTCAAGTCAATATTAACCATCTTCCTTTTTATCTCTACAGTGGAGACCCTTCCCCTTCCGCTTCACTTAAAAAATAATAATAAAAATAAAGTGCTACACAGGGTTTCTCCTTTCGAGGTGACCAAAGACATCAGCAACCCAAGACAATTCAATTTTCAAGGCCCCAACTGAGATATCTCCTGAGAGCATATACTTAATAGGCCTTTTCTCAATATAGTTTTTTTTTTTTTTTAAAGATTTTATTTATTTGTTTGACAGAGATCACAAGGAGGCAGAGAGGCAGGCAGAGAGAGAGGAGGGGAAGCAGGCTCCCTGCTGAGCAGAGAGCCCAATGTAGGGCTCAATCCCAGGACCCTGGGATCATGATCTGAGCCAAAGGAAGAGGCTTTAACCCACTGAGCCACCCAGGTGCCCCTCTCAATATAGTTTTAAAATCTCAAACGGACACGTAGTCTAGTTCCCCAAAGCACTAAAGGTGGAAGTCTGGGCTAGCTTCAGACCATGGAAGCTGTTAGCCAGTCTCAGCAGTGCTGCCGCGAGGGCAGTACCTAGTCCTTCTCGGTCACTGCTGACGTCTCAGCGACTAGGCCAGTCCAGAGACTTCCAAGTCATTGCAAAATAAAATCCAAACTCCTTCCCTTGGTCTAAAAGGCCACATGGGGTTTATCCTCGCCTCACCTCCCCTGCCAGCTTTATCTTGTATCACTCTCTCCACAGTGGCCTCTCTCCCAGGCTCTGGCCTCTCTCCCAGGCTCTGAAGTCCTTTCTTTCCTCCACATCTTTGCATCTGCTTCTTTGACCTGAAGGTTCTTAAAAAACATAAAAAGGATAGGACAGCTCCACACGTACCGAGGGACCCTTCTCAGCCTTCAGGTCTCAGCTCCACTGTTGCTTCCTCAGGGAAGCCCTCCCTGACCACTCGACTGAAAGTATCCTAGCCCTGTTCCTCTGGCATCAGGTTGTCTGTTTTCTTCATAGAGCTTATTAGACTCTGAAATGAACTTGTTTAATAATTTACTTGCCATCTCTTTTGCAGGAGCAAGAAAATTGCATGACTGTACTTGCCTTGCTCACTGCTGTATCCTGATGCCTAAGCACACTGTCTGACACATGGCAGCCACGCTTTGGCAAAGGAATGAATAAAAAAACATTTAGATGGCATGCGAGTGTTTACGAATGAATGAATGAACACTGGAAATGGTTTGAGGTATAGGGTAGATGACGGTCTCTGTTCCAGCCACCCGTCCTTGCTGTGACAAACTTTCTTACATGATCTTGGCTTTCTTGGCTGACAAAATGAGGTCTGTAACATTTCCACCTACCATGGAGGCTCCTAGTACTGGAATAAATACTAGAGATACGGTCTTTGGATAAAAGGGACTCAAGTATATAGCTCATTATTTTTTTCAATCAAAGACTGACTATCTAATTAAGAGATTCTTTTTCTTATTGTCCAAAACTTTGCCACTTTAATGGTTTTTAACACCTCCAACAGACACCCAACAGGATCACCTTATACAATTAAAAGGTTAAAGACGTTTCTACAGGTGCCTGGGTGGCTCAGTGGGTTAAGCCTCTGCCTTCAGCTCAAGTCACAGTCTCAGGGTGCTGGGATCGAGCCCCACAATGGGCTCTCTGCTCTGCGGGGAGCCTGCTTCCCCCCCACCCCGCCCCCGTGCCTGCTTCTCTGCCTACTTGTGATCTCTGTTTGTCAAATAAATAAATAAATCTTTAAAAAAAAAAAAGTTTCTAGACCTCTGTCTAGTATGGTAATCACTGGGTACATTTGGCTATTTAAGTTAAAATAAAGAATTCAGTGCCTCAGCTACACTAGCCACGTGTAGCTAGTGGCTACTGCAATGGACAGAACATATATAGAATATTTCCATCATCACAGAAAGTTCTAGTGGGCCGTAACACTCTAGCTCATCTGCGGACTGAGTAATTCCTGTTATTCCTATTCTCCATTAGTACAGAGACTTCTAACCCCACATATTGTCAGAAGCAGTTTGGGATACTGAAAAGAACAAGACTGTCACAATTCCTGACTTTACTCCTTATTACCTGTGTGAACCTGGCTAAGTCGATCTCCCTGTGCCTTAGTTCTTCTTTTCGGTTAACATAAAAAGAATGTTTACATTTAATCTGCAGGGTTTATGGCCCGGACATAGAGAAGTTCAATATATGGCAGAGGTTATTAAAAGTGTGTGTATACACAGACATTAAAAAAAAAAAAAAAGCAGTAGAACCCTGGCATAACCTGTAGGGCTGGACCAACAACTATTCAAATAATGTCCTCCATAGCATAACCACACACAAACAAAAAAGAAGATCAGGCAAACAAGGATACTAGGCCTTCCCCTAGATTAGCATTAAAAAGGGCTCTGACTGTACCTAATGCTGCCAGCAAGGCATGGAGGACGCCCACAAAGGAAGTAGCTCTCTTATCATAAAACTGGTCCAGAGTGGCCAAGACGTCCTGAACCACATCTACCACCAAAGGAAGCAGGCTAGCATCCGAGTCCCACAGCATGACTTCCAAGACCTTTGGGGTATGGGGGTGCAGAGACAGATGACGCAGATTTAAAGAGATCCCATTCACCAAATAGTCCGAATTTTGACTGATTAGGTGCTGCGGAGAGTCGTAGCCACAGGCGTGGCAAATGTCCATCATGGCGCCGGTAGCTGCCTGACTGATGAGCAGGGTTTGGTCCCCGGCCTTCTCCAGGACTGGATAGAGGGCTGACATCAAGAGCAGACGGAAGTCTTTTCCTAGTGCATATGCAAAGCGGCCGATCCCTTCCAACTGGATGCATATTTGCCAGATGTTGCTATTCATGGAGCAGATAGTGGGACCTGGCTTTGAGAAGGCTGGGAAAGATGTGACTTGGCAGGGGTGTGCAGCAGATGTGATGGCCTGGAGGCCTGACTGCTTCATTGTTAGCGCCTCTCCCCCTTCCTCAGATTCGATACAGGTGACCAAATACCAGTTTTCTTGGCTCGTGTATTCTTCAAGTATAGTGGTCACAATCTCTTTCAGTTCCTCCGGGCTTGTTTTAATGTGGTTTTCGTGAAGATTCTCCACCTCCAGCCCAGCAGCCCCCACAACCAGCTCATTCAGGATCATGGCGGCTTGCTTCCGGTAAACCACGGACTCGTGGTAGAGCTCCATAAAGTGATCGACGAGCAGATAGAGGTCCCCATAAAACCCGAGGAGCCGACACAGCTGCTGCAAAAGCAGGAAAAGCCTCTCGTCGGTGAAGAAGCGGAAGTACCTCCTCTGCATCAGAGCCGCGCTCTCTGGGGACGAGCTCAGACCACCAGAAGGCCGGCGCCGCTCTTCGACGACCTTGATGTCGGCCACGTCCAATTCCAGCACTTGGATGAGCGCTTTGGAAAGGCGCTGAAGATGGGCTGCAGAGCGGAGGACGAAGTTCACTTTGGGGCCCAGGAGTTTCAGATAACCGAGTAACAGGGAGAGAGTAGAGAATTTGCCCTGATCGTCCTGGGAGTTCATGAGGCGGGGCAGAGACGTGGCGAGGGAATGGAGGTTTTCTGACAAGATGTCCGCAAAGGCTCTGTTGCCGACCACTACTTTCCGATCTGCGAAATGTCTCAGAACTTTACTGCACTGGGCTTGGACCTCGGGACTCTCATCATTTACTAGACCCACCAAAGCCTTCAGAAGGGGTCCAGCTGAGCCGACCAGGGACTGACTGCATTTTAAGAGAAGGGCCTCAACGAGTTCTGTCAGGGCTAGCCTCACCTTCCAGTGTGGGTGCACGGAAACACACTCAGTTATCTTTTTAATAAGGACGGTCAGTTTGTCGCTGGTGTTTTTTACCCACTTGGCTTCCCTGTGAACCATCAGCTCTGCGACTCTGGGCTCCACGGAGGCAGGCTTCTGTCCGGCGTCCGAGGTCCTTTCGAGCTGTTCGTCAGCCATAATGAAACTCACTGTCTCGTAAAAGATCTTTAGGGAAGACACGACAATGCTGTGCCCTTGCTTAAAGTCTCCCGTGATCACCCGGGTCAGTGCCATTGAGATTCCAGGTAAAAAAGAAGCAAACAAATCCCCCAGCTGTTTCTGTTCAGGCTCACCCAGGGACCTCGGGTGGTCCTGACAGTCGCACTGGAAGAGGAGAACCTGCAGACATTTTAAGGCAGCAACTTTAATTTGCTTGGATTTCTCCTGTTCTGCGAGGTCCAACAGTAAAGATACGGCAAATCCTAACCGAGGCAGGATGGAGGGCTCATAAAAAGCCAGGATGGTGTCCCCGTAAGCCGAGTGCATCAGCGTGCTGAGGCCCTGGATCACGGCCAGCTTCAGCTCCTCGGACACAGCTGCGGGTTGCCGGGTGCCAGGCGAATACAGGCACGCGGAGAGCTCAGAGAAGAGCTCCTGGAGAAGCTCTCGTTCCCTCACGCAGGTGGAAGAGAGGACGAACGTGAGGCATTCCACCACGCTCTGGATCAAGCGCTCTCTCTTGGGGCCCGGCGTCTTCAGCGCGAACCGCAGTGGGAAGAGGACGTACTGCTGGAGCTCCTGAAGGGCCGAGTCGCTCACTGCCTGCAGTTGCGCGCGCAGGCGCTCTACGGTCTCCACCGTCTGCGTCTTTGTGAGCTGAACACAGACCGGGCGCAAGGCCCCGAAGGCCTCCTCGGGAGTGTTGAAAACGGCCATCGCGCAGCAGCCGTCTTCTCACTGTGAAGCATCCTGCAGGCCGGAGGAAGAAGGCTTTTCAGTGAAGGTCAAGCTCAGAGCAAATACAAGGCGAACTTGCTTTCATTCAACCACAGACACTTCGTGGGGGCCTCTGTGCCAGACACCGCACGAGGCACCTGGGGAGCAACGGAACTGAGAGAGGTGGCTGGCTGCTCTTCTCGGGGTGGGGGGGCCCCCCAGTCCAGGGAGGGAAGAAGCCCGACGGTTACGACACAGGCTGCTAAGAACTGGGACCGGCCCGTGCTCACGGTCCTGGGTGGATGGTCCTGGGAGACCCACGCGTCAGAAGTCTGCGAAAGCCAGGGGAGGGGTCACAGGAAGAAGATGCTTAAGCCGGACTTGAGGGAGGAACAATAGCAATCTGTGGGCTACGCTAACGAGTTTGGATCTTAACCTGTGGTAGAAGTGGAGAGCCACTGAAAGTTTTATCTTTTTTTTTTTTTTTAATTTAAAGATTTTATTTATGAGACAGAGTGCATGTGCACACAAGAGTGGGACGAGCAGCAGAGGGAGAAGCAGACTCCCCACTGAGTAGGGAGCCCGACGTGGGACTCTATACAAGGACCCTGGGATCATGACCTGAGCCGAAGGCAGACTTTTAACCCACTGAGGCACCCAGGCATCCCAGTTTTCTCTTTTTCAAGTTGAGGTATAAGATTCATAGAGTAAAATGCACTAGTCTTAATGTACAGCTCAGTGGATTCTTGTGAAGTAGAAATCTATACAACCATCACCCAAAACAAGAGAGAATATTTCCAGCACCCTGGGAGGCTCCCTCAAGCCCTTTTACAGTTGATTCTGATTTCCCCTGCCCAGTGGTAACCTCTACTCTGACTTCTATGACCACAGGTTCATTTTGTCTGTTCCTGTCTTGGAGAGGTTTTAAGTGGAAGTTACAGGATCAGCTTTATGCACTGAGAAGGCCCCCTGGCAGCCAACGATATGGGAGAAGAGTCAGAGCTTGGGTGAGACCAAGAGCAGAACAAGACAGGAGGGAGTGGCCAGAGAAAGGGGAAAACCGGGAGCACACACCATCACAGAAATCACGGGTGAAGACAGAAACCAGCAGGATGGAAATATGGACAGCAGGCAGGCAGTGAAAGGAGATAGGTTTATAGGTGAGCAAAGGAACTGAGCAACTTAATACCGGATAGTCTCTTTCCTTTGTGAGGAGAAATTCAAAGTCAGGCTGACAGTGAACAAGAAGGGGGAGGGCGGGGTAAACAGAGGGTTTGAGAAGAGAAATAAAAGTCTCCAATATTTCCCTTTGGGGAAGCAGAGCATGCTGGGAAGACATAAAAGTGTGGCCCAAGGGTACTGAGGACTGAGCTGAAGCTGGAGACCATAAACGAGTACAACTGTAAAACGCTGGCACTGGAGGGAGTTTATAGAGATCGTCTAGTCTGGTGGGGTCTGTCAGTCCGTCTGTGTCTCCCAACCCCTTTCTCTCTCTTTTGGCTCAACTTACTGGGGGCTTCTGAATAGATGATGCCCCTTCCTCCAGATGAACCCTCCAGAGCCCCACTGACTACAGGGCTGACAGGCAAGTGGTGCCTGGTGGATGTGGGCAAGACCTGCTCAGCCCAGCGAGAGAGAGTCAGTGCCAGATTTCCTCCTGGGTCAGGAGAGGGCTCCAGGGCAACAATCAGGCTCTAAAACCCTGGAGAGAGTCTGGTCCACAGAGCCTCACGGTATTCTGCAAGGAAGGGCAATATTGGTCACTGTGAAGCTTGCTGGGGGGATACCTCTTGGTCTCTGTGACTCCCCACCAAGGGAGAAAACTCAAATCTGCCCTATCTCAGGCTACTGATGGCAGAAGGCTCGGCCAGGGATTACTGCCATCCCACTGTCACCGGCTCACACACACGTAACCCGGAGGCTACTGTGCCGTCCCCTGCTTGAGGTACTGTAGTTGGAACACCAGAAGGGAAGGAAGATAGCCACTTAACGCAACCCAGGAGTCGGAGGCAGGAAAAGCAAGCAGAGCACTGTCTGAGGTGGTGAGTTTTAGACTAACAGAACCACTAAGGGAGACAGACAAGAATTGGAAAAAATAATAAGAGTGATAAAAAAAAAGTCTGATCACAAGACAAATGATATCTTTTAGGATTTTAAAAACATGATTTTCCACACCGAGAAAGCTCAAGTGATGGTATTTTTTAAAAAAAGATGGTTAACTACTGAGATCCAATCAGCAGCCTAGAAGACCTAGGAGAGCTACTTTAAAACTCAGAGCAGAAATACAAAGAGACGGAACTCATGAGACTTGGAGAACCGACACGTAAATAAATAGCAGGGAATTCTGGAAGGAGAGAAAGGACCAGATGGAGGAGCCAGAACAAATAAACAAATGAAACATTTCCCTGAGCTGCAGAAAGATTTACCTGGAGACTGAAAAGACAGAAGGACACACACCTAATCACACTCTGGTAAAATTCCTATATGCTAAAAGAGACAGAAGAAAATTATACATACTTTCAGGAAGAAACAAACAAATAACTTAGAAGAAGACCAGGTCTGGCTTTCTCATCTGCAACAAGGGACATCAGAAGACAATGGAATAGCATCTACTGACTGCAAAGGAAGGCCTGTGGCCCCCAAGTCCTATATACAGCCAAGAGAGACACCAGTCAGACTGTATGAACAAGAGCAAGGATGCAGAGAGGGCATGACCCACACACCCTCTGAAGGAAGGTACTTCAGAATGGATTCCATTCAAATGAACAACTCAAAACAGAGACCTTAAACAGGAAGATGAATGAGGAAGGAAACACTGTTAGCATTCTCTTAGAGTGGAAAACTTGTTTCAAATAAAATGTTGAAGTGGAAGCCCACACAAGGTAGAATAAATCAGAGGGTCTGGTTGAAGCTGGAGTGAAGGCAATGGCCTGGGGCTCTACATCTCTCTTTATCTATCTCAGGAGTTTCAAGAACACAACCTGGGGCCCCCCCGGAACTACGCTCTCAGATTCTATGACACAAACAACTATAGAGCTAATGAAGTGGGAAGACACAGTACATCCCAAACTGAACTCAGCTCGACTGTCGGTGCCCCCCTGGTGATTTACGGCCTTCACCTGAGCTAGAAACCTTAGCCTCTCTTTCTCCCGCCTCCCTCTTAATGCCCCCATTCTCTTCAATGTCATCAATGCTACCCCGTCAACATCTTTCAAATCTGTTGCTGACGTTAACCATCTATTTAATGTTGGACTGCCTGGAACTGTTTCCTCCAGGGCCCTTGGCCTCGCGTGCTGGCCCTTCTTGGAGCCACATTTCACAATGACATGTACGTAATCTTTCTAAAACAAAAATCTGATCCCTCTTCGCTGCTTAGAATTCAACTGCGATCCCTAGCCTGCCTATTCACCATGGCACATGGGGCCCTTGGCCATCGGGCTCCTGCCTAGCTCAGCAACCTCAGCTTCAACCCTTCCAGCTGGAACTGCAGCCATGTGAAATGACAAAACTTGCAACTTCCCGAGCAGGTGGCACTCCTTCACATTCGCGTCCTCTGTCCCGTTTCAGTCACCTCCATGCACACTGCTACTATGGAATTCCGTCTGCTGCAGGATTTATCCTTCTGTCTTAGCTGCTTTAGACGGGGCAATCCTGTACATCGAACCTAGAAAGGCATCTGGCACATGACAAGCTCTCAAAAACATCGGGCCCCTTCTGCCTTGAAGTTGGATATGGTAGGGTCCTGGCAGGCTAATACTCCTGCTGACAACTACAAAAAGCCAGATAAATTACAAAAACAATTTCTTAAAACATAAGTAGTTGTGGAAGCAACAGGGACTAGGTGGACGGATACTCTCGCCAGGGGGGAATGTTCAGTGAGTCAATGGTTGATAGCTGTTTCTCTTTATTTTTTTGCTTTTTCATTTCACTTCATTTTATTTTATTGCCCTTGCTGCATTTGCCGACCCTTGACATGAGCTCAGGATTACAGTGTGGCCCAGGCCAAAGGCTGTCCCTTAGGAAAGAGAAACCACAACGCTTTTAAAATATTGTTATGTGGGGTGGAGGGGGACAAACCTGCAGTTTTTAGAGCTCTCAAAATACATGGCTTCTGGGAGAAGGCTGCTGCTGGGGGATGGACAGCTGAGAAATGTCCAAACACATGAAAGAGATCAACCCCACGGATTCAAGCTCAGCAAACCCAGGTTGGCGGTACAAAGACAAAGACACACAGATCACAGCCGAACTGTTGTAAACTGAAACTAAAAAGAAAAATCTTAAAAGTAACAGAGCAGTAAGACTGACAGATACTTCTCCACAGAAACGATGAAATCTGGAAGACACTAGAAGGAGAGGGACATCTTTAAAGGGCTAAGAGGAAATAACTATGAGGCTTGCATTTTATACCCTATGAAGCCAGCGTTCAAAATTGAAGGTGAAATAAAGATGGTTTTGGATAAAAACTAAGCGAATTCAGGGCACCTGGGTGGCTTGGTGGGTTAAAGCCTCTGCCTTCGGCTCAGGTCATGATTCCAGGGTCCTGGGATCGGGCCACATTGGGCTTTCTGCTCAGCAGGGAGCCTGCTTCCCCCTCTCTCTCTCTGCCTGCCTCTCTGCCTACTTGTGATCTCTGTCTGTCAAATAAATAAATAAAATCTTAAAAACAACAACAAAACAAACTAAGGGAATTCATTGCTATCAGGTCTGCACTAAAGGAAAAAATAAAGGGAAAAATGAACCTAGACAGAAGCACGGCTATGTAGGAGGGATTGAACAACAATAGAATATACCGGTATAAAATAATTCTAACTATACAAAATGATTATGTCTTTTGCAATTTAAGTATATATATAAAACCAAAGTGCAAGACAATAATGTAGAAACAAAGGTGCATGGGAGGGGATGTAAAAGGAGTTACATGTATTAAAAGTCCAATAGTTTGAGGAGGTGGTACAATAATCTGAAATTTGTAGGGTAAGCGCCGAAAGTATTGTAAAAGAATATACACTTAAGTTCAGACAGCAGTAAAAATAGGACAATAAATATTTTTAAATTTATCCAAAAAAAGGTAAAAAATGAGAAAAAGAGAAGCAAAACCAGTGGTCATATAGGAAACAAATAATAAAATAGTAGAGAGCTCCCTGAAACAATGATTACATTAATGCAGATTTTCTCAACGGTGGCACCTTTGACATTTTAGGTTTGATAATCATTTGTTAGTGGTTGGCTGTCTTATCCATTATAAGATATTTACTAACATCTTTGGCCTCTGTCCCCAGGTGCCAGTAGCATTCCTCCAAGTGCAACAACCAAAAATTTCTCCAGGCACTGTCAAACGCCCCGTGGAAAGCAAAAATGGCCCTTGGGTGAAAATCATTGGTGTAGCCATCAAAATCCCAGCAGGATTTTTGTAGAAAGTAACAAGATGACTCTAAAGTTGATATGGGAATGCAAAGTGCCTCAAATAGCAAAGACAATCTTTTTTTTCTTTTTAAGATTTTATTTATTTATTTGACAGACAGAGAGATCACAAGTAGGCAGAGAGGCAGGCAGAGGGGGGGGGAACAGGCTCCCTGCTGAGCAAAGAGCCCAATGCGGAGCTAGATCCCAGGACCCTGAGACCATGACCCAAGCCAAAGGTAGAGGCTTTAATCCAGTGAGCCACCCAGGTGCCCCCCCCCCTTTTTAAAAAGATTTTATTTATTTGAAAGAGAGAGAGAGAGAGAAAGAGCACAAGTGGGGTGAGGGGCACAGAGAGAAAAAGGCTCCCCGCTGTTCAGGGAGCCTGATGTGGAACTCGATCCTGGGACTCCGGGATCATGAGCTGAGCTGAAGGCAGACGCCTAACTGACAGAGCCATCCAGGCACTCCAGCAAAGACAATCTTGAAGAGAAATTAGATTGGTAAGTTGTGGTAGTGTAAGTTCTTTCACTATCTGATTTCACTATCTGATTTACGGTACATGTACAGTAAGTAAAATCAGTGTGTTATTAGCATAAAGATTGAAAAACAGACTAATGGAACAGAATAGCCCCCTCAAATGCAAGAGATCCACATACCTCACGAAGGCAAAAGCTGAAATGACCTGGTGGAAAGAATAGTCTTTTTAACAGAAGGTGCTGTGTCATTTGGTTATCCATAGGAAAAAATATGTATGTCTTGATTCCATCTGACACTGGATTTAAATGTGAAATGTAAAGAAAATGTAAGAAAACAGAGAAGAGCATCTTTGTGATCTTGGGGTAGGCAAAGATTTCTTAAACAGGATATAGAAAAGGGCCAACTATTAAAAAAAAAAGAAAGAAAGAAAGAAAAGGATAAATTGGATTACATTATGATTAAGAACTTCTGTTCCTCAAAAGACACCATTAAGACAGTGAAAGGACAACCCGTAAAGGGAGGAAAGGTGTTTGCTATATATCTGACAAAACACTCATATTGATAATATTTTTCATAAATCATTAACAACCCAGGAAAAACATGGGAAAGGACTTGAGCAGACATATCAAAAAAGAGGATACCCAATGCTTAATCAACATATGAAAAAAGACACTCCACATCATTAAGTCAGGAAAATGCAATTCAAAACTTCAATAAAATGTCATTATGCATCCACCAGAAGGGCTAAGCTGAAAAAAGGGAAGAAAAAAAAAAAAAAAGATAAAGAGGGGCGCCTGGGTGGCTCAGTGGGTTAAAAGCCTCTGCCTTCGGCTCAGGTCATGTCCCCGGGTCTTGGGACTGAGCCCTGTATCTGGCTCTCTGCTTGGCAGCGATCATGCTTTCTGCCCCCCCCCCCACCCCCCCCCCGCCCGCCCCTCTTCCCCCCTTTTATCTCTGTCTTTTAAAAAAAAAAAAAAAAACTTAAAAAAAAAAAAAAAAAAAAGAAAATACTAGTTGTTAGCAAGGAAATGAAGCAACTAGAACTCTTATTCAAGGCTGGTAGGCATGTAAACTGGTACAACTACTTTGGAAAACTCTTCGGCAGGATCTAATATTCTAAACACATGCATGCCCTATGACCTAGTAATTCTACTCTTCGATAAATCCCCAACAGAAATACATACATAAACATACCAAAAGGTGTGTTCAAGAATATACTATCCACAATTGCCCCTGAATGCCCATCTCCAGGAGAATGGATAAATTGTGGTATAATCTCTCAATGGAGTATTATACAGATGAAGATTTACCGCAATTGGAGATCTTTAAAAGAACAGGTTATAGACTCAGAAATATATAAACCAGCTTTTGCAGGGAAGACAGTATACCAAATTGCTGCTTTGACATGACTATAAAAGGCAATCATATACCTTTATGGGATGGCCATGAAATCACACTTGTGTGACAATATGTCAATTACAAAAGAAATTGTTTAGAGATTTAGAGACTGAGGAGTCTCAGATTCTATTCCTATAAAATGCAGCCCTGATTACTGAAAGTGGTGCTGCAAAGTTTGATGTTTCTGTAACTGATGGTTCCAGGGGCGTTCTGGCCCACTGGGATGAGGCATTCAGAAAGAGTGGATTCTCTGGCTGAGTGGAGAAAACCACCCAGAGTTCAACTGTGGCAAACAGTGACTGAATAAACATAAGCCTGAATAACCAGTTCTCGATTGCTGATGGGCAACTATGTCTTTTCTAGCTCAGCACACCCAAGCTGTGGTCACGGAAAGCAGTCACTGAGAGGCAAGGGAAGAGATCCACAATCGTAGTCCATGGGTGAACCCATAGCCTCTCCCCATCTTCCCCTTCTCTCTCTGTCTTGTCACTGGATGGGTTAGAGACCATCCCTGGGCCATGGCATATAGGTGGTGAAGAGAAATGGAGGAATCGGCACCAGAAAAGATGCTATACCTTATAGACACTTAAAAGGATAAGATGGTAGATCACAAGGCACTTACTATATCATACAATCAAGAAGTGGAAAAGGGAGAAAAAAGGAAAGAAGTACAAAAGACATTTGGAAAAAGAATGAACTTCAACAGGGAAGTGTTCACGGAGGGAGGGGGATTTGTGTTGGAATTTGAGGATTACATGTTTAGAGCTGTGCAGGAAGGCTGCTCAAGGTAAAACAGCTGTTACAAGCAAAGGCCAGGAAGAAGAAAAATCAAAGCACCTTGTAAATGTAGAGACAAGATAGAGATGCCATCACAGCAAGTGAGCCACACTTCATCCAGGGCTGACATGCTCATCCCTGGGCCTTTGCACTTGCTGTTCTACCATTATTTCCTCAAGACTTGCTCTCTCATCACTTTTAGGGCTTACTCAAACGTGAATTCTGAGTGAGCCTTCTCTGACCACTCCTGTTTAAAACTATATTCTATCCTCCCTCTTCCCCACTCCTGCACTATCTCCTCATCCTGACAAAGTTTTCCTCCAGAGCACTTAGCACCATCCATCAAACCAGATTATCTACCTGTTTATTTATTGTCTCTCTCCTCTCACTAGAATATAGGCTCTAGAAGAGTGATAATTTACAGGTTTGTTTATTGCTTCAGGCACACAGCAAATATTCAATAAATGCCTGTTGAATCAACAGCCATATTCTAAGCTCTGGTTCTCTTGTTGTTAGAGCTTTAATATCAGCTGTGCCTGAACTGGATTCTGGGTAAAAACTGCCATACTCTTCTTCTCTTGGGTAATTCCTACAGGTAGCCGACATCATCCTTTATGGGAGGATCCTGTTAGATTCTCCTTCTCTTTTTTTTTTTTTTTTTAAGATTTTATTTATTTATTTGACAGAGAGAGAGAGATCACAAGCAGAGGCAGAGAGGCAGGCAGAGAGAGACGGGGAAGCAGGCTCCCTGCTGAGCAGAGAGCCCGATGCGGGGCTTGATCCCAGGACCCTGAGACCATGACCCGAGGGGAAGGCAGAAGCTTAACCCTCTGAGCCACCCATGTATCCCTAGATTCATTCTTAAGGGGCAATCATAGCTCTAGACTTTGGCTGGGCTACTTTTAGACTGTTTCTAGGACAGGGACAGAATAAGAACACAAATGTGACTATCTGGATTCGAGTCCTCGCTCTACACCTGGCAGTATGATTTCCATGAATTTCAATTTCTTCAACCTACATAAATTTGGTACATAAGACTTTTTTCCAAAAGTTCTAACTCTGAATAACCAGCATATGGATAAAAAAAAAACTGGGCATAGATTCCACAGACAAGCATTTAGACATAAGAATTGCTAATACAGGTTCTTGAACAGAAGGAAGAGAATTAATACTTGCTGGAAAAAACCCCCACCAAATGACAGGCATGTACTAGGTATTTTATGTAATAAAAATTCCTCATCCACCAGCTGAGTAACTCAAGGCTCAGAGAGGTGAAGTGACGCTTGGTCACACAGCAACTGATGTCAGACCTGGAATTCATCTCAAAGGCTGAATGCATACTTTCCGCTAGACCAGAGGCTACCCTCAGTCTGTTTATCAGAATCAAGGGGGAATCAATGGAAGCACAGATTCCTGGGCCCTACACCAGAGCTACTGAATCAGAATCTATGGGGGGTGGGGGAGTAGGGGAGATGGTAGGTATGCTTGTGAATCTATTTTAAAAGTTTGCAAGGTTGGGGCGCCTGGGTGGCTCAGAGGGTTAAGCCTCTGTCTTTGGCTCAGGTCATGATCTCAGGGTCCTGGGATCAAGCCCCACATTGGGCTCTCTGCTCGGCAGGGAGCCTGCTTCCCCGTGCACCCCCCACCCCCCACCTGCCTCTCTGCCTGCTTGTGATCTCTCTGTGTCACATAAATAAATAAAATCTTAAATAAATAAATAAATACAAAAATAAATGTTTGCAAGGTCAGTCTGATGCTCCTCCCCCCCCAGCATGGAAATCCCACACTGTACACATTCTACACAAACTCTGTCTTCTGAAGAGTAAGCACCAGGTGATGAAAGGAGTACTCGCTCAGGATCCATCTGGCAGTAGTGTGCAGAGTGCACTTCAGGGCTGCTGCCTTGGGTTAAAGTGACTGGTTTATTTGTGTACCTCTCCAATAGAACAGGATACTTTTTAGTGTTACAGCTTTCCTTGTGATTTTTCCCAGCATCTGGTATAGTGTCTGCCAAGCAGTTCCCACTCACTGTTTGTTTAATAAATGAGTAAGAGAGGCTGGATAAACCTTAAACCTCCAGTACACGTGAAATTTTGTAGCTTCCTACTCATTCTTTTTTCTATCTAGAAATGTTTCCTTAGCATATACTATGTGTCATGCACCGGGCTAAGTTCTGGACAAGGAAAGGGAGATACAAAGTTACCTAGAGGGTCTAACACTGCAAAGAAGGAGTATACAACAGAACAGTAAGGAGAGGGGTGCCTGGGTGGCTCAGTGGGTTAAGCCTCTGTCTTCGGCTCATGCCATGGTCTCAGGGTCCTGGGATCGAGCCCTGCTCAGCGGGAAGCCTGCTTCCCTCTCTCTCTGCTTGCCTCTCTGCCTACTTGTGATCTCTTTCTCCATCAAATAAAAAAAAAAATGAAATCTTAAAAACAAGCAAACAAAAAACACAAAGGAGTATACAAAATAGAAGTGGAGGAGGGGAATCAAGGAGACTTCCCAAAAATCCTTCCCCAAATTACTTTAGGCTCATTTCATTTATAGCTGTCCTCTATAGAATATTTGTCAAATGGTGCCCTGTATTAGACTAATATTTATGTGCCTATACTTTCTACTAGACAGGAAGTTTTTTGGTAGGCAATACATTCTAGAAAAGTGGTTCGTAACTTAGAAAAGAGTGTACATCAAGAATATACACTCCTTTCCCTCACCCTCAGGGTAGTGTCAGAGGAGGCTTATGGACAGTCAGGACTTTTGCTACTGTCCTGTGATAAGGAGGCCACCCTTAGTGCAGCACAGTGGATACCAAATGGGGTGCTGGAACTCTCACTTCTACTGGGAAGTAATGAGGAGCCCTTCACCTTGGGTGTCAAAGGAGACTGAGTTAAGACTCTGAACTTCTACCTACACTTGGTTCTCCTGCCAAAGTGGTGTCAGAGAAAGCCAGCTAGAACAGAAAACTTAAATAAGATCCAGAGTGTCAGAAATTAATGCAAAAATGTCCAATCAAAAAGCATTCATCATACCAAGAGACAGGAAGGTCTCAAACTGAAAGAAAAAAACAAACAAACAAACAATCAATACATCAAACACTGAGACGAAAGAGATGTGAGAATTATCTGATAAAGTTATTAAAGCATCCATGATTAAAATGCTTCCAGGAGCAATTATGTGCTTGCTTGAAGTAAATGAAAGAATAGGAAGCCTCAACAAAGAAACGGGAGATGGAAAGAAAAATCACATGGACATTTTAGAATTGAAAAATCAATAATTACCAGAGATAGAGAAGGACATTCTATAACCATGAATGGGTAAACCCATCAAGAAGACATAGTGGGGGTGCCTGGGTGGCTCAGTGGGTTAAAGCCTCTGCCTTCGGCTCAGGTCATGATCCCAGGGTCCTGGGACCGAGCCCCGCATCGGGCTCTCTGCTCAGCAGGGAGCCTGCTCCCCACCCCCCACCTGCCTCCCTGCCTACTTCTGCCTACTTGTGATTTCTGTCTGTCAAATAAATAAATAAATAAATCTTAAAAAAAAAAAAAAGAAGACATAGCAATACTAAATGGATTATGTTAAGACACAAATCAACCACAAAATACAAATACAAAATAAAAATCCAAAATAACCCCAAAATGTGTGATGCAAAAATTCATTAAAACTGAAAGGAGAAGCAGGGGTGGTCACCACAAATACAGGTGGTGACTTCAACATTCTTCTCTCAACAATTGATAAAACAGGTAGAAAATCAACAAGGATAACAGGACTCAACAACGCCCTATGCCTACAGGATCTAATCAACATTTAAAGAACACTCCAACCCACAACAGCAGAATACATTTTCAGGTGCCCACAGAGCATTATACCAAAATAGATCATATCCCAGGCCATGACACAGTGAATACGGCAGCTTCCCCAACCACAATGGAATCAAACTAGAAATCTCACAACAGAGAGATTAACAGGAAAATCTCCAAATACCTGGAAACTAAGCAACATGTTTCTTTCTTTCCTGCCTTTTTTCTTTCCTTTCTTTTTCTTTCTTTTTTCTTTCTTTCTTTTTTTTTTTTTTTTTTAGAATTTTTATTTATTAGATAGGGAACATAAACAGGTGGAGTGGGAGAGGGAGAACCAGGCTCCCGCTGGGTAGGACTCCCCCCCCCAAATGCGGAACTCGATCCCACGGCCCCAGGGTCATAACCTGAGGCTAAGGTAACCGCTTAATGACTGAGCCACCCAGGAGCCCCAAAGCAACACATTTCTAAATAATTCATGGATCAAAGAGGAAATCTCAAGGGAAATTTTAAAAAAGATACACAGAGGGGCGCCTGGGTGGCTCAGTGGTTAAAGCCTCTGCCTTCAGCTCAGGTCACGATCTCAGGGTCCTGGGATCGAGTCCCGCATCGGGCTTTCTGCTCAGCAGGGAGCCTGCCTCCTCCTCTCTCTCTGCCTGCCTCTCTGCCTACTCGTGATCTGTCTGTCAAATAAAAAAAAAAAAAAAAAAAAAAAAAAAATCTTTAAAAAAAAAAAAAAGATACACAGAAATGAAAGTAAAAATACAACGTATCAAAATTTGGGGGACACAGCTACAGTCATGCTGAAAGGGGAAATTTATAGTAGTTAATACGCATGTTAGAAAAGGGGAAGATCTCAAATCAATAATCTAACTCTCACTTTAAGAACCTAGAAAACGAGGAGCAAAATAAAACCAAAGGAAGCAGAAGGATAAAGAGCAGAGTAGAAACCAATGAAATTGGAAAGAGAAAATAGAGAAAGATCAATGAAACAAAGCACTGGTTCTTTGAAAAGATAATAAAATTGACAAACTTCTGGCAAGACCGACAAGAGGGAAAGACAGACAAGAGGGATAATACAGGAACACCATAAACAACTTCACACATATAGTTGATAACTTAGACCAAATGGCGAATTCCTCAAAAACTACTACAGCTCACGTAATATGAGAAAAATTATTTAACCTTTGACCAGACTTACAACTTTTAAAAACTGAATTTGTCATTTAAAAACTCAAAAAGGAAAAAGAAAACAAATCCACAGGCCCAGAAGGTTTCACCGGGAACTTCTACCAACCATTTAAGGAATTAGCACCAATCCTACCCAACCTTCTAGAAAAAGGAGGAAATCTTTTCAACCTGTTTTATGAAGCTAATATTACCCTGATACCAAACCTACCAAAGACAATATGTAAATAAAAAAGCTACATACCAATTTCCTTCATGAACATAGATGCAAAAATCCTAAACAAAGATTATAAAATAAAATGTGGCAGCATGTAAAAAGAATTATACGCCATGAGAAAGCAGGGTTTATGCTAGGGATGGAAGGCTGACTCAATATTTGAAAATGAATCAGTGTAATTAATATTAATGGACTGAAGAAGAAAAATCAGATTGTCATCATCTTATCTTTCAGACTTCTAAACATTGAAGTGTTTGAGCACTCAGTCACTGGGCCTTTCTTTTTCTTTTTCTTCATTTATTTATTTGAGAGAGAGAGCTCACACGGGCATGTTTGCACGTATAAAAGCAGAGAGAAGGGGCAGAGGGAGAGGGAGAGAAGCAGGCTCCTTGCTGAGAAGGAAGCCCTACGTGGTGGTGGGGGGAGAAGCTCGATCCCAGGACCCTGGGATCAAGACCTGAGCCAGGCAGACGCTTAACCACCTGAGCCATCCAGGCACCCCAAACTCTCCTTTCTACAGCTATTTCCCCTTATGATGCCCACATTTATATGTTTAACTCTATCATGTCTCTTCCTTGAACTCCAGACCCATAAATCCAACTGCCTATGAGAGAAGCCTTTACCTGGATAGGTATTTCCACGTGGACACGTACAAACCTAAACTCCTGCTTTTACTCCCTAAACCAGCTCTTTCTGCAATTCAGAAAATGCACAGTCCCATTTTTATGGTTGCTCAGGCTGAAATCTTTGGGGCCACCTAGACTCATCTTTGTTTTACATCTCATACCTAATTTGTCAGCAAATACTGTCCTACCTCTTAAAGACAGAATCCTGGGATTCCTATTCCCGGAATCCAACCCCCTCTCACCACCTCAACCCTGGTCTGAATCATCCTTTCACCTGGGTTATTACAACAGCTGCTCAACTGCTCTTCCTGCTTCCACCCTTGAAGCCTTACTGTTCTCGGCCTAAGAGCCACAATGCTCCTCTTTTTCTCAAAAGCATTCAGTGAACTCTCATTTCATTCAGAGTATTATCCAAAATTCTTCCTATGGCTTACAAGTCCCCATGTGATGTGGTCCATGTTATGTGGTCCCTGGCTACTTTTCTGAGCTCATTTCCAGCCTTCTGGTTCCTATCACTCCAGCCTTATCATCCTTCTTGCTGTTCCTTAAAAATGCCAACAATGGTCTAACAATTGCATTTAGTTTTCCCTCTGCCTTGAACAACATTCTACCATATGGCATATGGCTTGTTCTCTCGTTTCTTTCAGGGATCTAATCAAATGTCACCCTATCAATGAGGCCTTTTCTAACCCGCCTATTTAATAGACTCCTATCCTCCCCCAAATGCATTCCTCATCCTCCTTGATTTTTATTCAAATTAGGTATCATTTTCTGACTTGTTTTATACGTGAATTTTTTTTTAAATCTACCTCCTCTTGTAGGAGGTAAGCTTCTGGGGACACAGATTCTTTTTGCTTAAAATAGTGCTTGAGATATAGTGCTCAAAAATTATTAGCTGAAAGAATCAATCTGTGGCTCAGAAGTCAGATCAGACATCATGGGATCAGACATCAGATAACCTTGATTTGACTCCTAGCTTTTCTATATCCAAGTGATATTGGACAGATTACTCACCCATGTTTTATGTTTTCTCATCTTTCAAATAGTGATAATAATCCTCATCACACAAAACTATTTTAAGGATTAAATAAAACAAAGTATGTAATGTGTTTAATACAGAGTGACTTGGTGTTAAGTATTCAGTATATGACAGTGCTACTTAATATAGAAACATGGTCAAGATTGGGACTCAAAGGCCCTAGGTTATAATTATGACTAGATATTGACTGTGTAATTTTAGGGCATTTACCTTTTTAATATTAATTCACTCCATCAGCTATGAATAAGGTGGTGGGATGAGAAAAATGCATAAGATGCAGTCCTTTCCCTCTAATCTTAGTTATGTGATCTTGGGTAGGTCACCTAACTTCTCTGTGCCATTTCCTCATTCGCCAAATGAGAATAACATAGTAACTACCTTATAGCTTTGTCATGAGGATTAAACGTGTTACTATGTGAAAACAATGTCTAGCCCTTAGAAATTGCTCACTATATTGGCTACGATGATGATTATGATGATTCTAGTCTGGAATAGGAGTCAAAGCATCTAGGCAAAGAACTACAATATGGTGCAGTGAGAGAAAAAAATAGTCATCAACTAGGAAAATGTCTCTTAACTGGAGTTTGCCCATAACTGGTAAATGCCATGATAATCGGGAAATTTTAAAACTGCTGTCTACAATAACCTAACTCCCTACCACCAACCCCAGAGCAGCTGGAAAGACAAATTTCTCTGATTTGATAACTGGAATTTAAAACTTTTTATTAAACATAGGTAAAAAGGTCGCAGTCTCAAACGGCGTTTTAAAGGAGGTCAAGGGAACAATTGACTTCCCTGCCCCAACCCTCAAAAAAGTTAACATATTGCTTAAATTTCAGAACGTTTAAATGGACTCCCCAGAGGGCAAGGGCAACATGTAACTCCCTGAACGAAGCAACCAAATTAAGGGCACAAAGGTGTGTTTTACGGCAGTGCTGTCACCGACTAAACGTCAGTACAGGATATTAAAGGGTGGTCCTGGAGGCTGAGTGGGAGCACACCAGGTGAGAAGGGGGTGGGGAGGGAGGCCTCACCTTTGGAGAAAAAACACAGCAAGAGCCAAGGCGTGAAAAGTGCACGTGGGTGGCTTGGCACAACCAAAAGGAAGCTTTGGCGGGCGGGGGATGGGCGGGGGGACAGCCAGAGAGCAGGACGTGTACAGAGAAGAGTGCGGACTGGGGCCTGCCAGATGAGGGAGAAAGCCCCCCCTCCCGTATATCCTGATCACTCAGCATCAGTGTCCCCTCGAGATTCCCCTCTAGGGGCTCCCGGTTGTTGGGTTCCCTCTTGCTCCCGCCACTCTTCCCTTACCTCGTTTTCCAGCCTTTCCCTCTCTCCCGCCTCCTCCACCCCGCCGGAAGTGGCGTGCTAACTAGCGCGCCGTACAGCGCCAGAAAGGTTCTGCCGGAGCGGGAGAAAGGGTTCCGGTGAGCCTCACTGCGCCTGCGTGCGGGCGCGAGCGGTCAAAGCGCCTTCCGGAGGCCGCCGAACTGCGCTTCCCTCCCGGTCTGTCCCTTTCGAAGTACCCTGAGCGAGATTCAGGGAGGCCACCGCCACTGGAGGGGCGTTTTCCTCTAGCTCTGACACCTCCCGGTGCCCAGCTACTCCGGCCCTTCCCCTTTGACCCTGCTCTCGGCGGGGTGAGAGGTCGGTGGCCATCTTGTGGCGGCGGCGCGGGCGACTGTTACTGCGGAGACCCATCCCCTCCCCCTCCTTACCCCCCTGGCAGTCTGTCAGTCTGTGAAGAGCCACGCAGGCAGTCAGGTGAGGCCCCGGCCTCGTGCCGTCGCTCTTCCCGCCGCACTGGGCGGCCCAGGCCGCTCCCTGCAGGGCCCCACCGCCGCCACCATGTCCTCCTTCTCCGAGTCGGCGTTGGAGAAGAAGCTCTCGGAGCTGAGCAACTCTCAACAGAGCGTGCAGACCCTGTCCTTGTGGCTCATCCACCACCGCAAGCACGCGGGACCCATCGTCTCTGTGTGGCACCGCGAGCTCCGCAAAGGTAAACACCCCCTGTCCAGCTCCTTGGGCCCTCCCCTGATTGACCTCTCCCCAGCCCATTCCCGAGGCTCCTCTAGCTTCTTAGTTGAAGCCTGCTTTCCAAGCCCGGGCCTCTGATTGCGCTTCTGAGGTTGGTGACAGTGTTATCCCCATTTCTCGGAAAAGGAAACTGAGGCCTGGGAAGGTTTAGGATACTTGTCTGAGGTTCCCAGACTCCCAGTTCAGCCAGCCCTTTTCCCAGCCCGCGGACTACTCCTGACACTTGTGACTGTTATTATCTGGACAGCTTTGCAGAGGGCATTGGCCCTAGACTGTTGTGTGCCAGGCACTTTGCTGGGCATTTGGAGTAAGACACAGAGGACTCTGGAGTAAGACTGCCTAGATCGAGTCCTGGCTTAGCCACTTATTTCGCTGAGTGATACTGGGCTGGTTTCTTCATCTCTCTGTGCTTCTGTTTTCTCATCTGTAAAACGAGACAAGGATGGCTGCCCCTTACAGAGCCTTTATTCTGTGCCAGTCACTATGCTAAGACCTTTATGAATATCCTCACATTTTAGTCCTCAGAATGGCTCTGTGAAGTGGGTACGGTTACCCCCCATTATGGAGAGGTTAAGGGGCCACGCTACCTAGACCTTACCTCTCAGGCTCCTCTTCTAGTGCATCTTTCATTGATTCGAGACCCTGCTTGGGATCTGACAGGCGTTCATTGAGCTCAGCCGGTTATGTGCCAGGTGCTGGGTTGGATGCTTGATAATACGTTGACTCCAGAGGCCATCTGCCTGGAATTTAAGCCTGGTGTTGCCATGCACTGACCCCAGCAGCCTAGCCTCTCTGACCCTCAGTTTCCTTACCTATAAAATGGAGGTGATGAAAACTGGTATTTACTGTGCCTTTAATTATGTGCCAGGTGCAGTACTGATATCTTTACATACATTGTCATTTTTTAAATTCTCAGAGTTCTCTGGAGTAGGAACTTTGCAGATGAGGAAAAACTGAGGCTCAAACAACTTGCTGTGGTAAGGAGTAAACAGGGTAATCCAAATACAAATGAACATCCCACATGGGGTCAAACACAGTATAGGCGCTTCATAAATAACGGTGAAATGGGACTACTGATTACTCAATGTGAGGCATGGTCTTTGCCTTCAAGTTGCTTACAGTCTGGTGGGGAAGGTAGGCACCTTCACAGCTGTTCCCCTAATGATTCCATAGCAGAAAGCTGAGGAAATGGAGATTAGAACCACTTTGGGCAGCCTCTGTGTCGTAGGCCCTTTATAATATAGGAAGTAACTTTACGTGTGTTTTCCACTATCTGTGAGATGGAGACTCCTACCTGGATGGTGAAGTGGTATTTTCATTGCCGTAGAGCTGGTGAGGCTAGACTACTACATCAGGCTGTCAGACACGAAAATCCAAGAATCTTTGAGGAGACCCGGTTCTAGCCTTCTAGCACAGACTCCCCTTTCCACAAGTATGTGCCATACTGAGATAGGGGTCCCTTCTGGGCAGTTGGGGAATAGAGCCTAGAGCCCACAAATCCTCCTCCTTGTACCCTATTTGAGTTATGGAAAATAACAATTCAGAGACTGCATTCATCTGTGAAGCTCCTTTAACCCTAATCTCATGATCCTAGTTTCCTGAAACCTTATGTTTTAAGGAGACCAGCATTATTATCTCCCCATTTTATAGATGAGAATGTAAAGATAAGGAGAGATTAAGTGCTTTGTTTAGGGTGTATGGCTGGAGTATCAGCCCAGCGTCCTCCAATGCCAAAATTTGTGCTTTCAAGTACCCAGTGCCTCAGTCCCCTTTAATAAGTGAAGGTGATTGTCTGACTCCAACCAACCCATAGCACTTTTGTTGATTAGAATTAATCACTGTATCCCACCCCATCCCACACTAATTTAGCATTTATTCATTCTTAGTAGTTCTGTTTTTTCACTAGATTTGTGTTTTGTGGGAGAAACTAAGTCTTCTTATTTCTTTGTAATGCCCATGGCATTTAGCATGGTACCTTTTAACACAGTTTAAAAATAGGTTAGGAGGGACGCCTGGGTGGCTCAGTTGGTTAAGCCGCTGCCTTCAGCTCGGGTCATGATCCCAGCATCCTGGGATCGAGTCCCACATCGGGCTCCTTGCTCAGCGGGAACCTGCTTCTCCCTCTGCCTCTGCTTGCCACTCTGTCTGCCTGTGCTCACTCTGACAAATAAATAAATAAAATCTTAAAAAAAAAAATAGGTTAGGAATATGATTGTGGTCTCCAGTGTCATTTTCATGGTTGAGTAGAGGATCCAAACAGCACTACGTACAGCTTTCTGTGAAATGTTTTATATCCACAATGCCCAGCAAGGTAGCCATTTGCTACGTGTGGCTGTTGAGCACTTGAAATGTGTGACTAAGGAACGAAAGTTTTATATAATTGTGTTAGTTCAAGTGTTCAATAGCCATATGTGGCTAGTGGCTACCATATTGGATAGTACCAAGGTAGAGATGCTCTTCCAAGCATCAGGATACAGCTTCCTAATAACCCAGGCCTCATTCATGAATAGAGAATGCTCCCACACAGAAGTGGAAAAATATTTTGTGCCATTATGTTCAAATTGACTAGCCCCTTAGATTCTGGCCCACCCTGAGTCTTTAGAAGTGGACATTTCTATCTGGTCAAGTCATTTCCCTAAGATGTTTACAGATTCTGTCTGAATCGCCTTCAAAATATTTACGGGGTTTATAGAAATTACTATTTTTTGCTTAAATGCTACTTTTATTCTTGATGGGTTACTGTCTTTCCACTAGGAATAATTCTTAATTTATCGCTTTGGGCTCTGTCCTAGGTAGAACTTCCTTTCTTTATTGTGAAGTTTGATGTAAAATGCTCCTTAGTGAGTATTTTTTAGTAATGTTTTTATATGTTGGCCTGAATGCAGATAAATAGCCCCCCTCCCAACTTTTTTAGATGTCAAAACCAGCTAAACAAGTTGAGTTTTTTGGTCAGCCAGTTATATAAATTTTGCCTAGTAACTATTCCATCCCATTTGGAATGGGCATAGATAGGGAGTGAAAGGATATACTGTGTCATATTGGAAAGACATCTGAATAAGTGAGTTGTCACCTGGGTCTAGAGTAGAGGGTGTGAGTATTTAAGTGCTCTGGGCTTTGTCTTATGACCTTTACACACATGGTACTCATGTTGGCTTCAGGATGCTGGATGTCGAGGGATAAATTTTGACTAAATCCCCATTGCAAAGTTTGAGGATGATGAAAATTAATTGGCATTGTAAATAGTGAAAACTTTGGCTCTCTGGCCTCTTGGCTATCATGTTTGCAGCACTGAAAAAAATGTATCATGTCTTAATTGTCGAAATTGACATTTTATACAATGGAGTCTGGGTTTTTAAACATGAAATATATGGCATTTGTAAAGCATCACTTAGTCAAATTACCTTTGTTGAAGTTCTGGTGTACTTTGGAAACTGTTAACTCATAACATCATGGACTTAGTAGTTTTACTTGTTGCAACATTCCAGACAAGGTTTACTTAAAAAAAAAGAAAAGCCTTTGCTATAAGATACCTTTGTAGCAATGGTAGAATATTGTAACTATTGACACTTTTGATCTGCTTTTGAATAATAATTAAAGTTGTTAAAGATTAAATATTACCGTCAGTCAGCTATGTAAACTAGGTTATTACCAGAAGGTTAATACAGCTCAAGATATCCATATTTAATTTTATGAATACTTTAAGTCATCATTTTAAACTATTACATGCTTTTAAAAATCTTGTTTTTAACTTGGGTTATTCTTCTGTAGCTACCTTTAAAAATGTCACATCTTATGCCTGCTGTGTCAGAATTTATACATGCTGTGTGCATATCAAAAGAAACAAGTGGTTTCTGAGAGGAATAGAGTTAAGGACTAGTTTTTCAGGTATGTAAAGGTTGATATAAGGCTTGCTTGAGTTTTTCAGGTATTTTAGCATTGGAGAAAACTTAGTGTTTTGGACTGTCTGATTGTATTCTTATTTATTTCTTTTAAAAGAAAACTGGGACCAAAAATGATAGTGATGTAACTTTATGGTTGAGAAGTTATGTGCATAGAAGCCAGGAAATTCAGTAATGTTCCCCCAAGCAACTGTAACTCAGACATAGTACATGAGGTTTTTATGGTTTAATATACGATGCCATACAGAGTAATAGGAAATACTACATTTAGTATGTATAAGAGAGAAGAATTATGGTTTCTGTGGGAGCCATAATTTTGCATATCCAGAATTCAGACATCTTTAAATTTTCAATAATAATGTAGCATTAATATATATTTGTATTTGAGATAAACATCCGTTGGTGCATATAGAGATTCTCTGGATCGTAGAGTTATTATCATTGATGATTGTTATAGGAATGTTTAGAGAAATTCTCAGTGTAGGAACATAAATTACAAGAATCTATTTTAAAACTGAAACCTGGCTCAGTCTTCATTCTGCAGTATTTGGTAATTAATAGTGAATTAAAAATGCTCATCTTTGCAATAGAATAAACCTTGGTTTTATTATGTCTTCTTGAGGATATTGACTGCTTATCCTTTAGGAATTTTCTTTGGATTATCTTTATTTTACCATCAGTTATTCTGGTTAAAATATTACAGAAATGAAGATGGCCCATTCTTGTTTTATTTTGTTTTTCAAACTTGTATTCTCAAACCTTTTTTGTTAGTGATGTCAACAAGTTATTTAAGTTGTTGTTTCAATTGTAAAGGAAGCCTGGTCTCAAGTAAATAATAACTTGTCTTAATATTCTTTAGGAGTAGCTTAGCGCAGAAGAATTGTGCATTGAGAATTTCCTTGGTGTAAATTAAATTATCTTTTTTTTCTTTTTTTCCAGCCAAATCAAATAGAAAGCTTACTTTTCTGTACTTAGCCAATGATGTCATCCAAAACAGTAAAAGGAAAGGACCTGAATTCACTAGAGAATTTGAATCTGTCCTTGTGGATGCTTTTTCTCATGTTGCCAGGTATGTTTGGATTTTTTGTTTGGTTTGGTATTTAAATGAATTACCCTTTCTTCCTTACTGTTCTTTCCTTTTCTGGGAGAGCCTTTGCAAATTGACAACTTCATATTTTACAGGGGTGTGCTTTACAGAGTGTTGGAAAGGCCGAATTACAGTTTTATGTTCTGCTGAGCCCTTCAGCTGTCTCAGATGTGTAAACATTTTGATGCATTGAAGGGATTGAGTCTAGCACTTGTAGAACATCTTTTTTCCTAGCTGTATTCATTTATTGAATTCATTTTTTGAATGTGGTGTTTCCCTTGTTTTGGCTGAGTTGTCTCATTAGCTTATGGTCAGAACACAAAGCTAAATAGTACCAGGAAACATTCCAGCAACAAATATCTTGCTATTTTAATAACTAATATCTTGCTATTAAGATAGCTTGCTATCTTAATAGCAAGATATTAGTTAGTTATGCCTTCATTTTTACTTGTTTCCTTCTAGATGTCTAGATGTCTCGTTTACTAAAAATAGTGGTTATTACTGTAACTGCAAAGATAATAATTGTCAGTGTGGAAAGTAGATACTAAATCTCTGTCACTATTGTGTTTTGTGAACAAGAAGACTAGAGTATAGAGCACACATGTAACTAATATCACAAGAAATTCATTTGATTAAAACGTCTACAAATCACTTTTATTTATTTAAAAACAAACTGCTTTTCTGTAGACACAAGTTAGTTGCCCAGGAGGAGCAAAGAAAAACTATTTTCCACTAGAATATTACTTAGTAAACGCATAATAAACATCTTTGCAGAAGGAAATTGGGAAGGCCAAAAAAAGGAGACCAGTTCGTTAAACAAAGTTGTTCTAAGGTCTGAAGTCTACGTGAAAGGCCTCAAATGTATAAATGAGCCCAGCATTCCATGAAAGATTTGAGAAGTTTGAAGGAATAAAATTAAAAATCCGAAAGAAAGAAATGATACCTAATTTTCTAAAGATGGGAAAAAGATTTTTGTTTGTCAGCGATGTAGCTGGCTCTAACTTGAGATGAACATGGACACCGAAGAAGCAGAATGCATTATGAGCTGGAAACAATCCTGAACCCCGAACAGACTGCTAGGATAGCCATCTCAAATTGGAGCCGGGCATTTTCTTGTTTTGAGGAGATGTGGTTCAGTTTCTTAGGCTGTAGCTCTACTTCCAGCACTGTCTCAGTGACCTTGGACGTGTTACTTAGCTTTTACTGACAGTTCAATTACAAGTTTCCTAACTGGTTAGAAGGGGACGACACCACTTCCCTCACTGAAGTTGTTGTGGGGCGGAAGTACACCAGTCTGTTTGAAAACTTGTAGTACGGTGCCCAGTCACCAGTCTTTGCTCAGTTATAGAAGTATGCTAAATTGTAAACTTTGTGACAAGAAGGACCGTTTCTTTTTTGTTCTTCACAGTATCCCAGGCACCTAGTAAAGTGTCTGGCATAGAGCTGTCAGGTTTCATAGCTTTAGGGGATACCATTTATGTAGCCTTGATGTGATTGGTGTTCCAGGAGTTGGGCAACATTGTGGTCTACCCTGGTATAGTAAGGATTCAGTAAATATTTGTTGAATGAGTTAATTAGGGTATAGGAAACTGACGAAAATAATTTCCTGTAGGACTAGGACACAGAACATTTTTATTTAAAATTGAACAATAATCGTTAACTGCCCACCAAACCAGAAAGGGTAAGTAGAAAGGAATAGGAGAAGGGGAATGTGAATGGGCGGTACTGGGATTGAATTTTCTATTTGGTCTAACATCTTAAAGCCTATCTAGGAGGCGCTGTAAAAATGTCTTTGGCAGATTCTGTGTATGGCATTAATGTGGAAAGTAAACCTGGTCCTTTTCAATGAAAAAAAAAAAAAACAAAACACAAAACTCTAATTCCTTCTTTTTTTTTTTTTTTTTTTTTTTTTTTTTTTTTTTTTTTTTTTTTTTTAAATATTTTGCATTCTTCTTGTTCTTTCAAGGTCCTTTTTTGGTATTAGATTCAGGATCCCCATGTTTCTAAGCCCTTTCCTCCTGCCGTTAGAAAAGCCGCTGCTTAACTTCAATCCTGATGTACCCTATCCATAGTAAGAAGTATTCTCTCTGGTTTTCTGTGCCCAGTTGATGAACAAAGATAGTGGACCCATTAATATTGACCAAAGTTAATGAGGAATCTTTTTATGATAACTTCCTACCTCCTCCCTCACCGCCCCCCCAAAAAAACCCAAACCAAACCTCTCAAGTCAGAGGAAGCCACCAAGCTCATAGGTTAGATTTAATTTGAATAGTAGTTTAATTACCTCGACTTTGGACTTTTTTCCCACACAGATGCCTTCTTACTTTCTCCTGAATTTGGAGATAGTTGTGTGCACTTTGTTTTTATTCAACATATATTTGAGTGCCTTCCATGTGCCAAGAGCTGATGCAGACACTAGAGTAGCAGCAGTGAACAAGGCAGGCAAGGACAAAGAAAGGAGCAAGATACTTTCAGAGGGTGATAATATGGACATAATGAAATAGAATGACATTCTGGAGTCGGATCTCTTCTAGTGTGATGAAGGAAGGCCTCTCTAAGGAAATGACATTTGAGGTAATCATGTGAAGTAGGAACAAACAGCTATTAAAAAGAACCTAAGGTAGAAATAATCTTGGCATGTTAAGAGGATCAGAATGAAGGCCAGTGTGGTTAAAACAGATGTGTTGAGCAAAGGGAAAAGCGGTATCTGGGTAAGATCAGAGAGGTAGGCAGGTGCCAGTCAAATGTGTCTTAAAAGCCTTGGGAGAGAATTTTATTCTGGTGGGATGTCAGTGACAGGTTTTAAGCAGGGGAACGATATATTCCATCACATTGTTAAGAGGTCCCTGTGGCTTGGTGTGGAGAATGGATTATAAAGGCCAAGGGAATATGAAGGGTATTGCTCTGCTACAACCTAGAGATGACATTGGATAGAAGTCAGGGCAGTGAGAAGATAGTAATAGCTTCCAGATTATCAAATGTTTACTTTGTGAATGGATTTGCTTCACCCCCCCCCCCCACTAAAACTGATAAGACTTGGGGGAGCTTAGTGGAACTGGTAATGAAGGAAAAGAGAAATCAGATTATTTCTAGGTTTTTGACATGACTAAGTGGATGGCTGCTGGTGCTATATGCTGAGATCAAGTTTGGGGAAAAGATGTGGTAGAGGAAGTCAGAAGTTTTGTTTTGACCATGCTAAGTCTGAGGTGGCTAGTAGATATCCCAAGGGGGTGATGCCAGATAGGTAGATGTATATAGATAGTCTGAAGCTCAGTAGGAAATTAATTTCTGGAGACATAAATTTGGAGTTACCACCATATACACACTTATTTACTATTGTGTCATGGATTCCCAAGACCACTTCCAGGTTTGGTGACTTGCTAGGAAGACTCACAAGACTCACCATATGGTTGTGTCTATGGCTGCGATTTATTACAGTGAAAGGATAGAAAGCAAAATCAGCAAAGGAAAAGTTGAATCGGCTCAGTCCAGAGGAAACCACATATAAGCTTCCAAGAATCCTCTCACAGTGGAGTTACACAAAACATACTAAATTCCTCCATTTTTGAGTAGTGACAACATGGGTGAAGTGTTGTATACCTGGGAAGCTCATTAGAGTCTCAGTGCCCAGGGTTTTTATTGGCATTGGCCACAGGTACCCTCTGCCAAAATTCCCAACTCTCAGAAAGAAAGCAAGTATTCAGCATAAATTATATTGTTTGCACAAACAGTCTAGGCACAGTAAACCACCCTGATTATCACTTAGGAAACTGGAGGAACACTCCTGAAACCCAAGTTTCCAGATGCCAGCCAAGGGCCAGTGTGGTGAGCAGGCCTTTCTAAGGGTGGCAGTCTCAGGCTTGCTACGCTCTTTTCTGCATGATTGGCAACGGACTATTTCTGCTTCAGTTTCACAGGAGGCTCTGTTGGAAGTGCTGGGGATATTTAGAAAGAATTCCTACTTTTAGTAGGCTTATCACAGGGCTACTGTGCATGGGATAAGATAGAAACACAAATTATAGTGGGTGTACCAAGGAAGTGCCATTAGAACTAGAGAGGAAGAAAAGGCCCCCAAGTTTAAGCTTGGTGAGGCCTCAGCTGGCACTTCAGGCAGCAATTCTGTATGTATCATACGCAGTTTATACTTTTCAGATCAGTTTTGCAGTGATTGAATTTATAATTAAATTAATTAAATTGTGTTTAAGTTATACTTCCTTATCGTTTTCTGCTTACTCACTGATTAATAGCAAGGACTTTTTGGTGTTTTTTCGCTTAAAGATTTCTCAGTTCAGGATGGAGTTAGTGCACCCTGGAAAGATAATTCCGTCTGTTATAAAACTACTTTATTGCTTTAGTTGTACCCACTTCCAAGTGCTAATGGGATTTCATTTCGTTGGAGCTACTTAAGGCAAAACCTCATGAGTAAAAAGACTTCTAGAGTGTTCTATCTGTAGCCTTGAAACTTACCTGGCAAAACTTTGACTTTTATGATATTGCTCCAGGAATTAGCCTATCCTGACTAATTACATTCACCAGTTAAACTCGAGCTCCTATTTGACTTTTGCCTTAAGTGGTAAAAGCCTTTTGAAAATGACTCTGTGTCATTTATTATCAGTTTTGTGTATCAGTTTCCATCGCATACAGTAATGTGGCTGAATCTATACCCCCAACCAGTCTTGGTCTAAATCGAGTCCCAAATATTTAGTCTGCATTATGTCCCCCACCCTTTCATGATAGGTTTCTCTTTATATTAAGTGAACAGAGAATTTGCAGAGAACAGGTTATAAAAAGTATCAACCAGTTAAGTTCTGGTAAGTTGTGATTTGGCTATACTAGTTATTTTCTAAGACATACATTTGAGACTTGCTGTTTCCTTCAGGATAAAGGCCACATACTTAATATGGTGTTCAGGGCCCTCATAATCTGATTCCACTCTGTCCCTCCAGATTCTTCTGCTATTTCCACATACTCCGTATATACTTAAACCACCTGCATTGCTCCCAACTTCTCCCTCTTCATCTTGTTCTCCTTTGGGGATTCCATTCAAAGGAGAGGAGATAGTATGAGCAAAGGCACATGTGTGACAGAGAGCAAGTTCTGAGCAGAGGGTAAATATGTTTGAGGGCCCTGGTTGAGGTGTGGAAAAGGAAGGGGCTGTTGGGTCAGGCTCTAGGCCTTGTCTTTGTATTACAAGCGCAGTATTTCATAAACCTCATTGAATGAGCAGGTGAATGTTTAGCTGATGCCTGATACAAATGGCTTTATTGTGGGAAGATGATTCTTGAAAGGTAACTAATTGTATGGCCTATCGAAATCTAACTAAAAATTTTCTAGAAAGATTACAATGAGGCCAATATTGTGCCTGTTCTAGGGTGGGTCGCCGTGTGTGTGTCGGAGGGAGAGGACAGATCGCTGCCCTTGCGGAAGCTGCATTCAGATGGGCAGAATCTAAACAACAAGTAAACTGAATAGCATATCAGAAGCTAAATTGCATGGAGAAAAATTAAGCGTAGGGGTGGGGAGCATTAATTTTAAACAGGGAAATTAGGAAGGGGTGCTTGAGCCATGCTGCCCTGTAAGGAAATGTGGTTCCAGGCAAAGGCCCTGAGTCAAGAGGGCCAGAGTAACTATTAGGGAGTGAAGAAGGGAGAGGTTAGGTGAGGCCAGAGAAATAATGAGCTGTGTTGAGAATGGCTTTGTAGGCTTTATGAGAACTTTCACTTTTATTTTGGGGGAGAATGAGAAGAACCATTGCAAGTTTTGAGCCAAAGGGTGACATAATTTGCCTTGATGCAACAGAATTTTTAAAGCTTGAGATTAGTTTGTAGGAGGGTAAGGGTGGAAGCAGGGAGACCAGAAATCAGGCAAGAGAAAATAGTGGCTTGGACCACCTTGACAGAGAGGAAAGGGTGAGAAGCAGTTTGTTTCTAGATATATTTTGGAGGTGGAGTGTTTTTATCACCAGTATCAAATGATTCAGTCATAGCTCTAAGTTTTATAAGCTACCATTGAAATTTTTTTCCCTTTTTCCCCCTTCACCTTTGACTAAAAAAAAGTTTGACAAAAAAAAAAAATTTTTTTTTTTGTACTCTGATTTAGTACTTTGACTCTAATGCAGTAAAATTTGCCACTCCTGTTTCCTAAATGATGCATCTGAGCAGCTCAAGCTGAACCCTCAGGTGACCTTGAGTGTTGCCATAAATTGTAGAAAAGTGCCATCAGGACATATTTCCTTTGTACCTCTTTCTTCTTGAAGTTCCTGTTAAAGATCTTGGCTTAGAAACTAAGGTGTCAGTGTATCCCTTCTTGTTGGAAGTCACTCAGAGTAAGATCACTGACATCCAGACAGCTTTATAAACCAGAACAAGTCATAGTAACACTATGGATGGTGATAGAATTTGTTTTCCTTTCAGAAAGTCTTCCCACACTCTTCCACTTGGTGTCTCTTATTTTCTGGTAAGCAGCTGTTGCACACTGAGTGCTAGTGCTAGTTATCTCATTGAAAATACTCTGTTTCCAGAGTACAGTATGTCAGAAAAAAAAAACGGTATAGCTTCTCTCAGATATAAATTACAAAGGACTATGTTATGCTCAGTGTGTTCTAAGATTACCCACTAGACACCTTTGTGAGAATGGGGACTACATACCTAACCCAGAATTAAAATAATGATGAAGTAGTTAATTTAAGTCGAGATCAGTCTTGGTATATGTGTATGATTGTATTTATAAGACATGTAGAGATGTTGATGTGCTAGCATTGATGGGTCATGGTGAATTTATTCCCCATTTTTTTTTTAATCATTTTTTTTCCTACCCTTAAAGGTTTTGGCTCCCTTTAATTTCCAGCAGAATGTCTGGCCCTACATTTTGATTAATGTCTTCTTATAAAGCAAGCTGTCACATTTGAAATGATCGATTTTTGATAATTCTCGGTAACAATCAGCGATTGGCTTTTTGCCCTATTTGCCCCATCTTTCAAAGGAGATAAGGACAGATTACTTCTATAACATACTCCCTCTGTCTTCCCTACACACCACAGGAAGAATGTAGTTTTGGGTCAAATTTTGGGTATCTGTTTGTCACAATGTGTGTCTTACTCTTCCATCTGTGTTTAAATATGTAACTCATTTAGTAGGTCTGTCCTAATTAAACACAAAAAATCTTAAGCTTATATCTATCTTTTCGTCTTTTCTGGGCAGAGAGGCAGATGAAGGCTGTAAAAAACCTTTAGAAAGATTGCTGAACATCTGGCAAGAAAGAAGTGTGTATGGCGGCGAGTTCATACAGCAGCTGAAGCTGTCTATGGAGGACTCCAAGAGCCCTCCCCCCAAAGGTAGAAACATCACCACATGTTTACAGCTCTTGGTCTTTGCCTACTTTCGAATCACATATGAAAAGCTGCAGTGGGGGTTGCTGTGAACCACCAGCGATTGTATGATTCTTCAGAGAGATGATCATAAATGATGGTGAGAATTTATGTAGTGCTCGCAGCGTGTAAGCCTGGTTCTAGTATTCATGCTATCCATCATCTCACACCCTTAACTTTGCTGTGTATTCTCTGTGGCTCTCTTCTGCCTTGGCAGAGAGTTTCCGTGCACAAGGGAAAGGAACAACAACATTGTTTAGTTTTGGGGAACTAGGAGGCACCTTGGACTAAGATTTTGCCCTGGCCCTACCACTGACTACTCTGGGGTCTTGAATATGTCCCTTAGCCCTTCTAGAGCTTGGTTTCATCAAATGTTGGTGTGGTTTTGGAACGTGCTTTTGCTGTTGGTCATCTTGCTGTCTGTAATTGATTTTGGTCTTTACCGAACCCAGAATATCCTCCAGAAGAATGTACATGTATGTGTGTGAACCTCACCGAGTCCTCTTAAGAGCTTCTTTTTCTTTAAAGAGGAGTCAGATCAAACATTATTTGGTTTGTAGGTTTGTGGTTAGTTGCACGGTTTAATTCTAGTTGGCATGACGTGTTTCTGAGCTACAGATTTGATCTGACTGCACACGAACTCATTGTCTGGAAGGATAAGTCTAAGTACTAAGGTAGTACTTAGGATCCTCTGTAATCTGAACTCATTTACTTTTCCAGATACTTCTTCCATTTCTTCACATGCACCATGGTCTTTGGCCATACCCAACAGTTTCCTTTCTGGGTGCTCTCAGGGTACCTTTTCCTTTTGCATCTGGTGTTACCTCTGCCTGAAATGTCCTCTGCTGTTTTCACTGTGTGGTGATCTCATTCTTTAGGAATGCTCTTCTCATTTTGTCATTTTCCCTTGTCTAGGCACATGTAGCCCTTCCCTCCATGTTCCTCTGGTACTTTGTATATGCCTCTGCTATAGCATTTAACCATGGTTAGTTTACCTGATAATATCATTCATTCAGCAACCCTTTATTTTGTACCTTTCATGAGATCTTCCAGGTCTGAGTTTACATGCATTTTAAGATGGGGCAACTTTCCCATAAAACTACAAGTTAGAGGCTTTGTAAGAAGGACATAAGTGCTTTCGACTGTAGGTCATTGTTTTACTTAGAGTTGATGGGAAACAGTTTTGAAGTCACTCTGGAGGTAGCTTCTGAAAAGCAAGGTGTTCCCTACTTTGGATTCTGGTCGTGTTTGTATTGTATCTTTTGGAGGTGTTCTGGACAATGTTAGAGAATTATTCAGCATTCTCTTCTCTACTCTTAGACTTCATTGGTAAACAGTGCTGATTTTTTAAAACACTTTGGGCAGGTAGGGGAACTCTGAAAGACAATGTTGGAAGCTAAGTGTTGAATTTCAATTTGACAAGCATTTGCCAGACATGTGCTATGAGTAAGTGGCTATGCTAGATGCTATAGGACTGAGCAGAGGGTGGGGAAATAGTTTCGCCCCTCGGGAGCAGTCCGGCAATTTGGGGAGTTTGTGGCAGTGGTAGATTTGAAAATAGCTCCATTGGGTTTCTGATTTTTTTGAGCGCCTAGACATTAACAGCCATTGAGGCAGTTATTCCTCCATGTGGAGGATAAAGCTGATCTAAGGTGATTTCTCTATCTTTGTGCTGTAAAGATGGAAACATATACCAAAGGTTCCAACACGTGTGTTAGTCTGAGCTAACTCCATCTATCTCCTCACCATCTTCTTTGGACCTGAGTTATCATAATATTTTACCTCAGTCCTTTGACAATATTGATGAGTTCTCCAGAAGTTTATTTCTAAAATTATATAGTCCTTTTATATTTCAGCTTTGACTCATGGATATTTCTTTGTCTTGAGACAACTCTAGAATTTACCTTTGAAATAAAAATTTTCTTGTGGAACTTTGACAGTAGAGAATAAACAAGCTTAAAAATACTGTTTTAGAAAAGTAGAACTTGGGTGTATGTACCCATTTCCCCTTGTATAGGACCCAGGGTTCTAAAGTTGTCTCTCTGTTCTTGGGCATACTCAAGCTGTCACTGGACTGAATTGAATTTCATTATTTACTTAAGTCACACGTGAGTGACACAGTATCCTACAATTGTAGAAGGATTTAGAAAAGAAAGGTAGATGCAAAGGAAATAACATTTATTGAGCACCTATTATGTTCCAGCCTGTCTGTTGGCTGCTTTTCATGTTAATTTATTTTAGATTCTTACAACTCCTCTATGAATTTGGTATTATTTTCGTATTTCAGATAAAGATACTAAGACTCAAAAGGGTATAGTTAATTTTGTCCAAATAGATATAATTAATAAGTGGAGAATTCATGTTCTGGTCTATATGACTTTAAAGCCTGTGCTCTTCACACCGTATTTTTTTCCTGGAAGCACATGGATTCAGGAGATTTGAATTAGGGTATGAATTCATGAGCAGGTCACCCAGCTTTCCTGGACCTTAGTATAGTTAGTTTAACTCTTCCAAGCAGGGGTTTGAAACCAGGCTTTCAGAGGATGAATCTCAGCTCTGTCACTTCTAAGCTGTGTGACCTTGGGCATAGCATTAGATCTCTCTGAGCTTCAGGTTCTTCACTGTGCCATATGGCTATTAGTAATAACACCTCACAGTGTTGTCCTAAGATTACTTGAGATAACATGGGTAAATGTTATTAATGAAGTGATGATATGACTTTTATTTGAGACCTATTCCCTGTTTCTAATATCCAGCATTCTGAGTTTCTCAATGATCCAGTGCCAAACGTAGGAGGAGGGTTGTTAGTATTTTTAGTCCCCCAGATTTTGTGCAAGATGAGCTCACATAGTGGTTAAGTGCACAAGCTCTAGGCCCAGCTTCCCCAGGTTTAAGTCTGGTGCTGGCGCTGGCCACTCCGTTTGAGATGATATTGGTGGAATGCTTTCAGAACGGTACGTCCAGCATCAGACCTTGGCTGCAGGGCTCTCTCTTTCCGTGAGTAAAGTTTAATGTGTTCTGTTTTACAGTTTCCTTTATTTGGCAGAGAGAGAACAAAGAATGCAGGAGCTATTGCAAACAATATTTCCTGATTCGTTTCTCATTAATAAAAAGTAATATAAAACCTGCAGGTGTTGGGGTTTTTCTGTGTTTTTTTTTTTAATTTTTATTTATTTGTTTTATTTTGTTTGTTTGTTTGTTTTTTAATCCCAGAAAATTTCAAGTGGATTCCTTGAAAGACCTAGCTTTACAAGTAGATGGCTGCATTTTATAAAGTGTTCAGGAACCTTCAGGCCAACTTTTTGCCTCAAAGTTAATTTTGTAGTCTGCTGTAGTGTCTGAAATTCTACCACAGTCAGGTATCCAAGAGGCATATTAGAAATGCTTAGGGAACCAGGATTACTTGAATGTTAGCCGAGTATAAGACCGCTAGAGACACAGGAACAGGTTGGAGGATAGAGTAGAGAGTGTACAATATGAGGACAGGCAGACTGGGGCCACCTGAAGTTTATGCCCAGACTATAAACAGTGGTTGAGTCAAGAAGCAAGTGTAAATGGTATGGGCAGAACTGAAATGATAGTGGGAGGGTGCCTTGTCTTAAATTGAGTGATAGAAGTGGGGTTGACAGACTTCCTCGGCCATTTTTAATAGCCACCTGACTGGACTGAGAATGCCGGGCATTATAATTGCTGACTTTGTACACATGAGTCGGGACAGTTAACAGAGCAGGCTGTCCTGTTTGTGTAAATGGAGGCACATGGTCATTTTTGGTATAGCGCTGGTATTTTCCAGACTCTGTGCCACGTCTGCTTTCAAGAAGTTTCCAACTCAGGCTTAATGACACTTTTCTAGGTATTCTAAGGATACAAAGAAATAAGATACTTAATGTTTCAGTCGGAGAGGTAAGGCATGTGCCTGCCGGCGCCATACAGCACAGCAGGGCCGGGTGCTGCAGGAGTAGAGGAAGATGCTGGCCCAAGATCCTGCTGCTGTTAACCCCGGGTGGGCTTTGAGCATAGCTGGACATTGTAAAATCACGAGAGGCCGTTCTGGGTTTTTGAGTAGAGGCCTGCGGGCGATTCATTTCTTAAGAGTGTAGTCTAAGTTGGAAAAGGAGTGACTAGCGTCAGGGAGACTGATTGGGACAGTGATCTGCATAAGGCATGGAAAAGGGCACATTTCTGATAAGAGGCTATGGGAAGGAACAGAGAGGAGAGATCTGTAAGCTACATCTCAGAAGTGTAGAATCTGCTGGAAGTTGGGACTTTAGGAGAGATTCTGGTGGTCTCCAAGGCATTGTATTTGGAAGATGGTGCCAGTGGAAGTGTTCATAGTGTAAGTAGGTAGCTCAGGAAAGGAGAAGCCTTATGAAGAAAATGATGAATAATTCATTTCCAGTGGAAATAGGAGAGAACTGAAGTAGGATGACGGTGGTTATCTCTTATTACACCCGCTTCCATCAGGATGGCCAAGGACAGAAATGGGCCTGCATTATTTTCATTAGTTTGATTTCAGTCTTGCAATGCCATGAGTGAGTACCAGTACGAAGTGGTAAAAAGTACTCCAGTTTAGGGGGTGGGTGACTTTGGCTTAGGGCCCAGACGTAGACTGATGAGCTCCTTGACTTTGGACAAACTGCAGTCTGTGGGCCTGGATATATGCTCATAAAGGAAAGCAACAACGTAGGTCTGTCTAAGGCCTTCCACTGCCCAAATTCAGTGATTCTGCGGGTCCTGAGGTGTTAAGTGCTGTGCAGTTTTTATATATAACTTCTGTATGAGAGTTTGAAACTGAAGGATTCAAGTTTTGTAATTTTTCTACCTTCTTTAGTGTATTTAACAATTATTTCATTGAGCACTGTTCTGGGTGCTTGGAAATGGACAAAAATATTAAAAAATTATTTTCGTTTATGTACTTGTTTTAGTGGCTACTCCTAACACATTGCCACTCTGATGCTTTCTAAGTGTCAGTGAGGGTCATACCACACACACTGCACATTAATTAGGCAGCTAGTGTGGTGCTAAGTACTGTTAGATATTTCATATGCAAATTATATACTGTTAGATTTTCTGTTCTACAAATATAGCAGTCCTTGTTTTACATAGCGCAGGACTGTAAAAATGACTATGTAGGCCGAAACCATGCAAAATGATCTTAATAATCGAGGGGAAGAGTTATGATAGTTCCATGACTTTAAAAAGTTTTTTATCAAAGAATTGAAAACTCATGGTTGATTACAAATCTATAGGGAACAAAAAAGATAGCAACACTGATCGTTAAAGAACATAAAACATTAGAAACTTTGAGAAATAAAGTGCTTTATTCTTCTAAATGAATTGCATGATAGGAGTTTGACCAGAGCTTGCCTTCTTGTGTAATCCATGGTGTGGAGCAAGCATCCTGGTTGTTTGGATCGGCTTTCAGTGGTTTACCCTTAGTGCTCTCCGTGTCAGGAGGTATGTTGGAGAGTTCCTATAATGTGAAGAGTTTTGTCAGCATCACTTCCTCGGGGCACGGTCGTCCTTGTCATCACAGCCAATTTCTTATGTTGATAAGTTGGCTTTCACCAGGTGATTCTGCCTGGGGACCTAGAGTTTCTGGGAAGGGGTGGCAAGCCAGTGTCCCCGCAGCCCCCCAAGTCTTCTGCAACTCCCTTTATATTCCGTTCACTTCTAGCATGAGCTTTAGTTTTAGTTTCTGGGCTCCTCTTTCATCTTTGTCATTTTCACTCAATTCCCTGTTCTGATTATTCATTTGAATGAAATGTCATGTGAATTTGATCCCTGGGAGACAACACAACCAAATACTTTGCTGTTTATTTGTGAACTGAAATAACAGTTGTGCAGTGACCATCCAGTGACCTGAACGGCGTGATGTGGCCACTGATTGCGATGCATTTCTGTTACTCACGCAGTGATTTGTGGAGTGAAGTTAGCAGCAAAGTTTGTCCTTCATGCAGTTACTCAGAGTGAATATGCCACCGTAACTGCAATTTGAACCAGGTGTTGGGGGACTGGTGTTGTTTCAACCTTGGTAACAAATCTGTGCCTACTAGAATCTCGCAGAGCGAGGGCTGCCTTGATGGAAATGTTACCATTTTCCTTTATTTAGTAGAACAGAGGAACAAAGCGCTAAGAAAAAATAAAACCCGAAGTACTGACTTGGCTTTCACATCAAGCAGTTTCGTCAGTTAATGTGTAAGGTTGGAACAGGAACTACATCCTTGGTTCCAGGAGAAAATGTTTAATTAAGAAGTGTACGTTACTCTGTTTATAACTCACAGTTTCGGAGGCAGGTGCATGATGACTCCTCCTTTGACAGATGAGAGAGTGTGTGCTGCTGAGGAATTTGACTACAGTGGAAAGAGTACAGATTTTGAAAGTCCTGCCTTTAGATGAGTTTTGAACTTCTCGGGCCTCCGTTTTCTCACCTGCAAGCTGGAGATGCCATATCTCAGAGTTGCACAGAAACTGTTACTGTGCTTGCCACATGTTACCATCGTGTCTTTACTTCCCAAGCCTAACTGTGTCATTTAGACTTACGTCCCACAGATGTTTGGCATTTATTTTGTATTGGCCAGTTGTTGTTGTTTTTTTTTTTTTTTTTTAAGATTTTATTTATATCACAGAGAGATACACAGCAAGAGAGGGAACACAAGCAGGGGGAGTGGGAGAGGGAGAAGCAGGTTTCCAGCCGAGCAGAGAGCCCGATGCGGGACTCTATCCCAGGAGGATCAGGACCTAAGCCGAAGGCAGATGCTTAACGACTGAGCCACCCAGGTGCCCCTGTATTGTCCAATTTGATACAAAAGGAACGATTTTGGAATGGGCACATTTTCATAGCCATTTAAAAACATACAATACAAATAATAAATGTAAACTGTTTGCCTCAGAAGTGGTTAATTTTAAAATAGCGACTTAAGTAACTTCTCTGAATTTTATCAGTCATATTTCTCAGCAATGGTTATCTTTAATTTTAAGATAAAATAAGGTTAGTTTTATTTTTAAAGGGAGAGTTTAAAGGAAATGATGTGTGGAATTTCTGATGTAATTTTATTGATAGATTTCTCTCTACCTCAGGTTTTCCCTGCCATCTGAAATTAGACCATTCCTATGAAACATCTCCTAAGCTGAAATGGCCTAAAGTGAAGAAGCAGTTACCATTAATTTATATGGAAAAATTTTTGTGCATTCCCAGACCCAAAAATAACCTCTCTCAGGCTTTTCTGATACCTTAGGCCACATCTTGCTAACAGATGCACAAAATAAATCGAGATAAAGCACAGATGCTCACAGATACAGCTCAGAGCTCTGGAGGCGTGATGCTGAGATGCTGAGTGTAGTCGCTGGGAAGGAGCTCGGCAGGGCCGCGCTGGCCGCGTGGGGTGCCTGCCGCCTCCATAGCCACTCCCTGCAGCACACATGCTGACCGCTGTTTGCGCTTTGTGCCTTTCTTTGTGAAAGCGAAAATCCTCTTTGAATTTCTTTTGGTTAGTGAAAACCGGTACTATTACTGTAGGTCTTTCATAAAAGCAAGCTTTAGAAAAGTGAGGAATACCTGTTTTTACTTTTTGACATATCTTGCAGAGTGTATAGCGTTTCATTTTATATGCAGTGTATTTTCTGTGAACCCTCCCATACATTGGCTTGCTTCATTATATTCTCATGGGTTTCTTACCACTTTGAGTCTCTTGTTAACTTATATTTTCAAGAGATAAGCTTTTTACTTAAATGTATTAAGTTTGGTAAGTTTCATTTTTAGATGATGGTTTTTGGTAGTATTTTTTCCAGTGAGTCAATCTGAGATGACAGACCTGAGACCATTTTTTGACTCTTCAGTAATGTAGGGAATTACGATCAATTTAAAATAACTAGCGTCTAGGTTAACATTAAGCCATCTTTGGAAATGTACACCCCTTTGCCCTTTTTTTTTGCATGTGGCCCATTGTGCATAGCATTTGACTCCTTCCTGCACGGGCCCTCATAACCCAAATTTTGTGCCCTTTTACTTCCCTCTAGCAACAGAGGAGAAGAAATCTCTGAAGCGAACTTTTCAGCAGATACAAGACGAGGAGGATGATGACTACCCTGGAAGCTACTCTCCCCAAGATCCTTCTGCAGGACCCCTCTTGGTATGTCAGAACTCCCAGAGAGGACACAGTGGCTTGGTGGAGGGACCGCTCATTGAAGATTACGGCCACAGGGTGGCGCCAGGGACCAACAGTATGGAACCACCAGAGGGCAGCTCTTAGGGCACTGGGCGCAAGATCCACCCAGTAAAGCTTGCCAGACAGCAGGCTCGCCTTTGTCTTTGCATGCCATGAGTCTGGATGGATTTATGTGTTTTACAGTATTTGGACTTGGTTTTGTTTCATTCCTAGGACTTGAAAATACTCTCAAAAAAGTAGATATTTGAGAAAGGGTGGATAATGCTACAAAGATATTTGAATGCCCTCTGCGATGGCTTTTCTCCTGTAGCATGGTTATTTTATATAAGTAGACAGCTCATTAGTTTCTAGGATAGTCCGTGTGGCTATAACAAATTTGCTACACTATCACATACTTAAGTATTAAAATAGAGATGAGTTTTTGATTATATATTTGCATTGTTTAGCCCTTCATATGAATTGGCTCAACCTCTGTATGATTGGTTAATTTTTGTTATTTATTTGCTTACTTACTTACTTAACTTATTTTACTTACTGTCAAAGAAAGTGAGACTCAAAGAGATGTTAAATAACTTGCCCAGTGTCTTAATTTGACTCTGGGTGTGACTGACCTCAGAGACCGTGCTCTTTACTGAATTACTGAATTACGTGGCCTCTCATTTTGGCTAAAAGTTTTACTTTATCAAACATAGGTGTCGCTAAGGCCTATGTAAATAGGAAGCAGTTCTGGTTTGTGTTATGTTAAAATGTTGAATGAGATGGGGGTTAAGTGAAAACAGTGTTAGGCCATATAGCTTTGCATTTAAAAACCTACGAGGGGGTCAGCCTGAATTATTAACTTTTAGAGTAATTGGACTACTGTCTACATTGCCACTTATTTACTCCTGGGTCATGATCAACTGGCGAACTTGTCAGCACTCATTGTTTTCTGATTTTTTTTTTTTATATGTTTATTTGTTTGTCAGAGCGAGCAAGCACAAGCAGGGGGAGTGACAGGCAGCGAGAGAGCAAGAAGCAGATTCCCCGCTGAGCAGGGAGTCCTCTGTGGGACTTGATCTCAGGACCCTGGGATTATGATGAGCTGAAGTCAGATGCTTAACCAACTGAGCCATCCAGGCATCCTGTTTTCTGATGATTTAAAATTACCCTTTTAGTGTACAAAGTATGCGTTCTTGGTTTGCTCTTTTCTTCGTCTTTTTCCCCTTTGTTTGTAATTAATGAGTTTGACACATTTAATTTGGGGAGTGGCTGCCAAAATGGAAGCTGTCATCTTTGTGACACTCATTTTGTAAAACAAATCCAAGAAAGAATTGAAGTAGGCATTGTCATTTCATTTAATCAGTCAGTACGCAGTTGTTCAACATCTGTTACACACGCCTTTATGCTATACTGGAGACCAGACCATTCTGTATTAGGAATCATAACATTATTTGAAACTAAGCAGTATGAACCAGGCTCCTTTTTTTTAAAGTTGCCAAAAACATGCTCCTTTAAAAAGGTTGGTTTTTTTGTTTTTTGTGTTTTTTTCCAGGTTATGTAGAATTTCTTCATGTTCTGCTATCGACTTAGAAAAATTAACTGTACATTCTCTTAGAATCCATCGTCCAATCTAACCACTGACCTCAGTATAGACTCTGGTACCGAGCACAGTGTTTTTGTAAATGTCAGGAACAATTGTTTTTTTTTTTTTTTCCTGTTTAATTCTGGCTAACTTTCTTTAAATCCTGTATGTCTTAATGGATAGTGTTGTTTGTGCTTTTATTGTACAGACTGAGGAACTGATCAAAGCTTTGCAGGACCTGGAAAATGCTGCATCAGGGGATGCTACTGTCCGGCAGAAGATTGCATCTTTGCCCCAGGAAGTGCAGGATGTTTCTCTGTTGGAAAAAATAACAGGTAAGAAGGTAGAGTTCGGTCGAAAGGTGAAGGAAGAGGGACATTTCTCTAATGCATCAAACCCTAGGTCATGCTTTTATCTGCAGATACAGATTTCTTCAATGTGGTATTGGGTTTTGCAAACAGCGTAGCTGTTGAAACAGTCCGTGCTTGAGTAGTGATTCTAGGAACTAAGCAGAAATGCAGCATGCCACAACCTGTGGCAATCTTAAGTAAGGTCTGTTGAAAACGAAGGGCAAATTGTGTATGTGATTTGGGGGACAGGAGAGAAGACATTAAATTCATGATCCTCTTGCTAACAAAACTTATGATTCAGTGCTGTGTGATTTATACACTGCACACACACACACCCCATAGATGATAGTGCCTTTAATGTCAAGAATGCCAGGTGTATTTTGTTTGCCATGTCATTTTGCCCTCTTGATGATCACCGCCAGTTAAACAGGGAGGGACAGGTAACATTATTCCTGCTATATGCATGGGAATTGAAAGGAAGGAGTGAAGCACGAGCTAGTATTCATAGAGAATTCTCTGTGTCAGATACTTCTCTTTGTGATAACCTTTTGAGGTCCCTGACTATATATCCCCATATTGCATAGAAGGAAATTGAGGCTTTTGAGAGGTTAGGTGTCTTCGGGCAAGATTGTCGTCTCCATTTTCTTCACGGCATTTGATCACTTCATGTTTCTGTGTCCCATTTTGGTAATTCTTGCAATATTTCAAACTTTTCTACTATATTCCTTACAGTGGTCTGTGATTAGTGACTAGGACTCACTGAAAGTTCAGGTGATAGTTAGCATTTTTTAGCAACAAAGTATTTTTTGATTACAGTGTATACTTTTTTTTTAAAGACATAGTGCTCTCGCACACTTAGTAGAACAGTATAGTGTAACCATAACTTCTGTATGCATTGGGAAACCAAAAAACTCATTTGACTCCTTTATTGTGACATTTGTTTTATTGCAGTGGTCTGGAACTGAACCTGCAATACCTCCGAGGCACACCTCTATTTTAAAGGTGGTTGGGGAAAACCTTTCTGATGAGATGACCTTTGATCAGAGGCCCCCAAGATTAGGAAGCAAGCCGTGAGGATATCTGAGGGAAGCAAGTGCCACCCAGACAGAGGGTACAGGCCGAGTAAAGACTTCAGGTCAGGAGCATGCTTAGCTGCAGGACACAGCTCGGAGGCAGTCTCGATCCTACAGGCACCATCTGGGCTCATTCTTCCTTCCCCAGCTCCGGCAGGTGGACCCTCCTGTCTGTCAGTCCTTCCACCTTTTCTCAGCCTCCACTCCCCTCCGGCCTTACTTTCTTCTCTACTTAGCACAGAGTCTTTATAATCGCTCCCTTACATACGCCCTCAGTCTCTGTTTTTCCTCTTTCCTCTTCACTGTAGTCTTCTGGCAAAACTCCAGCTTTTCTCTTGGCTCATTCCAACTTTTGAGGTTATTATAGTGAGCAACTCATTTATTCTTACTATCAGAATTATAGTCTGTAAAAATTGGGAGCAAATTAACAGAAAGCTAGTAACATGTGTGATTTTATTTATCTGTTTTCACTGACCTAAAGGTCTCATATCTCATAGCCTTTTTTCTTTTTTTTTAAGGTCTACTTATTTATTTGCGAGCGAGAGAGTAAGTGCAAGGGGAGGCATGGGGGGTCTGGGGCAGAGGAAGAGGGAGAGAGGATTTCAAGCAAACTCCCCAGTGAGCCTGATGTAAGACTTGATCCCATGACCCTGAGATGATGACCTAAATCAGGAGTTGGACCTTAACCAACTGACCCACACAGGCGCCCCACTTTTTTTAAATTAATAAATTTATTTTGATTTTTTTTTTTAAGATTTTATTTATTTACTTGACAGAGATCACAAGTAGGTGGAGAGGCAGGCAGAGAGAGAGAGAGAGAGAGAGGAGGAAGCAGGCTCCCTGCTGAGCAGAGAGCCAGATGTGGGGCTTGATCCCAGGATCCTGAGATCATGACCTAAGCTGAAGGCAAAGGCTTTAACCCACTGAGCCACCCAGGCGCCCCTTTATTTTGATTTTTAATTGCAATAAGATACACCTAATTTACAATCTTAACCATTTTTAAGTGTACACTTCAGAAGCTCTAAGCACATTCACATTATTATGCAGCCAGTTTCCAGAACTCTTTTTGTCTTGCAAAACTAAAACTTTATACCCATTTAATAACAACTCAGTTTCCCCCCTCGGCCACCTTTCCTAAATCCAGCTTTGCCTCTGTTCTTTCCTGGACCCGCCCAGGTGGGTGTGGCTGGGAAAACAAATAACACCCCTAAGCTGACTTTTCTTCCCACTTCTGTGGTTGAACAGAAGTTCACCTGCCTGTCAGCCCTGTTCCTTCTCATTGCTCAAGGACAGTGCTCCAGCAGTTGTCCATGTTTTCCCTCTACTGGCTCATGTTGCACAGCACAAAAACATGTACTTTTCTTCCCACAGGGGAAAAACTTTTTTTCTTGACCCATATGTTCCTCTAGTTACTATAGTTAGCCATATTTCTCTGTTCTTTGTAATAAAACATTCTAAATAGAGTACCTGTGCTTATTTGTCTCCTTTTCCCCTCTTCCCATTCTCTTTTGGTTCTGCTTTACTGAAGCTGCTCTGATCAGTGTTGTTGATGATTTCCTTCCATGTTGCCAGTTCGGGGGTGAATTTTACCCAATATTTACTTGTGGTTGTCGTGACTTGATCTTAGTAGCGTTTGGCCAAGTTGGTCATTTCTTCTGATTTGGTGCAGTAGACAGAATAAAAGCACCCCGACCAACCCAGACATCTCTGTCCTAATCCCCAGAACCCGTGAGTGTGTAATCTTCCCTGGCAGTAGGGTCCTTACAGGTGTGATGAAGTTACGGATCTTGAGGTGGGGAGGAGTATCCTGGATGATTCAGGTGGGCCCTGTCTAGTCACAGGGTCCTTCTGAGAGGGAGGCCAAAGGGCAGTAGTAGAGAAGGAGATAGAACCCTGGAAACAGTCTTTGCTGAGATGCATTTTGAAGGTGGAGGAAGAGGCCATGATAATAAATACTAAGATAATACATTTGTGTTATTTTCAGCTCCTTAAATGGTGATAAATCTGTTGTAGCAGTGGCAGCAGCAGGAAAGTAGGACTCTTTCCTAGCTTTCCTCACCGCCCTCCGGCTGTAGCTCTGTCTCCTTGGCTAGTTTCTTCACTCCTCTGTTACCTCTTAATGTTTAGTATTTAGCACTCTTCTCTAGTTAGTTTCACTGACAGTTCCTCTTATCCAGGTTGATAACTTTAAATAATTTTTAGGCTAATAATTCCCTCATTTATATCTCTGTTGTTGACTTGCCATTTGAACTTGAGACTCCTACATCTAGCCTTCTGCTTAGTGTTAATAGTTGATTGTCTCAAAAACCATTTCATACTTGCCCTGTCTGAAACCAAACTTGTCATCTTCTCTCCAAAATTCATTGCTCTCACGGTCTTCCCCTTATCGGTAGAGGAGCCCCTCATCATTCCTGTTGATCAGGACCAAAACCAGTGTCTGACCCCAGTGTCTGATACTGTCACCACTTCCACTGCTACTACCTGGTGCAAGTCACCAACAACCTCACTGGGATTATTGTAGTTGTTTCCTCTTTGGTCTCCCTGCTTCCTCCTTATCTCCCACCCCTAGCCATCGCTCTGTTCTTCACATAACCAAAATAACCAGAGTGATCTGTTCAAATGGAAGTCAGTGCTCAGAGCACTCCAGTTATATGGGCTCCTTGCCACACACTTTCCCCTTCTAGGGCTTTGTACTTGCTGTTTCCTCTGCTTGGAATGATCTTGCCCGAATAGTCATGTTCATGTGGCTTGTTCTCACTTTTTCCAGGCCTTGCTTTACATACCATCTCAGGGAAGCTTATCCTGACCGCCACACTTAAAAGTCCAGTTCTCCCTCTGAATGCCCCATGCTTTCTCCTCTGCCTTTTTTTTTTTTCTAGAATTCTGATCTTCAGCTGATGAACAAGTAAAATGTACTATATTGTTTCTCTTCTTATCTGAGAATGTAAACTCCTTGGGACAGAGAGTTTTTGTCCTTTGTGTCCCCTTTTGCTCTGAGAGCCTAGATTGATGTTGGGCATAATAGAAGCCCACATATTTATTCTGCTAATTAGATGGTTTGGGGCATAGCAGTCCAATTAGAGTGGGTTAAGTGACAGTGGTAGGAGAGGTGGTGGGTACCAGGGTACCAGGTGGGTTCCAGGAAAATGGTCAGCTCTCCTGAGGAGTTCTGTAAAGGAGGCAGGGAAATGGGGCAGTAGCCAGAGAGTGACATGTGGACAGAAGGTAGAGCAGCATATTTGTATGCTGATGATAGTGCTGGTGGAGGAAGAGAAGGAAGTTGAGAGGTGTGGGGAGTCACAAGGGACAGTCACAGCAGCAGAATCTTGGAGTGAGCAAGAGGGAATGGGATGCCCTTGCTCTTGGTTTCAAAGCACTGATCTACTCTTTTGACCCTTAAAAGCCTTTCTAAAAATACTGTGTGTGTGTGTGTGTGTGTGTAATATGTACATATATATACACTTATATATATGTACATATTATTAGAGCTCTAATTTCACCAGATCCACATGAAATTAATTTTTTCATTACTTTTCTAATATAGATCATTCTTTTGTCACTTATTCTCATTTCTTAATGTTGAGCTTTGTTCACCTCTTTTCCAAGAATATCCTCTCTTATACTTTGACACTTCAGCACAGTTTTTTCCCAAACAGTGAGTTACAGCCCATTAATTGGATGTGAAATAAGTCTGGTAAGTAATGATGAAATTAAAACAGACAGACAAACACAGAGTAGAAGATGGAACACTTTGCACATAGTAAGGATAAGTGTTGTTTTATGAAACTTTCATTTCTTTTTATGTGTTTGCATAAAGAGTGTTTCTTACTGTGGGTCATGTTTAAAGAATTTGAAAGAATGTCAGTTCTTCTCAGACCCCATATTTTCTTGAATGGAAGAAGAGAGCTCCTTCCCAGGTTCAAGACTTATTACATGGTATAAGGGGCAGAGTCCTATTTCAGAGACATTTTAGATCCATTTTACAGACATGGTTTTGAGTCCCAAATCCTCTGCTAACCACATGGTATCAAACCTGTCCTATAGCTTTTATTTGGTCTTAGTTTCCACACCCAAGAAATGAGTGCTTGCTTTTGTATTTCAGAAGAACATATGAAGGATTCTTAACAAAATAGTATGAAAACGCTTTCGAAACTCTCAGAGGCAAGGAAAAATTATTTCATGTATGACTATGACCTTAAATATTTCTGTTTGTTTTGTCTGTAGAGCTTTTTCAGGAATAGGCATTTAGAAATCCTTTGCAAGATTTTCCTCCTTGTACAATTGCCTCACATCAGGTAATTCAGAGATGTCCTGTCTTGTTAATAGGAGTGAGTGCCTTTGGATTTCTCTGTCAGCCCATCCATTGTTTGTCTACAGGTTCTGGCTTATTCTTGGACTCTGTACATTGGGAGAGAAACTGTTAGCCTCCCCCAGAAATGTTTGCAATCATGCCTGTGTGATTTCTATATTGTCTCTGTTTTTTGGTCTCATTTGTACATAGACAAAGAGGCAGCTGAACGTCTTTCAAAAACGGTAGATGAAGCATGCCTGTTACTAGCAGAATATAACGGGCGTCTGGCGGCAGAACTGGAAGACCGGCGCCAGCTGGCTCGGATGCTGGTGGAGTACACCCAGAACCAGAAAGATGTTCTGTCAGAAAAGGAGAAAAAACTAGAAGTGAGTACCTGCTGAGGCAGACCCAGGCTGCCCAAGTTTCCCTTCCTCTAGTCCACAGCAAGAGGTTTCTTTGTGCTTTCGTTAACATATTTTTTTTGTCTTTTAAAAACTAATGAGTTGAGAAGATCCACCAGATATTATAGTCATTTGAACTGAGTTGAAAACAAGTCCTGTTTTTGTGTGTCCAAGAAAGAACAAACCAGAATGCAAGAAGCATTGAAACCTTAAAGCATTTAGGATCTTAATACTACTTTAGTTTGAACTCACATTAAAAAAAATTGTAGATCGAGGTACGAAAAGAACAGGTGGTTGGCAAAACCGAAGCATGTGTTGTTGGTAGGATTTGGAAAATACTTAAAATTGCCTTTCTTTTAGGTTATATTGAGATTTCTGACCGGTACGCCATGGTTAAAGCCAGAAAGTAGTCTGCCTGTCAGCTCTGTCTGCAGTCAGTTGTAAAACTTCACAGTAGTGCTTGTGGAGTCCAGTTCTCAAACTGTTGAGAAGGTGCTACTTTCTACCCTGAGTTGACATTAGCCTGAATGCCCTTGGGGAGGGGCTTTAGAACTAGTTCCTTACCCTGCATTTATTTGGCTTTGTAATTAAGTACACGATGGTTTTACATCAGTGCTTGCGTAACACAGCCAGCGGTATGGACATTTGGGAACCTTTGCTTGCCCCAAGCTGCTGGTGGTTTCAGGGGTCAGGACAGTTTTCAGTCAGAGAATCTGTTCTATATCACTTGAAGCACCAGAGTAGGTACAGGGGGGAGGGGATAGTCCCCCCTCCCCACCCCAGTACTCAAGAAACATGTTCTCTGACACAGAGGGAGGGAAATGGAGCTAGTCCTGTGGCTGAGATTACCGTCTTTGCTTTTCCATGCAGTTAGCGACTTGAGGAGGGCAAGCATTGACGGGCACTTTTGACCCTATCCTTACCTGCAGTGATTACAGGAGCAGGGCTGGGTAGTGGTTGGGGGAACTTCATGAGCCAGTCTGGAAGTGGAAGATGGGAAATGGTTGTGAAAGTAGTATGGCTTAGATTTAGAAATCGACACTGACCAGAAATCCTAAAGGGAGTTTCACAGGCAATACCAGACGGTCATTTATCTGAAATGCTCATCTTTCACTGAGGAAGCATTTTCAGCACTGTGCCCCGGGACTAATAAGAGAGTGTAATTAATGATTCTGGTTGTAAGTCACCATGCCATCTGTTGAACTGCCCCTTGGCGACACATTAAGGGCTTTCTCTGATCTGTCAGACATTGATTATCATGAGCAGCTGTTGTTGGGTGGAACGTGGCAAGCTACCATAGAGGACAGAGTCTTTGAGAAGGAGATTGGGTTGGTAGAGTGGATTAACTCTTTATTTCCCTTCCTCACAGTTGCACTTGGCTCCCTGTGTTTTCTTGGGGAATCATTCTGGTTTCTTTGGAACCAGTGGTTTGTGAGATGCTTTGAAACGTCATTAAGCACGGAGATGGATCAGAGATTTGGGTCTGTTCTGTAGCTACAGTCCAAATTCCTCTGCTCATCTGGGCATTGGGGTTCCATTGCTTAAGAATCAGAACAGGAGGCTACCATTGCTGGAAAGTACAGATTCTGAGCTAAAGGTCCTTTCTTTTCTCAAACCATGTCACATAGCCATTTGAACAAAACCATTCACTGTAAAAATTAAGCTAAATTTGCTTGTTTAAAAACAAAAGACTAGATACAATGTAAGATGTTGAGATCTGGCTAGTTTTTTTCTTTTTCTTTTTCTTTTTTTTTTAAGATTTTATTTATTTAACAGAGATCACAAGTAGGCAGAGAGGCAGGCAGAAAGAGGAGGAAGCAGGCTCCCCACTGAGCAGAGAGCCCAATGTGGGGGCTCTCTGGGATCATGACCTGAGCTGAAGGCAGAGGCTTTAACCCACTGAGCCACCCAGGCACCCCTGGCTAGTTTTTTTCTTTATCCATGTTTGCTGGCTGCTCTCTAGAATTTATGATTTTTCTCTCCTATTCGGGAATAGACTGGTCTTACTCTACCATACCCTTATGGCAATGGCAAAACTTGAGAAGTATGTGCCGTTTTAAAGGTGATGCGTTACCACTATGAATCATTTTCAGGCCTTGCAGTCTCTTGTTGAGGAGGGCTGTCGTGAAGTATGCTTGTCCTTTTAACACTCACTTTGTAATACTCGTAGTCCTTATTTTAAAATTGCCATATCAGAATGTAAATGAAATCTTTTTTTTAATCCTGTCATTACCTTTAATGTATGAACATTGAATTCTTAGAACTCTGGAAATGTAATGATTTGCTTGCTGTTTTCTTCCCAAGGTTCTAATTTGTTAACAGATAAGTTTTTCCTCCTCCCCCTCTTCACTCCCCTTTTTAAGTTCATCTCTTCCTTCATGTAACGAGCATACCTTTTTGTCTTTCACTTAAGAATCTTATGTTTGATTTCTGGGTGGCTCCTTAGCTTTGGAATAGGGATTTGGAGCCAAGAATGATTTAGGTGAGGGCATGTAGGAGGGGGCAGTTGCAGCTCACAGAGAGAGATTGTGTTTCTGCCCTCAAGGAAGTCATGAACAGCTTCGGTGAACATAAAAGCAAACCAGGGGATTATACATAATGTAGATTAAGGAGGCAGTTGGCCACTCTGATTGTGGTTTAAGGTCAAATCCTAACTTCCTGGAAGGTAATAAAAGGCTTTTTGTAAAAGGAAATTGCAAGTGAAGAAGAGAAATATATTTATAAATGGAAAAGCCAGACCGGAGCAGACAAAATGTGTGAAGAAAGAAAAAAACCAGAAGCGGTGGGAGGGAAGTGCCCCAGTGCTCCAATGGGAACCAGGCTCTGTACTCTTTAAGGAGCTGCTTATTCATGAATAAAGTCCACACAGCCGGTGCCAGCCAGATGTCCAAAGATGAGCAAGGTGTGCTGTCTTCCCTCAAGGAGCTCACACTCTACTGGGGGAGAAACAGCAGCGAATGGAGAGTTAGAATGTGAGAAGTAAGGGGAATATCATAGCTCACTGTCTGAGTAATAACAACACTAATTTGGTCAGAAGTTTATTTACAATATGAGAGAATTATCAAACACATGGGCAGTTTCTGAATCCTGTAATACCCTTCAGCAGATCTTCTGAAGTCTGCTGGCCTTTGTGGTCTCATGCTCTTGCACTGCCAGGAACAAAATTTTTCTCAATAAATATTTGTGCGTGAGATTTCCATCAGTCAATGTACTCTTTTTCTTTGTTTTTGGTTGTTATTTATTGCGGTTGGTGAAAAGGTTTGACAAGTCTGATTTAATTTGTGGTAAAGAAAGGTGACTTTTTGGTAGAAACTCCTATGGTTTTTCTCATTTGTGCTTTTTTCCCCCTTTAAGTAGAACCATGGTTCATTTTGAGATGACGGGGTTTTGTTTTTTACCCATTCTTTTGGTTTTTTTTTTTTGCCTCTGTTTCTGGATGTTGGCCTTCAGCCTTCCCCTTAAACTCCAGGCAGGGTTAGAAGGGGGCTGCTTCAAATCTATTTGCACCGCTTTTGTCACCAATGTGAGAAAATCTAGAAGTGGGAAGGAGGGCATGTGGAAGGAAGCACAAATGGTAGCCTCAAAGTGGTTAAGAAGTTTGGAGGGTACAGAAGAAAGCTAAATCAAAAAGGTGAGACCAAAGGTACCAGAAAAGCCTCCAGACTTCAGATCTTAGAGCAAAGGGAAAATTTGTTCCTGGTAGACAGAGGTGACTGTTAGGCCAGTTGTGTGTTAGAAGCTCAGAAACCATGTCAGAATGTTGGACTTCCTGTCTTGTCAGTTTGGATAAAAGCACGATGTGGGTATGTTCGTCTGAGTGATCAGGGCATGTGGGGGGAAGGGGAATGGACAGAGGGAGGGAAAAGAGATCTATTTGTACAAACAATGGAGGGAAAAAATCGAAAAGGAGCAGGTACTCACTGTTTTACTACCATAATATATCAGTTATTTTCATTCACATTTTAGTGTTTGGTTGTCATTTCTGAAAAAAAAAAAGTCATTGGAACTTTCATAGGAATCGCACTGAATCTCTAGATTGTTTTGGGAACTATTGCCATTTTAACATTCTTAACTTCCAATCCACGAACACAAGGTTTCTTTCTGTTTACTTAGATCTTTTAAAATTTCTGCTGCAGAATTTAAGAAAGCATGCAGGAGGCCCGCTACCTGGTGCATTTGCCATTACAAAGGCCCCGTTTAGGTGCCACGAATACCAGGGACCACAGGAGAGGGCATTAGTGTGCGCGCCTTTTAGTAGGTACGTGTCCCCCCATGTTTACGGAGCGTGCGTACCGATGCATGTGTGCTCAGCAAAGCCACCAAGGCACAGCCATGACAGACAGCCTCACTCTTTGCTCAAAATGAAGTGGCACGTTGAGGCCTGGCTGTAAGTCGTTAACAGGACTGTTGAGCTGGATGGAACTTTAGACATCATGGAATCTGACTTCTGAATTGTTGAAGAAATTCAGACTCAGAGAAGGGAGTTTGCCACAGACCAGGAATAGAATCCAAGGCAGACATCTGGTAACTTTCCACCAGGTTTGTGTTTTCCTTTGTTGTTGTTTTGTTTATTTTAAATTTGATTCCATCAGGTCAGCAGCCAGAAGGCATCCTACACGGAAGAGCAACCAAAGTTGAATCATTGCAACAATCCCCAAGAACCTTGTTTTAGAAAAATGCCATCTTCTGTAGGGGGATTAAAATAGTTGTATGAAGCATTTCCGAGTGGCCTCTGAGAAGACCTTTTTAAGGTTTGAGAGAGCCAGCTCTGCCACCGAGGTTCTACATACCCTTCTGGCTGTGACTATACATGCTTTGGGGGCGTGAGGGTGATTGGCTCATTGAACTTGGGGCTGCTGCTTCTCCCTAGCTTGGCACCTCCCCCTTGGCCATAACGAATACTCGGGAGTAGAGCCTTCTACTTGAGACAGCACAGCTGGGAAGGGGGAAATGGCCCAGGATCTAACACTGCCTTGTGACTCTTCGTATTTCTGTTTGCAGTTTGGTTATAACAACTTGAGAAATTCTTTGGCTGCAGCTGAGAAGGTGCTAAACCAAACTGACGGCTTTCTGTTGTTTCTGGCAGCATCGGCCCCTCCCTGCAGGGTACATATGGTTAAAAGCATTTATTTAGATAATGGGATAGGCAATAGGTGGAGATAAATCCATTTTTTGTCAACTTTGGAGTAAATTCTTTTTCTCATGATACTCAAAGCCAGTATCTCATTGTCCATTCCTGTAAGGGCAGATGGGAGCCGGTGATCTAATTCTCATTTTAGATGAGAAAACAAAGCTCAGAATGTCTATGAGGAGTTCAGGGTCACAGAGGAAGTCAGTGAGAACCAGAACCCTAATCTCCTGACTCCTGACCCTAGTCGTCATCTGCAGTGTTCCCCTGGGAGCTGAGAGCCCCCCCCCTCCCCCCCACCCCGCCTAGACTGCCTCTCACAGCCCTGCCTAGCCTGGCCCCACCTGCTCGCAGTCCTCTACACTCACTGCCCTTCCTTAGCAGATAATTCTTTTCCTCCCCAGAGTCGCAGTGCTGTCAACACCATGGGCTGTTCCAGCCATTGTTGAAAAGGTCAGTCTACTTACACTGCTCCAGGGACCCCACAGAGGGTTTGCACTCACATCCTTCCTCACACAGCAGCTCGTGGCTCGCCCCCTGCTTTTTCACCCCTGCTTTGAGATGGGAGCCTCCCCCCTACAAAGTTTCCTTCCAACAAGTGGGGACTTTTCTTGAATTTTGTGGTTCTGCAAGTAATTTGGAGTTTAGAGGCTGTGTCCTTGAAGTCCTTCCATTCTTTTCGGTTGCTGCTAACCCTTACACTCAGGTTTGATTTGTAGCTGGAGCTTTTATCTGTGAGGTTGCATGCACACAACACACTCGTGTGGGTAGGGGAGTGGGTAGGTAGGTGCTCATGTGTGTATTTTTTAAATGTTATCTTGTGAAGGGGGGCGGAGAATGCCTCGTTATAACCGTTCTAATGTACTTCACTGTACTTGGTGACCTAAGGGCATGGTTTGCCAACACTTGAGGCTTCACATTAAAGAAGTGACGTGATTTCAAAGCTCTCCCAGCTAGAATTCCATACGTTTAGTCATAGCATCATTTCCATACTTATAGCCCAACTTTTGGCGATTTCTCCTGTTTTCCAAAATAGCTCCACTGAGTTTCAGCTGGTGTGTGTAGCACTACTTTTTTGTATTTACAAAGTACATATACATGTTAAGTCAAAACAGCATCTGGGCCCCTAGTCACTGCTTGCCTGCTAGAACATTCATTCTTATGCAACTGTTGGTTCTTTATTTCTGTTTTTCTGATTACAAGCACATCACAGGGAAGCTTAGAAAATAAGTATAAAAAAATTATAATCTCACTACCCAGAGAACTTTTGATTTTGGTATGTTTCCTTTATTTTTTCTTCAATTATATATATATATGTATGTGTGTGTGTGTGTGTGTGTGTGTGTGTGTGTGTGTGTATATATATATATATATATATATATATATATTTTTTTTTTTTTTTAAGATTGTATTTATTTATTTGAGAGAAAAAGAGAGTGAGCCAGGAGAGGAGCAGAGGGAGAGGACCAAGCAGACTCCGAGCTAAGTGTAGAGCCTGACACGGGCCCTGATCCCACAACCCTGAGACCATGACCCAGTGGCCCCCAAGCCAAGACCAAGAGCCAGACGCTCAACCAACTGAGCCCTCCTGGCACCCTTTTTCTACAATTTTAAAATTAAAGTGATCATAATACATGGACAATTTTCTGTCATGCTTTTTTTAAAAAACTTATTAACAGAAACCCGTGTAAACATTTTAAATGGTTGCTTGAACACTATAGTTGGATAATCGGTGATTATTTTTATTGAGTATGTTTTTGTTTTGTTTTGTTTTGTTTTTTTACTTTGGGCTAACTTCCAGTATGGGAGTATTTGCTTCCTGTAAGTTTCAAAAAATGGATTATGTGTGTATGTGTAGATGCCTGCTTGTCTTTTAAGTATGCTTAAGTTTATATATTTCAAGGTCTTTGCCACTAATATGCTTTCCTACCTTAGGAGTTCTTGCTCTTCCAAAGCATCTTCGGCAGCCTGGCACTTCATAGAGCTTTAGAGTTGGATAGATAGGACGTACAGATATCCATCCCCAAGTTAAGCATTAATCATTGTTCTGTGAAGAAATGAACATTGAATAGTTTAGGTAGACAAATGGGGCTCTCTTCTGGGTTTTAAGTTATGTTTACGTCTGAAACAGCCATGAGAAATAGCAGCTACTTCTTATTATAACACTGACTTGAGGGAGCATCGTTTTGAGAGCAGGTTCAGATTACAGAAATTTGAGCCCTAGTGTCTAAATGTCTGATCCAATGGATACGTGTCATTTTGAGCAGAGATCTATTTTAGTCTTTAGGAATGTTCCTACTACTGTTAAGGTAGGCCTTCACCCACTTCCAGTCGCAATTTTTGTAGAAGATAAAATTGGGTTGTGTCATACTTTGCAATCTTGGAAGTTCCATTTCTGACTTTTGTTTTTATTTCTATAAGATACAGGGCTTGAATTAAGATTAGAAAGTCTTTTCCTACATTTACAGCTAAAAGTGTTAGTGGTTGTAATCGGGAGTCAGAATGAAACCTTTGCATATGAAGCCCACGAGCTCCCAAAGGTGTGACGTGCTTCCTGTGAAGAGGGGAAGATACCAGCTGTCATGATGACTTTGCAAGCCTCCTTGTTTTTGCTCTTATTCAGATTCCTTAAATATCTTCAGGGAAAAGTGTGGACAACTCTCTTGCTTAATCCATTCATTAAGTACTTGGAGAACTTTAAGCAGGGTAACTTTGCAATTTTAAACTCAACAAAAATTTACCAACAGCCTTCTTAGCATTCTTGGGGTTTGGATAGTGATTAATGGACTCAGTCCACTTTTTCTTCAAAATGTCTGGGATGATGTATTTGGTGCTTTTCTGGGTCCTTTTATTTTGCTCATCATGTTTCTGTCCTATGAGGCATAGACTTGCATAGACTTGCTGAGAGTTATTCCTGTGGGTATCCTTTACCCCAGTTACAATGCAGTGACGAGGATCTGTAGTCGCCATTCCAGGCTTTCTCTGGCGTTCTCTGTTGAGGCCAGTGGTCCTCGAAGCCTTTTATCTTTGGTGTGGTTTGTCATTTATAAAACAGTGACGTTACCTCACCTGCGGCAGATGGGCTCTACTAACACTTGTCTACCCTGAAGCTGTTGGAGCCTGCCTTTCCTTATCACATGGAGCCTTGAGGGGCACTTTATTTTCCTTTCTGGCAAAGAATTCTCCAGTAGACTGGCTACAGATGCCCTTCTCCGCAGGTAGCATGCGTTGCTTCTCTAATATTAAACAGAACAGCAACATTCACATGAGCACACTCTCACTGTCCCTTTTCACCTACCTTATTTTCCCTCGCTGCCTTTACTTCTGAACCCACTGCAGCTTGGCTTGCATATCTACATTCTGCTCAAGTGGCCATCTTCAGAGTCTGCCATCACTGGGTCCAGACTCAGATGCCAAGATACCTATCCCCACCCCCACTGTCTTTTGTTTCCTTTGCTCTTTTGGGGCCTCTCTGGAGCTCTGGAACTGTTCATTACCCTTTATGTGTTTTCCTTCTCTGGGTTCTGTTCCAGTCTTATTTTTTTGTGTGTTAGTAAGCTTTTCTCCAACCCTGCCCTATATATGTTGGTATTCCTTTAGCCTTTTTCTCATTCTGTCCTTGCGTGACACACAAAGTGGCTTCAGCTCCCACCTGCGTGCTGATGGCTTAAATCTAGATCTTTAGCCCAGACCCTGCCTTGTGCTTCAGACCCATATATCTCCACAGACACCTCAGATGTCATATGGCCAAAACAGACTGTCCTCTTCTTCTAACCTTTCCTTTCCTTCTCTTTCCCTTTCTTGGAGAATGGCATGGCCATTTGTCAAAAGCGGACACTGGAGCTCATCCAGTGTCACTCCCTGTCCGTCCGGCCTCTAAGATGGGTCAGTTCAGCCTCCTCTTGTCCCAGTCTTTCCCTCAGCCCCTGTGCTGCACCTCTGCCTGACAGCCTCTTTGATTTTCATTTCCATTTTTCTTGACTCTGTCCCCTCCTCTTCCTGTGTCTCCACACCCACCACCTTAGCCCGCACTGCCACCCCTCCTCCCCTGCTCACCTGTCATAGCCTCTTTGCAGACCCGCCTGCATTTGTTCTGTGTTCTGTAACTCATTCTTCACATGGCAGCCTTGTGATTCTTTTCCAAGATGGAGCTCTGAGCAGGTCATTCCCCTGTATAGACATTTGAATGGCTGCCCCTAGTTCAGGGAATATAAGCTCAAATCCTCACTGTTCCTGCCACATGCTCCGTGCCCCACCGCATGGTTTGCCCCTGCTGACCTCATCAGCCCTATCTCTTAACACGTTCCACTGCGTTTTGTCTGTGCTGGCCTATCCGGTCTCCGACTTTCTATGTGCTGCTCCCCCTGTTTAGAACACTCTGCCCACTTTCCTTCCCTCTCTTTACCTTGTTGATTCCTGTTTCATCATTTATATTCCATGTCAAACAATACTTCCCCGAGACCCTACCCTGTAAAACCAGGTTTCTTTCTTCCTCCTCCCATAAATACTGTCCTTTCTCCCTATCTTCTTCCTACAGAGCACCACATGGTTTGTTACTCTGTTTATGGATGATTTCATTATTTCCCTGACCAGACCACAAAATCCTGTCTGGATTGTCACTGCGTCATCCCCATCCCTGTCCTCATGCTGGACACAGTGTCTTCATCTCAGGTGGCAGGTACGGTTGCAACTGAGTTCATCTCTAGGCTAGGTCAGATGCTGTGTCTTTGATAGGGGGACTCCTTTCACATTGATGATGCTCCTGTGAGATCCAGACTTTACTGCTTAGACACATTTCTTCCTCTCTCTCGGCCTTTAGAGTGATGGGACTGGACTTTGTTTGCTATTACCTAGACATTAAAGTATGTTATTTTTTTACCCATGGTCTTAGAGGTTGAAGGCTCTTCTTTTTTTTTAAAGATTTTATTTATTAGAGCACGGTGAGGAGGAGAGGTTCCTGCTGAGCACAGAGCAGCCCAGTGTGGGGCTCCCCAAGATGATGGCCTGAGCCGAAGTCAGACGCTTAACAGACTGAGCTACCCAGGTGTCCCCAGAGGCTCTTTCATTTGCTCAAACTAACTTCTAGTAAAGGTGCCAAATTTTCAGGACATACTCAGATGGCTTGTAAGAGGATGGATCTTTGTATCCCGTTGGCACTTTTCTTTTTCTTCCGTTCTGCATGGCTTTTCTGAATATGTAGGTCAGGAAGACTAAGGGCTGCTTATAACAAAAACGTGGGAGTAGTGGTGGTTCTTTCCCCCTGAGATGTGCTGATTCACACTGAACAGTTTAGCATGTACCTGGTCTCATTCAGATCGGGCATCACCCCATGGTGCAGGCAGGTCTCCATTCCCATCCTAAATGTAAGGATGCCTCGTTCAGCAAGGTGTTCTGTGGTGCATCACAGGCAAGTGGTAGAATAGGATTTGAACTTGGGTTTTCTGATTCCATACTTACCATCACAGCAATCTTCTGGTGGGAGAGATGCGATATACCCTTAGTCTTTTGGAGGAGCCAGGAAATGTTATTTCCCTCCCTTTTTTTTTTTTCTTTTTTTTTTTGCTTCTGGAAAGAAATTGCTCTTTTCATTCCTTGTAGAGAAAACTATATCCAGTTGTAATGCAGTAATCTACACGCTGCCCCAGCCAGACCTACTAGCACTTAAAATAATAAATGTTGCCTAAAATTATTCCGTGTGGAAACTGTCCTTTGCCTTTCTATTTCTACCCTTTGCTTCTTAGCTGCCCTCCAGGAAGACTTGACTCTGTCAGCATTTGGCTCAGAAAGAGAAACCATTGGAAGGCCTGTATCTCTGATGTTTGCACAACATCAGTAACTTGGTTTTCCATAAAAATGGTTGTTAAGAAGGCCAGCTTGTGGGGGCTTTGTTATTTGCATAAAACTTAGATTTTTTTGACATTTGACTTAAAAAAAAAAACCCCAAAAACTCATTTATTTTTTTTGAAAGAGAGCACGAATGGAGGGGAGGAGCAGAGGGAGAGGGAGAGAAAGAATCCTAAGCAGGCTCCACGCTCCACTTGGAGCCAGATGTGGGGCTCAGTTGCACAACCCTGAGATCATGACCTAGCCTGAAATCAAAAGCCGGACACTTACCTACCTGAGCCACCCAGGCGCCCCTAAGAAAAATACTTAACTATAAATAGTAAATAGTTCTTCTTGTACTAGAATCATGGTTTTACCTGGTTTTATGTAATGAGGGACCCATGGTATGCATGTAAGCATTTTTGGAGGACCCAGGTACATTTTTAAAATAAATCTCTCTCTCTCTCTCTTTTTGGAGGACCCAGGTGCATTCTTAAATCTTTCTCTTGCGGGGCTCGAACTCATGACTGAGATCAAGACCTGAGCCGAGATCAAGAGTCGGACACTAACCCGACTGAGCCACCCAGATGCCCCAAAATAAATCCTTTTTAAAAGCATTTTACGGACATCTGTTAAATTGTAAATATTTAGCTTTATGAGTACATTAAAGTTGGGAAATTTGCTCAGTCCTAAAATTCACTTTTTTTGTTTCATTTTTATTAATTTTAATTATATATAGACACTATCTTTCTATTCTTCTTCTCTTGCTTCTGCAAATCCCTGTCAGAAGGGAGTTTCTGGGGCACCTGGGTGGCTCAGTTGGTTAAGCGACTGCCTTTGGCTCAGGTCATGATCCTGGAGTCCCAGGATGGAGTCCTGCATCAGGCCCCTTGCTCGGCAGGAGTCTGCTTCTCCCTTTGACTCTCCCCCTTCTCATGCTCTCTCTCTCTCTCAAATAAATAAATAAAATCTTTAAAAAAAAAGGGGGGGGGAGATTTTGCTGTAGCAGTAGACGCTCCCTTGAACCTTTTGTGTAGAGTGTCTGCTGGGGAGAAAGAAATACCCTGAAGACAAATTGTAGTATAGTTCCAAGTTTGCGAAGCCCCTTCCCATTTGACTTCCCCAGTGATGGGTTGGATCGCTCCGAGAACATTCCTCTAATTGTAGCCATTCTGTCATTTTCCCTTCTGGGAAATACTTTGTGTTTACCTTTTTTATGGGTTTAGTAATGGAGACGAGAGGCCGTGAGCACTGGAGCTGGAGCCGCAACTTCCTCCTTTTCTTCTGTCTTCCCCAGCATCTTACTCAGCAGCTCCAGCCCGGCTGCGACCCCCTAGAATGTATCATTTTGAAATGCTGCAGCTGCCACTGAGTCGTGTGGGAGCGGGGAGCTGGCTGGGGGAGGTGCAGATCTTCCTGCATAGATTCTTGAAGAGAAGTTAAGAGCGGCATTCTTATTTTCAGTCTGAAGATGTCTATGTTTTCCCTAAAAAAAAAAAACGAAAGAAAGAGAAGTGTTGTAGTATAAGTAGAGGCTGTGATTTCTAAGTGGAGCTCCTCTGAGCTTTATTGGCGAGAAGTAATAAGCCTCCTGGCAGGATGAAGAGGTCTGACTTCGGGGTGTGAAATCATTTTAGGGTGAGGGGCAGCTTCCCCTTTCTGCATGGCTCTCAGTCTTCATTGATGAAGCAGTTCTTTGACTTAAATTCGGTATGGCAGGTCACCTTTAAAACAGGGCCCTTCATAAACTTCTTCGTGCATAATAACCCTTTATGACTCTTAATTGGGAGTAGCCGAGCAGTGGGTGGTTTTTATATACCATATGTCCTATAGCACAACAGGGCCAGATAAAGGAAAACATTGGTCTTGATACTGGAAATCTTGTCTCATCAAATCAAGCCCGTGCCTGTGATGTTCTTTCTAACATAATTTTTCTTTCATAAATACTTCCTGGCCAGAAAAAAAATAGATCTGAGGATGTTTACATTTTATGTCAGTATTTCTTATAGGAGTTGGTTGGAGGAGAAGCTTATAATTTTGTTTGTTTTGAAAAATGAAATTCCTATAGAAAGGTCACTGCAGTGTCAGTCCCTGTCATTTCTAACCCTCTTATCTCAGAGCTCATCTGCAGCATGTCAGGTCTGGCCTGCTGCTCTTAACCAAAAAAGGCAAAGAATGTGGAGGGCTTGCTCCCTTCAGCCGGTTGTCTTGGTGCTCCATGATGGTCTGTGTTCGCACAGTGTCAGCTGGATCCACAGGAAGCAGGGGGTGTTGGACGCTTTTTCTGCTGCAAGTTCAGAGAGTCTGTGGGGCAGGATTCCAGAGCTTTGCCAGGATCATAAATCCTAGGCATTATCTCAGAACTGCACACTGGGCCTCACCCTCTGCGTTTTAAACATTTCTTGGCAGTCACATAAACCCAGGCAGTTTATCACAGGTGCCCACTTCCCTCTCCCCTTCTCAAGGATCCTGACACAGAAGGTAGCAGCAGCAAGTCTGATAGAACTCTCGCCTGTTCCATGGCTCCCTGCAGTCTCTCGTGGGAGAGGTAGGGTTTGCTGCGTGCGGTAGGCGCATGCAGCCGAACGGGAGCCCGGCCCCCGCCTCTGCCACCAGCCTGGCACAGATTATGCAGCAGCAGGGAAGGACTAGCCGCGGGACCACTTGGATTTGCCTTCTCTCCTCTTGCTGAAGATAGGTAGTGGGGGAATGGCAAGTATCTGAAGACAAGAGTACAAAGAGGAGCCATGGTGAATTGTGATGGAGAGGAAGAAAGAGAGGGAGAAGGCCGGGCAGCCCCGCCATCCTACTGATAGAAATCGTGCAGGTCCCGATCTTGCGCATTCCTCTCCCAGGCAGGGTAGCGTTGAGTGTTAGAGTAAAGGCTTAGTCCTCTATTGCACACAAGTGTCAGGTATTTTAAACAAGGAGCATGTGACCGCCTTGCCACATCATTTCTCTAGCTGAGTGGTACTCGATGTACTAAAGAGGTTGTGGGATATAGTGTACTTAAATGAGTCAGAAGACTTTGAACGCGTCTCATCACATTGATTTTAGTGATACCATGAAAAGAAGCTGGATTTCTGCTGAGGGCACAGTTTGTAACCTTGTACCAGCAGAGCTTGTGGACCAAACTTTTGTTAGAAGACAGACTGGTAGGTTGAGAAGAAAGATTCTTGGGTTCTCATGATCTCTCTCCCCTGCCTGTCCTGAACCAAAGAGAAAAACTGGGAAGGCAGCTAGTGGGGAAGTGCCACTGCCTGACCAGTGAGGGTCTGGGAGCGGGAGAAGTGGAAGGCAAGTGAGAGCTGGAATTGTGTTGGGGGATGGTTTTGTTTGGATTCAATCTTGATTTTCTTGTTTGTCCATGGTGACGTTTATAGATGACTTTGTTTGGGAAAAGACTGAATCTATATTAAAAAAAAAAAAGAAAAAAAGGTTGGAGATCAGAGTCTGTTACTACCTGATCTATTTAGGGGACTATAAAATTACTATCATTATTCAGTTTGACCTAGTCAGAGTTTGCCATGAATTCTTACCTACTCATTTCTCCTCAAAGCATTAAACGAGGTCATTCAGCTATCTCAGCTAAGCCAGCTGCATGTTTTAACAGTTTTCAAGCCGATCTTCACCTGTATTTGGATGTTCAGAATTACCCTTGCTGATGCATTTAGACCTCTTGGCTTATTTTTTAGGGCAGTTTTAGGTTCACAGCAAAATAAGAGGAAGGTACAGAGATTTCCCATATACTCCCTCTCACCCCCCCACCCCCCACCAGTGTGGTGCGTTTGCTGCCATTGATGAACCTCTGCTGACACGTCCTAATTACCCAGTGTCCATACTGTAAGGCTCACTCTTGGTGTCATAATGTTCTGTGGGTTTGGACAAATGTATGACAGTTATGTGCCCATCATTTTAGTATTTTCACTACCCTAAAAATTCTATGTGCTTGGCCTGTGCATCCCCACAACCCCTATCTCCATAGTTTTGCTTTCTCCAGAATGTCATATAGTTGGGCTCATACAGTATGTGGCCTTCTCAGATTAGCTTCTTTCACTTAGTAATATGCATTTAACATTTATCCATGTCTTTTCATGACTTGATAAAGCCCTCCTTTTTAATGCCACAAAATTGTTGTTTGGATGTACTAGAGTTTGTTAATCCATTCACCTACTAAAGAGCTTCGGGTGCTTCTTAGTTTTGGCAATTATGAAAAATGTTGCTACAAACATTTAAGTGTAGATTTTTGTGTGGCACAAGTTTTTAACTCCTTTGGAGTTACACACCAATGAGCATGATTGCTGGATCATATGGTAAGAGTAGGTTTAGTTTTGTAAGAAACCACCAGATTGTCTTCCAGAACAGTTGTACCATTTTGTATCCCCACCAGAATGTAGAGTCCCTCTTGCACCACTTCCTTGTTGGCATTTGGTGGCGTCAGTGTTCGGGTTTTGGTCATCCTAATAGATGTGTGGTGGTATCTGGTTTTAATTTGCATTTCTCTGATAACACATGTTGTCTTTTATAAAAATATTCTCTCCTGGTCTGTGTCTTGTCATTTTCATTCTGTTGACAGTGTCTTTTGCAAAGCAGAAAATTTTAGTACCGTCTAGCCTAGGTGTGTTCCTTCATGGGTCAGGCCTTTGGTGTTGTATCCTAAAAGTCATCACCAGACCAAAGATCATCTAGATTGACTTCTCCTGTTCTCTAGGAGTTTTATAGTTTTGTGTTTTGCGTTTAGGCCGGTGATTCATTTTGAGTTAATTTTTGTAAAGGCATAAGATTTGTGTCTGGATTTGGTGTTTTGCATGTGAGTGTCCAGTTGTTCCAACTTTTTTGTTGAAAACACTCCACTATATTGCCTTTGCTCCTTTGTCAGAGATCAGTTGACTGTACTGATGTGGGTGCATTTCTGGACTCTGTGTTCTGTTGCATTGATCTATTTGTCTATTCTCTGGGCAGTATCACATTGTCTTGATTACTGTAGCTTCATAGTAAGTCTTGGAGTTGAATGGTGTCAGACTTTGTTCTTCTCTTTCAATATTGTGTTGACAATTTGGAGTCTTTTGCCTCTCCATGTAAATTTTAGAAGCACTTTGTCTGTATTCACAAAACAGCTTGCTGTGCTTTTGACTGTGTCTACACTGAATCTGTAGATCAAGTTGGGAAGAACTGACGTCTTTATAATACTGAGGCTTCCTATTCATGAACATGGAATATCTCCCATTTATTTAGTTCTTATTTGTATCAGAGTCTTGTAGTTTTCCTCATATGGGTCTTGTACATGTTTTGTTAGATTTACACCTGATTAGTATTTCATTGTCTTGTCTGCTAATGTAAACTCCCTGCTTTTTAATCTTTTTCATTGATAGTCCTACTTTCATCCTTTCTGTAGTGATGTCGTCCTCCTCCTAGGCTCATGCACCTGCTCTGAAAGTAGAAATCCCTGTGGAAAGAGTAACCCAGTGGCATGAGGAGGTGTGTACAGGATCTGTCAGCTTTCAGACTGGCCCAGAGAGAGGACTTTAATGGGGAACATGTTTCCTTTAAAATTAAAATGAAGTTTCTTTGATGATATTTAGGATATAATAGCAGCCTACCTCCTCCCAACCTCCCTACCTCCAGACAGGAACAAATGGTGTTTGTTTGTTTGTTTGTTTTTAAAAGATTGCCTAGGAGAGGATTATTTGAACTTAAGGTGGTGTTAATTAATTAATTAATGAGATCACCTGCCTTCCCTTTTAAACTCAGATGGACTTGCTAAGTTAGTGTGAGTGTCACTCCAGAGTACAGAGCCTTGGATTCTGACCCCAGGTCTGCTCATGATCTTCAGACTGTTCTTAAGGAATGCCTTCTGTAGCTGCCAGGAGTGATGGCTCCAAGTCAGGGTGGTTTTTGTCTATCACCTTTGGTCAGAGGATTTGGGTAGAGAGCAAGGGATAACTATTTAGTAACTATTTTTCCTTCTTTGTACATAGAATCAGGAGAAGTTTATTAAATGAATCCATGTTCAGTAATAGAGAATTAGTCTTCTCTGTTAATTTCCCTTGAAGTATAAAAAACCAAAGAAGAAAAATGTTTGCAGAGGGAAGAGCAGGAAACCTTGACATTTTAGATCCTCAGATCTGAAATTAGTTACCAGCTTCAAGAATGAAAGCTGATTACTTAATGTGATGTGCTTGTAATGTTTTGTTTCATGTATTGTTAATTTATTGGGCAACTGTTGGACACCTGCTGTTTCCAGGGTACTGCTGGTCATGGGATGATGGGTAAAGCAGATGGGTTTGGTCTTAGCCTCGTGAAGCTCACTAATTTGATGGGGGTGTCATTATAATTTACGTCAGTCATTATTTTAGTTGCGTTAGGTCTACAAAGGAAAGAAATGGGATGCCAGGAGAGCTCACTTTCTGCCCCTGTCTCTCCATCCCATGGCTGTGTGAGCAGCTCTCATTTTAGGTGGAAGCCTTGACTGCTGGCACTAATGTGGGCACAGAGCCTCCCTGCCCGTGCTTCCATATCTCTTCTCCCCCTCCTTGCCTGGACTTTGTCTTTACAGATTGACCTCTTCATTTAACCTGTTTCCTGTCTTATCCTTCCCAGGAGTGCTTAAGCATGTGCCCTCAAACTCTCTGCCTCTGTAAGTGTGTAGAACGTATCTGGTACAAAGGATTCTAGAACTTGAAGAACAGTCTTGTGAGTGGGCAGTTCCTTCACTTTCAGATAAGGAAGGTGAGGACAAAGGAAGCGAAAGGCCACACCTACAATCACAGAGCAAGTTAGAGCCAGAGCCAGAGCCAAAACTAACCCAGTCTTTGACTCCTGGCCCCTTCTGTGGGCTTTCTGTTACATTCCTGCAGGAGAGGCTTTAGTCCGCAGGGATCCGTCCTCAGGAACTTTCTGTCTCTGTGGAAAGACTGAGGAGGGTGACACAGCTGTTCTTAAGGGAAAAAACCGGCCCCAAGAGGGGCCATAAACACCTCACAAGGCTCAGGGTTGTTACTGCATCCAGATTTACCAAGGGTGCCTTTTGCTGGGAGGAAAGAAAGTAGTGCACCAGGTTCCTGTCATCAGGGAAGTCCTGTTTTAGAGGAGCGGAGGAGTCTAACCTGTGTGAAGAGAGCACCTCAGAGTAGCCCGTTCGGGGCTCAGATGCACCGCCGCGTGCAGGAGGTCTCCAGGACCGGTGGAGGTGGGGACCAGTCTTCTGGATGAGGAGGAAAGCTTTTCCTGGGGAGACAGGGAGGCAGAACTTCCCTGAGACCAGGAGAAGAAAGATCCCCCTCCAGGCTTGAGGGGAACCCCAAACCAATGGCGCACGCAGGCAGCGGCCTGTTGTGCACAGGGGATTGGGAAACTGTAGGAAATACATGCGGGCGGGAGCTAGTCTTAGCAGATCTGGAGCTCTGAGCAGTCACGGAGAGAGTATGGTCCCCGCTTCACTTTCTTAAGGAAGTAGCTTGATGAAAGCTGGTCTTCCGGAAGATAAGCCTGGCGTGTTTGGGGGAGCCTCCCAGAAGGCCTCCTCTGGGCCTCGCTCCAGTTGCTCAGGCGTGGAATGACGAAGTCCTGGACGCAGGCAGTGGCAGTGGGGACTCGAGCTTCTGTGGTGCTCGTTGATACTGGATTACTCTCTCAGTTTAACACTAAGTATTGCTTTATATCGAGTTTTCTAGGGATGTCAAGGTGGAGCCCTCAGGATAATTGGAAAGCCTGAGAATCTGTATTTTATTTTATAAGGTGTTTTGAAATAGATAAGAACCAATTAAGAGAATGCAAATACGAAGTGTCACTGTTTTTCCTTCCAAATCTCAAGTGTGAAGCGAAATACCATTTAATTCACTGTTGCCAGTATTGAACTCTGCTTTCCTTTTTTATGTCGAGTTTTTTTTCCTTCTGAGAACCCAAACACTGTAGTTTGGCTGAAGCAGGGAGGGGTAGTCTGCTGGGAGGAACGTAGAGCAAGAAGCTGAGAGTATCTGTATTGGCTCCCTAAGCCTGGTCAGCACACACGGACTTAACCACATTGTCTTCTCTTTGTCTCCTTAGGAATATAAACAGAAGCTTGCTCGGGTCACCCAGGTCCGCAAGGAACTGAAGTCCCATATTCAGAGTTTGCCAGACCTCTCATTGCTGCCCAACGTCACGGGAGGCTTGGCCCCACTGCCCTCTGCTGGTGACCTGTTTTCAACTGACTAGGACAGATGTCGTGCCCCAGATCCCATCTCTACCAGCAGAAAGAAGAGGGCAAGTCATGGCTGGAAATAACCTTGTGGCCCCTGGTTCTGTCCCTCCATCCCGGTCCCGCAGCCTCAAGAACCACAGACTCTGATTCTCCTCTCCGTCCTCTCTCGAGCACAATTCAGAACAGTGGCGAGTGGAGTCCAGTTTGGATTCGTATGTGGAAGGAGTACAAACGCTCCCACTTCATGTTTTCATGCCCCTGTCGGGTTTCCATTCTTAGCTCTCTCTTTACACCCAAGAAGTTACGAAAATCATGTGTACTTCTGGAAGCGTTCAGAAGAATCTTGTCGCTTATGACAGCATTGTGTCATGAAAGCAACTTCTCTTTTCTGAACTGGGCTTGTTCAAGGTCAGTACGGGCCTCCACTGAAGGACTTACGCTGGAGTCCTGGACTTTCCTGGCTGCCATCCATCCCAGAGGGTGGAGGCTCACCTGTCAAGCAGCTTTGCCATAAAGAGTTTGCCAAATCTCATCCTTCCTTTCCCTTACTTCTAGTGACGTGTAGTCAGAGGTGAGGTGCGTTTGTTTTGTAAGCAGACTAGGGTATCTAGCGGTAAGATTCAAAGCTGATCTGGAACACAGTCACAGTTCAGAAACAAGAGTAACAGGGATCACAAGCATGAGTTAAAAATAAGTTATTTGCTCCAGGTTCCTACAAACAACCTTCCCAGCCACCCACTGTCAGAGAAAACGTTCCTAAAAACCTGATCTTTTGGCCCTGATTGGTTGTGAAGGCAATTATTAGAAATGGCACTGGTGGACCCCAAAAGCTGAGACTTACTAAGAGTCTGGGCTCTGCACAGGTGTTGTTGCTTTTTCAACCCATGTCTTTCGGGGAGCAGGGCTCACACTAACATTTACTTCGCTGGGCGCGTGTCTGCAGTATGGTGAGTAAACTTGAGTATGTCCCTTGCGAATACGACACTGTGCCTATGTGTGTGTTTGCGCGAGCCACTGGCCACCACACGCCCCTGTGCCTGGAAGAGGGAGGGGTCCTCGGATGGGCTGTCACAGGATAGCTCATCTCGGGCAGAGGAAGGGGGGCAAGTCAGGGATTTTTAATTTGGGGTTTTAATTCCATTATCATGCCAGCTGACATTATGACTATATATCGTAGTCAGAGAGGATTTTTACCTTGCTTTTAGTGAAGGTTAGGCCTGCTAACTGTAAATCATTCTGATTCGGCAGGCTGATTTTTGACATTGGAAAGGGCAGAAAACAATTTGCCCCAGTAGTATAATAGGAGTAGAGCCCAGAGGCTGAAATCCAGAAGCTGTAAGAAGGAATTCAGTGGTGGGGGCCGCAGAATCTCCATTATTTTGAGTTGCTATTTTCAGGATTACCAAAAAGCCAATTACTTGTAGTTTTACATGTTAAACATGTTGAAACATAGCCTGTGTTTTAAACGTGTGGCAGGCTTTCCTTTAAGAAGCTCTCCCTCCTGCCGTGAAGTGAGAACGACGGAAAGTCGTAGCAGGTGTCAGTTTAACTCTGTGTAGAACATAGTAGCATTTAAGCTGTTTTTCGGATTTGACTATGGACTGTGTGTTGTTTGCTTATTGACACTGCCTGTTGTCCTGTCATTATTAAATTAATGAGTCTCTAACTATAAAGTTTTTCTTCCCAGAGGCCGTAGGGCAGTAGGTGACCTAACTAAAATTGCAAGATCAAGTCGAGTCTTCGCTGTTTGTGCACATGCGCCCTGCTCCCCATCTGGTGCGCTGCTTTAGTCCGCGTGTGAGCTTGCTTTGGAACGGACCCATCTCGGACATTCTCTGTGCTTTCGCCGAGGAAGCGAAATTTTACTAGCCATGAATCAAAAGGGTATAGTAGATGTTTGCTCTGATCAGCTAGACGAAAGCGTCATAACGTGATGGATTTCACCCACTGCTGTGTTTTATCTGATTGAGTTTGACCAGCAATTGGTGCATAATTAATACAGCAAGAGCAAAAAATGAAACTGTAGCAATTATGTAAATGAATGTGTTGGCCTCCTAACACCTGTTACTAGTGGACTTCCTATGAGGAAGTTAGTTTGGGGCTTTGTTTTGTTTTTTAATGAAATACTTTTGTTTTTTAAATCTTAATTCTCCCCGGATCCTCCCCAAGTGTGCTTATTACTTCTTTTGTTTAATTTAAATGACCCTTTCTTCTCCTTGTATGTATGAGGTGATCTGGTGGGGTGGGGTGGGTGGTTTTGTTTTGTGTTTTTTCTTTCTTTAGGGCATCCATAGGCCTCAAAGGACCTTTCCTTTAGGTCATATTCCTCAGAAAGTCTGCATTCTTCTTTGTTTTGTTTTGTTTTTTTCTTAAAGAATATTTTTAAAGCTTAAATTTGTATATTAATTTAGGACTTTATTTAGCAGTATAGGCTGTCAGTGGCGGCAGCAGTATATTCTGAAATGTCTCATAGATCTATATTTTTGAATAAAGATGGTGTTGTTGAACGACATTGTGTGATGTTTCTTTTCCCTGCCTTGATACAGAACGCCCGCTGCTTTCCTCGTGAGCAGCCGGTAATTAGGACCCACCAATAGGGATCGCGCCGTCTGCACAGAATCTTGTCCCTTAGGAGTTTTGTGACTGTTAGTGGCCCATAAATACTCGGCACTTACATAGTATTTTCTGGTTCTTTCCAGGGGCTTAATTAGCTTTAATTAGCCAATCCACACAGTGCCCCGGAGAGGTACCTCCCTAGTTTTATCCTCACTGTACAGAAGTGGGAACCGATGGAGAGAGGTTAAATGAGTTTTTCCCCAGTACCACAGTCTCTGACAGATTCAGACTTGGAAGTTCTTTGATTTCAGCACTTTTGTTCACACTGCTGGGCCTCCAGAGAGAGATTTGATTTTGGGAATCCAATGAAAGCCACTCTAAACAGTTAAAAAGAAGAAGAAATGTGAGGAATCATTAATCCAGGTGGTATGTTCCTTTCTCTTTTCCTTTCACTCTCAGTGAAGGCACGTTGGCTGAGCATCGTTGGCAAGAACTTGAAATAATGGAAAACAGTTTGAAAATACAGCCTTTCTAAGTAACTGATTGGTTTGAAAGGCTGATTTTAACCTCTCCACTGGGTGATGGCAATATTGGCCCGAAAAAGTGGGGCTCCCCATCTGGGAATGCAAGAAGGCTGCAGTAGCTGTGGTCCTTCGAAACTAAAGTGCAGTTCAAGGCCAAGTCCAGAATCAGGGGAGTTGAAACCGTGCATTGCTGAAGTCCTGCCTTAAAATGTAAAGGTTGACTGTGACACGTGAGTCTCAGGAGACAGAATCTCCTGTGTCCACAGGTTTCATGGCCTACTTAATGCCTCCACTCCTACCTATAAATAGTAAGTCCATAATTCCTTGGGTTTAATTAGCACTTCAGGCTACAAAATATGACTGAAAGATTCTCAGCTGAAGATGGAACTGCCTAAGAGTTCATGAATCTGTCAAAATGCTTAACTTTTGTGATTAGAGTCGTTAACTCTCCGTGTGACCTTCCCGGGCCACGTGCTTCCCTCCCTGGGTCTCCGTTTTCTTACCTCTGAAACACGGTATTGCACTAAATTATTTCTGGGTTCTCTGCCAGCCCTAAAATCTTGGGGTGGTTGTGTTGCAGGAGAAAAGCTCAGGACCGAAGTCTGAGAACACTGAACGGCAAATCCTAGGTTCCCAGGAGCATTCGTTAGATAGGTTAATAATACCACCGCTGTGCTATATACAGGTGCTTTAAAAAAAGAGGGGTGCATCTGCGGAACCCTGGAGACTGCCGTCTACAAGGATCAGAACACAAGACACAGGACCGGGACTAGGAAGATGGGAATAAACACTGTTGACTGGGCACAAATTAATCTGCATTTGGTGTAGTCGAGATCTTTAAGAAAAAGCTATTTTCCAGCCTGGTTTGCTGTCTTATTTTCTGCCAGAATCATTCATCTGGCTAAACTCATTTCTCATCACCACCTCCGTGGGGTTTTTCATTTAAAAATCATTCTTCCACTCTAAGGCACAGATTCAATTAAGAATCCATTATTCTCCTGTATAGTAGATTGGGATTCACGTAGCTTCACGTAGTGTTGAAAGCCCAGTTGGTTCAATTTTTTTAGACTCTGAAATAGTTATTTTGCATTAAAATTTAATTTCTACCACTGGTTGGATAAACATTAAAATTAGCAGTATGAATCAGAATTTATCTAATTTTTTTTTTTTTTTTTTAACAAATCGGAGGCAGCTGTGGCAAGTGATGGCCTGCATCTGATCTCTCACTGTGATGACCTTGGCTGAGTCCCTCAGCCTTTGGAGACCTTAGCTGCTGCTTAAAGGGAACGAATGGGGGTGAGGGGAGTTGACTTGAGTAACCTCCGAATTCCTTTCCAGATCCCAAGTTCGTTACACCCAGGTTTTGAGAGCATTACCTCCTCCCGAGAGTCTTACTAAAGTGCACACAATGCACTCCACAAAATTTTGGAACGCCAGTTATCTGTGTGACTTCTTAGTTATAGAATTGTAAAGTGGTTACGAACATACCTATTCGTAACTTGAAATGAGTTTTTTCAAAAGGACCTAGTGCCACGTCTGGGATAAATTAGGGGTTCGATAGTAGCTGTACTATGTATAATAATAATGTAGGTATTGAAACGCTCATACAACAAGATGTTAAAATAGATGGTTTTTGGAAGGCAGCGAGAAATCCCACATGCCTGTACCATCTGCTGTGTTTACAATGGAGATGGTAAAACACCTGTAGCCCACTAAACTTTCTCACTCATGTGGAGGGTATAAAAGAGTCAGGAGTTAGAGTTGAAGGTGGGGGACTTGGGGTGTGGATTTCTTGGAAGAGAGCCATTGGTGTTTTGAGTCCCCCAAGGGAGAGGGCTGCCAGCTGCCCCTTACTTACCTTCAGGCTAGGGAAAAGGGCTTCAGTGGAGCTTAATATGTGTATTAATATGTGTATCCTCTAGGGTGACAATCCAGTACACAGGACAGACCCCTGCCTGGAAAAAAACTAAAGGACAGGATGTCAGTAGGAAGGTGCTTTGATGATGGAGCAAGGGAGAGGTGCCTGGGTTGTGTGCAGCCTCTTCTAGAATTTGCTGGGCAAGGGATGCATGTCTGTCTCCCCAGGACCAGATGTGGGCTCTGTATGCAAAAGAACTGGCATGGGGTCATCTCAGATCCTAACCAAGAGCGACAGTCCTCGCTCAGGTGTAGTGCTGAGGAGGAGAAAGCTGAGAGCTGGGGGTGTGCCTATAGAGAGAAAGAAATGTTAAGGAATGGGTACATGCAATTGTGGGGGCTTGTTAAGTCCCAAATCTGTAGGGCAGGCCAGCAGCTGGAGACCCAGGAAAGATCAGCATATGAGTCCAAAGGCAGTCTGCTGGCAGCATTTCTTGCTCAAGGGGAATGTCAATCTGTTTTATTTATTAAGTCATTCAACTGATTGGATGAGGCCCACCCATATAGAGGATCCTCGGATCCTTCCATTTAAATGTTAATCTCATCCTAAACGCACCTTCATGAAAATACCCAGAATAACCCTTGACCGAAGAGCTGGGCTTTGTGGCCTAGCCCAGTCGATACATAAAATTAACCATCACCCTTGCCGACACTTTATTTTCCATTTTAAAAATTATACCTATATATCTGTCCTGGGGCTCCACAAGAAAGTAGCGGAAACCAGGTGGCTTAAAACAACAAATTTATTGTCTAACAGTTGTGAGATGTTTGCAGGCCCGTGCTCCTTCCAAATCCTCTGGGAGAGGCTCCTTCCTTGCCCTCTTCCAGCTTCTGGTAGCTCCAGGCATTCCTTGGCTTGTGGCAACATAACTCTTATCCCTGATTCTGTCTTCACATGGCCATATTCCCCCTATGTCTTTGTCCAAATTTACCTCTTTTTAAGGCCCTCCCTGATGACCTCAACTTGATTAAACCTGCAAGCCTTTATTTTTAAATGAGGTCACAGTCACAGATCCTGGGACTTAGGCTTTCAACCTATCTTTTTAAGGAGGGGACATAATTCAACCCATAATAGTAGCCATCCTGGTGGGTATGAAGTGATTTGCATTTTCCATTGGCTAATGGCAGCGAGCGTCTTTTCCTGTGCTTCTTGTCTTCTTTGGAGAAGTGTCTATTCAAGTCCTTTGCCCATTTTTTTTTTTTTTTAAGATTTTACTTTTTTATTTGACAGAGAGCACAAGCAGGCAGAGTGGCAGGCAGAGGGAGAGGGAGAAGCAGTCTCCCAGCTGAGCCTAACCCTAACCCTAACCCTGATGTGGGACTTGATCCTAGGACCCCGGGATCATGACCTGAGCCAAAGGCAGATGCCTAACCAACCGAGCCACCCAGATGCCCCCCAGCTCAACCTTTCATAAATTCCTGACAGACTGGCTTCCTGGTAGAGTTGTAAAACTCAAGAATACTCAGGAATTAATTCCAAACACAATGTTGTTAAAGGTCTCTAGCAACCTTTAATGAAGTCACCGTCTATTCGTTAAATGATATTTTGGAGTTCAACCCCAAATGAAAACAACTAGGGTAGAGATTTTCAGTTCCACCTATGAAGGGGTAAGTGCTATGGGAATTGCCCTCATGGTAACTACTGGAAAACCATTCAAATATGTAAAACAAATGTTTTCAGACATTGGCTATCAGGAAGCACAAAACTGTGAGTTCCCGAGACAAGGGAAATAGACAAGCAGAGGTGATTGCCCCATCTTATGGAGGGTGTTCCCAATCTGCTGGGAGCCAGAGGCCCCCTGTATCACTGAGATGAGGAGGCAAACATCAGAGTTCAGGAAGGTTGCGGTGGCTAGAATCTGCCGGGAGGACTAACAGGAGTTAGTCATACAGACGCTGTGCTCCGAAAATCCGAAAATCCGCAGAGGGTTTCCTGGACCCCTTGGGGAGTTCTGAGCAGGATGTGTGGGATGAAAGCCGGTGTGACCAAGGGAAGAACAAACAGAAAGCAATGGCCCAGCTAGTTCCTGCCACTCACAGGGGTCTGGGAATAGTTGAAGTTTCTGCTAGCCAGAGCAGAGAGGCCTCATCATAACACAGAGCACTGGCCAGAATCTGCAGAAAGGTCATGCCTTTGTAGTTGGACTAAATTAGTACTAGAGTAAAAGCTGCTTTCAGCCAACCATAAATAAAGCTTGGTAGTGAGCTTCAAGCTGGTCTGTAACTGAACGGCTTGGCAAAAACGAAGTCCAGCTCTGTTTAAAGAAATACAACAAAACCTAGCACGCCACAGTGTAAAATACACTCTTTGGCATCCAAAAAAAGAAAAAAAAATCAGCACACATGCAAAGAAGCAGAAGAAATATGACCGGAGTCCGAAGAAAAATAAACCAATAGATCCAGGATGGCACAGATGATGGAATTGGCTGACAAAGAGCTGAAACAGCTGTTGTTAACATGATAAATGCTCAAGGATATAAAGGAGAATATGAACATAATGAGGAAAGACAGAGGACATATATTTTTCTTTTTTTTTTTTAATTTTAAAGATTTTATTTACTTTTTTGAGAGAGAGAGAGAGCATGAGAGGGGAGAGGTCAGAGGGAGAAGCAGACTCCCCTGCCGAGCTGAGAGCCCGAGGTAGGTGGGACTCGATCCCAGGACTCCAGGATCATGACCTGAGCTGAAGACAGTTGCTTAACCAACTGAGCCACCCAGGCACCCGACATATATTTTTAAAATCCAAATCGAATTTCCAGAGATGAAAGATACAGTATCTGAAATTCAACTGACCAGAGTGGCAATAACCTCAGATGGGACACTGCAGAAGAAAAATGTGGAATTGAAGAGTGAAATTAAAGAAATTAAGAAATTAATTAAGAAATTTAAAAAGTGGGGCACCTGGGTGGCTCAGGGGTTAAGTCACTGCCTTCGACTCAGGTCGTGATCTCAGGGTCCTGGGATCGAGCCCCACATGGAGCTCTCTGCTCAGCAGGGAGCCTGCTTCCCCACCTCTCTCTGCCTGCCTCTCTGCCTACTCATGATCTCTCTGTGTCAAATAAATAAATAAGATTTAAAAAAAAGAAATTTAAAAAATGAAATTAAAGGCACAGGAATGGAAATTATTCAGAATGAAGCACAGAGAGAGAATACCAGAAAAAGAAAGAAACAGAGCCGCCTGTGGGACAACACTGACTGCCCAAGATATGTACCAGAAGGAAAGGAAAGAGGGAAAGAGGAAAGGACTAATGGCCATTCCCCAACTATGATGAAAATTATAAAGCCATTGTTCTAAGGAGCTCAGCACCTCGAGAAAAACAACCCTGAACGAGCTGCACAGGCTAACACACATCATAGTCAAGGTGCTGGGCCAACGATTAAAAAAAAAGAGGAAGAAAGAAAGACACACAGAGTAACAAAGATCAGAGTGACAGTGACTTCTCCTCAGACAGCCTGCAAGCCAGAAGAGAACGCCCAGGCCATCCCACAGGTGTTGGGGGGTGGGGGGGCCTGCTGTCGACCTAGCAAAAACGTCTTTCAAAATAATAAACAATAAATAAATAAACAAAAATAAAAGCTAGATAAAAAACGTTTTCAGTGCAACAAAAATTGAAAGAATTAGTCACCGCTAGACCTGGGCAACGTCAGACAGAAGACAAATGATAACGGATGGAAATCCAGATCCCCAGAAAGGAGGGAACAACACTGAAAACCGCCTGGGGAAGTAGATCCTGTTTTTTGTTGTTGTTGTTGTTTAAATATCTCCAAAAGAGAATTTTTGAAACAGAGATAAGAATGTATTTGGGGTTCATAACGTACAACAAAGCAACAACGCCTGACGATAGTGACCATCAGTTCCCCCCACCAGCCTGCGGTTCTCACCCCAGAGCCAACACGGGGACAGTCTGTAGGGCAGGCAGAGGACCCTCTTGTGCGGCAGGCAAGGGGACCCTGCTCCCTCCCACCGGGAGCAGAGAGCAGCCAGGTGCCCGTCCTACCATGCACATGCTTCAGCAGAACCAACAAGCATGCATCAAGTCCACTGGAGGGGAAAGATCCTTCCAGACAAGGTGCGCTGCCCAGCACCGGCTATGAGGGCTTTTCATGCCACGTCAGGACTGGTGTAACGTGCATGCGGTAGAGCCAGATGACTTCCGGGTTGCTGGGTTATGAATTCCTGAGGTCTTCATCTAGTTCCTGAAATGGACTCGTTCAGAATATCAGCTGCCTGCGTTAGGTACTCCTCCTCCTGTCCCCGGCCCAGGGGCTCACTGGGGAGATCTATGTGGACTCAAAGCCAGGTTTGAACGCATTTCACTTCCCTCGACAGGTTCTTTGTACTATTGTTACCCTGGCGGATTCTTTTTACGTTTTTATAAATTTTTAATTTTTTAAAAATTTTATTTATTTGACAGAAATGACAAGTAGGCAGAGAAGCAGGCAGAGAGAGAGCAGGGGGGAGGCAGGCTCCCTGCTGAGCAGAGAGCCCAACGCGGGGCTTGATCCCAGGACCCTAAGATTATGACCTGAGCTGAAGGCAGAGGCTTAACCCACTGAGCCACCCAGGCGCCTCAACCCTGGCCGATTCGACTTCGGTTAAACCTGATGAGTCCATCTAGCATCCAGCATCGGCTGGAGCCAAGAGCCCCGAATTCCGAACCCGGTTAAAGCCCCAACTCCATCACTGCAGAACGGAGTGACCTGAGACAACTCACTTCACATCTCGGGATGAGTCTGACTGATCAGGAAGAGAGTACTTCGGGTGCTCCCGGGAGGCCTTCACCCCCATGCTCAACATGACAGCCTCAAGGAAGGAAGGCAGCACAGGGTGGCTGTGAGCACTAACTCCAGGCTGCGGCTGCCTGAGTTCGAGGCCCAGGCTCCAGGCTCCCCACCTCACTGGCACCCTGAGCGAGGGACTTCCCTTCCCTACATCTTGATCTCTTGACTTCATCATCTGTATCGTATAGACGATAACAGACTCCATCTCAGATGTTTGGGGCGGTTTAATGAATCAATATTGCTAAAGTCAGCTGAGCGACATGAGTATGTGTTAAATAAACAAAAGCTGTGTGCTGATATGAAACCATCTGGACAAACTCTGGGCGGGCAAGCCTGGGATATGGCACAGCTGGACTTGGCCTTTCTTCTCCCCAGAGGTCCTGGGGCAAGAACTGCGCCCTCTTAAAGCCATAGCTGTCGTGAAAAGATGCTAAGGGTTGGCGGGCAGGGTTGGGGGGCGGCCCTGGTAACTGCAGGAGGGTGGGCAGACCCCCAGCTCCCAGGGAGGAGTGGGTGACCTGGGACAATTTAGCTTGCAGATGGGGGAGGGCAAGTGTGGTGGTCCTTGAGGGGCTGTGGATAAATACAGGCTTAAAAATGGTTCTTACTCTGGGGATAAAACCAGCGACAAGAGAAGGATGTTTCAGTGGAGAGAACTTCTGACCCATCATCAGGAAGACTGGTGGCCCCGCCAAGGCTGGCTGACCCTTCTTGTCTGGGGTCCTGTCAGGCGCTTCTCAGCGAAAGGTTAGAGAGTGGTTAGAGATGACCCATGCATGGCCCCTCCCCGAGCTAGTAGTCCCGGACTCTAGTATTTCTGTTGGCTTTGAGATTTGACGGCTGATAAGTGGTGCTATTCTAAAGGTCCAACATTTGAAGCTTGCCAAGAACTCTCCAAAGAGCGTCTGCCCAGATTCGCTGGGCTGCCTCCTGATGAAGTGCTCAGGGGCCTGACATTGCTGTAGGAAGCCCCCCCTCTGCCTCCATGGGTTATGAAACATGGGAGTGGCGGTTTCAGCCCCCGGCAAGGTCATGGAGATGCACTTTGTCTGAGAGCTGTCGTTGCTCAAGAACCCAAGGATGGACCTTCAAACCCTCTTTTGATATTGCTGGTGGCTGCCCTTGAAACGTCAAAAGGGACATCCAGACCTGGCCGCACATTTGCCCATAATCCCGTGGCATCTGGACTTCATTTCAGTGGCCTGGAAGTCTGTGAAGTCATTCCGAAGAGCAGCTTTCTTATGTGCCTTGGCCAAAACAAGCATGGAGAAGCCTGGTTAGCAGGTGCTTCAAAGTTTATTAAATCATAGCGCGACCTGTTAAACATGGATTCAAATAAGCCATGGTTCTCGTTCCCACTAGGGCTCTTTGACCAGCTGTGCAACAGACTGGTAGTGACCCCTCCATCTCTGGAGGCATCCAACAGTGACTATGTGACCGCTTACTTGGGCCATGCTCACAGAAGGGGTTCTCCAACCCAGCAGCAGAAAGGCAGTAAACTTGAATGCCTTCAAGGCCGGGGAGGGCTGTGGAAGGGAAGAAATGTGGCCAGCCATGGCCAGACGTGTGTGTGATAACCGCTAGGCCGCTGAGCCGAGTGTCAGCAGGCTGGGCGGGGGCAGCACCACGATGGCCAGACTGTCTGATTTTTCTAAGAGAAGGTGGAAACCTGGATTTGTTTGTAAAAATCTCTCCATTTTTAAAGGTTGGCAACTAATTTGAATACCAGTTGGAGGGGGTTTTTTTGTTTGTTTTTTGTTTTTTTGGTTTTTTCCAATGCCAGCATGTTTTTGCCATCCGGGTTTGCAACATCACTTGTTTTAGAATGTTTGTTTCAGAATGCCAGTGTGTTTTCCGCTTTTGCAAGTAGAGAGTTCTTCTCTGCTAACGAGCGGTGACAGGAGTCTGCAGAGCCGACCACAGGCCGAGAAAGAATCCTTGTTCTAAGAGGCATCTGTGGGCGTGAGATCCAAGCCTGCAGGCACCGCCACCTTGATCCTGCTCTGGAGATGGAAGCGAGGGCCTGAGGGTGAGGAGGCCCAAGTTCTGGTCCCAGCCCTGCTGCTGTACTGTGTGACCTTGGGAAAGTCTTGGGCCTTCTCTGGCCTCGGTTTCCCCTTCTGGAATAGACCCAGAACATCTCAGGTCCCTGATAGTTCAAATGGTCTCAGGTTCCTGGGAGGAACCAGAAGGAGAATATTTAAAAGTAGGGCTTACGGTTCATTTGGGGTGAAATGGTTATCCTTGGGCCTGGGTGTGCATCTCGGAGGAGAGGAGTTCCAAAGCTAAGAAAAGAGTTTACCGGAAAGAGGCTTTGCCAGCGCATTCCTGAGTCTTTGTGCCAAGGGCTTAGGGCTGATGGGGATGATGGGTTGGCACTCATGAGGCACCAGTGGTGAATTTAGGTGGTGATAAAAGGCAAGGGGGGTTTCCATGACAGACGGAGAACGGCAGGTGGAGGGTGACACCAGAGGCCCTGCTTCTGTTCTCTGCTCTCACCCACTCTGACCTGAGAAGACGTCCCTGTCTCCAAGCCTCAGTTTCCTCTTTTAAAATGAGGTGGTTGGCTGGCCGGTTTCTGAGCCCACTCTGAGCCCTAGAGTTCTATGATTCTAGTGAATTATGTCCAAAGTTGTAGTTTTATCATTTACACAAAGACTTTAATTTTTTTTTTTTTAATTCAACAGCTTTTTCTTAAGCACCCAGTGGTGGCAGGCACAAGGGAGGGAGACAGCAAAGCCTGCCCTCGTGCTGCCTCCCATGTTGGGGGCCAGACAACAACCAGTCGGGGAAGGGGACAGTGTGCCCAGCAGAGCTCCTTGAGAAGGGCACAAGTTTTCAGAAGGAGACCAGAACCCAGTCAGGGTGGGATAGGGACAGCTTCTTTGGGGAAGTGACTCTAGCCAAGACCCAAAGGGTGCTGAGGGGCGAACAAGGTGAAGGAGACAGGAAAAGCACTGCTGGAAGGGGAACAGCATGAGCAAAGCCTGTGACCAGAGGCCCTGAAAGGAGCCAGCGCTGCTTGGAGCTGAGGCTTTCGAAGCTTGGAGAGAGCCAGACCCCACAGAGTATTGTCCTCCTTCAAGAAGACTTGGATCCTGGTGCCGAGCATGTGGAAAGCCTCTGGAGGATTTCCAGCAAGGAAACACAGGGTCTGATCTGCGTTCTGAAAAGACTTCTCTGAGTACTGTTGGGAAGAGACAGGGGAGGGTGGAAGGGATGAGTGGGGACTGAGGGGAGCGGAAGAGATTCAAGGGACCAGCGAGGAGGTAGTGACGAGCGACAACAGCCTAGGGAGACATGCTGGGGGCCTGCCTGGAACCATGAAAGCCGAGAGAGAGGGAGAGGTCAAGCTTGAGAGTGCTTTAGGATTTTGAGTCCTCCGGGCTTGGTGTAAGATGGAAGGAGGATTTGGGGTTCCGAGCAGGTGCACCGAGAGCGGGCCTCGGACCTACGTGCACGTCCCAGCAGCAGCCCCTGATGTAGGCAGCCTCCGAGATGGCTCC
>NW_019154090.1:20950754-21011386 GCF_002288905.1 Enhydra lutris kenyoni | reverse complement strand
CCCCCCCCCCCCCCCCCCCCCCCCCGCTTCTGGGTTTTCACAACTTTGTACTTTTCCCTCTTGACTGTGGATTACACTTCGTGACTTTCAGCTAAAAGACTATGTCAGAGGTAACAGGCGAAGAGGCTGGGTTATAAAAGTACGGTGACCTCTGTTTGGCGCGCTCTCTCCGTCTCTCCATGGCTGGCACTGGGGAGAGAGGCCCAGGCAACGTGGGTCTTCGGAGGCCTGCCAGCAGCTGCTGAAGTGAGTTTGGAATCTGACCACCCCCACAGTCACGCCCTGAGATGACCGCCACCGAGGCTGAGTGCTCGATGGCAGCCTCACGGGGAACCTCGAGTCAGATCCACGCCGTGCAGCGTCTTGCAGATTCCTGACCCACAGAAGCTGAGAGTTAATAATCGGGTGTTATTTCCAGCTGCTGAATCACGGGGTCATTTGTTAGGCGGCCGTGGGTAATCGATACAGCTCTCCCTGACCCAGGCTGCGCCCTCGGCTTCCCTAGGGCTGGGAAGGGAAGGGTTAACAGCAGAGCCGGGGCGTCCAGGCCAGCAGCAAGGTTAATGCCTCCAGCATGAGGGACAGGTCATTACAGACTTATCTAGTGGCTCAGCCAACATTTGGGTCTGCAGGCAGCTGGGCCTCAGGCCTCCTGCTGTGCCTGTCAGAGCAGGGGCCCTGGCGGGGACAGATTTATTAACAGCCTTGCTTTCCTGCCTCTGCCCGTGACCTGCCAGCTGTAGGTAGAGCCTATGGGGCCTTATGAGTCCAGACAGAGGTGCTGAGGGGCTCCCCCAGACCCCAGAGACTGCCAATAACCACACAGGTACATGGAGCACCCCCCTGGGTGATGAGCCCTTATATTCATTGCCTCGTTTCACCCTTTGCCACCGCAGTAACCCTGCTGAAGTGGGAGTGCCTATGAGCTCCGCCCCTTTGCAAGGGGGAGAACCCAGGTCCAAGGTCACAGAGCTGGAAAGCACAGGTCTGTCTGATTTCAAGTGTGTGCTTACCCACTGTCTCCTCGGGGTGGGGGGTGGGGGGGGCGGGGCTCTGTGGTGAGGAGGGATTTGGTGCCTCAGTGGCTGGGGGAGCTGCTTCAGGGAATAAGGTGGGAGAGCCAAGGAGGCAGGGCCCCATCGGACTCCCCCCAGAGCAGCTCTCCTCTCCCAGGTTGTGCCATTAAGGGACCATGTAAAATTCCGTTTCACAAACCAGGTAGCGGGGTGTTTCAGAATGTGTGATCTGAACGGAGAACTTGAAGTAGGAAGAAGATAAGTCTGGTATGACAGGGGCAAGGGGAAGAGGACGAGATGTAGCTGTTGTGGGTTTTCTCTGAAAGTAGAGCCTAGGAAGAGGGGAGTGGACAGTGATAAGATTAGAAACTGCCGAGCATATATTTCCCGGAGCCGTAAATCCTTGCTCATTTTACTGGGTTTACCAAAGGGATTAAGCTGACAGAGGGAGGAACCAAAAGAAAGAAGACAGGCTGCTTTCCAGAACTGTTTAGACAGCTGAGGCTCAGCCTGGCAAAGGTTCTCAGGTTCACCCTGAGCCCAGGTTCTTTCCCCAGACCCCCTGGACACAGCCCATCCTGTTCCTGCTTGAACCCTTCCAGGAACAGGGAGCTCACGCCCATACAGAGTAGCCTGTTTGCGCAGGGTCAGCTCTTAATGCTCAGAAGAGCTTCCTGCCCCCAACAACTTCATTCAGTAATTCAGTGGGTTGTTATATAAAAACATACTTTTAATATATTTATTTTGACTCCAATAAAAATGCTCAATTTTCTTATCAATTTAAATGGCATAGTTGCATATTTTGAGGTTTCTTTTATACATACTTATGTTACTTTGGAAAGATGATGGTTTTGTTTTTTCTCTAAATCTTACTTCTTTCATTTCTTTTTCTGGCCTTACTCCATTGGCTAAAACCACCAGTAAATGTTGAGTAAATGGGTGCTGTGGGCATCCTTGACTTGTCTCTGATCTCTAAAGGGAACACTTGTAATATTTTACCGTGTTAGCTGCAGACATATCTTTATCAAATTATGGAAATTCCCTTCTGTTCATAATTTCCTAGATTATTTTTTATTAGTTTTAAATCATGAATACGTGTCAAGTTTTTATCAAATGGTTTTCTGCTTGCAGGTTTTGTCCTTTAATCAGTTGATGTGCTGAATTAACCTGAATTCCATTTCATTTAATGGGTTTTCTTGTTCTTTTTTTCTTTTCTTTTCTAAGAGAGAGAGCGAGCACAAATGGGAAGGGGAGAGGCAGAGGTAGAGGAAGAGAGAATCTCACCACCCTGAGATCATGACCTGAGCTGAAATCAAGAGTCAACCACCTAACTGACTGAGCCATCCAAGTGCCCCAACTTTAATGGATTTTCTAATGTTAAACCAACCTTGTATTCCTGGGATTAGTCCATTTCAATTGTGATATCCTTTTGTGTATTGATGGATTTTTGTGGCTAACACTTTATCCATGATTTTTCATTTCTTTTTCTTTTTTAAGATTTTATTTATTTATTTGACAGAGAGAGAGAGAGAGATCGCAAGTAGGCAGAGATGCAGGCAGAGAGAGAGGGAAGCAGGCTCCCTGCTGAGCAGAGAACCCGATGCAGGGCTCAATCCCAGGACCCTGAGATCATGACCTGAGCCAAAGGCAGAGGCTTAACCCACTGAGCCACACAGGTGCCCCGATTTTTCATTTCTATTTACAAGTAAAATTGGCCTGTAATTTTCCTTTCTTGCCATATCTTTGTCCTGTTTTGGTATGCAGGTTATGTTAGCCTCATAAAGTGAACCGGAGATTACTCACTCCCTTTATCTACTCTCTGGAAGAGATTGTCAAAGACAGAAATAGTTTCTTTGAATGTCGGGTAGAACTTGTCAGTGAAGCCATCTAGAGCTGAAGTTTTCTGTATGAAAAAGGGTTTGAACAACTGATTCAATATCCTTAATTGTTAAAGGATTATGTAGGTTTTCTATTTTGTCTCAAGTCAAAATTGGTATATTTTGCCTTTCCAGGATGTTGTCCATTTCATTTACATTTTCAAACATATTGACTCAAAGTTGCTGAAAACATCCTCTTTTTTCCTTTAATGGTGGCAGTATCTGTAGTGATGTCTCACTTTTTATTCCTAATATTGGGGTTTTGGGGCACCATTTATGTCTTTCTCTAGATCAGTTTCATTCAGGGGTTCATCAATTTGTCTGTCTTTTCAAAGAACCAACTTTGTCTTTGTTGGATTAGCTCTGTTTTAATCTTTGCTTTCTTATTTTATTCATTTCTGTTCTTGCCTTTAACATTTACTTTTTCCTACTTTTATTAGATTTCTTTCAATATTCTTTCTCCAGTATCTTGGCGTGAGCGTTTCTCAGTCTTCAGCTTCCTTTCTGACATATGCACTTAAGACTATACATTTCCCTCCACATTCTGATTTACCCACACCTACAAATTTTGATATGAATTTTCTTCATTATCACTTGATATAAATATTTTCTAGCTTCCTTGATCAGTCCTTTTTTTAACCCATGGGTTACTTAGAAGTATATTTTTAAATTTCTTAGTCTATGAAAAATTTCTAATTATCTCATTATTGATTTATAACTTCATTGTAAGAAACAGCAGTTTAGATAATATGCTCTGTGTGGTTTTGGTTCTCTGAAATTTGGTGAGACTAGCTGTATAGCTCAGGTCATAGTCAAATTTTGTAAGTTGTCTTATGTGTTTGAAAATAAGGTGTTGGATACAGTTATCTGTATGTGTCATTTATTTAAGTCCTTTGAGTAAAGTTTATTCATGCTCATTCCCATCTGATTCTTCTCTTTTAGGGATGGATGTAGGCATACTACACTTTTCCATACCCTTGGAGACAAGAGAGGCCATGTGACCAGTTCTAGCTAAAGAGAAGTGAGTGGAAGTGATATGTTTAACCTATGGGCCAAGGCACTTAAGAACCACTGTGCTCTCTCCACATTTTTTTCTTCTTTAGAAGCACACTGAGATGACAGAGGCATGTGGTGAGAGATGCTCAGATCCCTAGCTCACTTCATGGAAGAAAACTGCCCTAAGAATTACCTGACCACCACACTTTGTGTAAGAATTAAACCTTTGTTGTATTAATTTTTTTTTTGTCACCATTGCATAAACTATCCCTACACTGACTTTTTGTCTCCATGTCTGGCCAAATTCTGAGAAAGAGATATTGAATCTTCCATTCTGATTTGGATGTGAATGTTTCTAGTAGGTCTGTCCATTTCTCTTTCGTCTATTTTGAACTATGTCATTAGTTGTTTATAAAATTAAAATAGTTTACTAGAACATTTGTCATACGGTGCCCTTCGTATATCATAAGACTTTCAATGACAAAGCTTCTTTTATTTTCTATGACTATAGTCACGGCACAATTGCAAGCTATATTTTATTCCGTCCTTTTACTTTCCACCATTTTATATCCCTATGTTTCCTCGTGGGAGAGGTAACGGGAAGAAAAGGAAATTTAGAATGAATTCCACATACTTCCATGTGTGCCAGTCACATGGCTGAGTGCTGAGTTCATAGAAGGGAACCAGACACACTCTCTTCTCTCCGAAAGGTTACAGTATAATAGCGGGATGACATGGGTACTCAAATAATCACGTGAAATGTAATAAGTGCCAGACACCAGATATGTGCCTTTGTAAATCATTGCTGAGTGAATGATGTGAATTGTCACAAGAGTTCCGAGAAGAGAGAAATTACGTCTGATGGGAATGGATCCAGGCAATCTTTGGAATGGCACTGAACTGGACCTTGGAAACTAGTTATTTTTGGACGTTCAGAGAAACAGAAGAAGGTAAGAAAAATTCAGGCATGGGAGCAGCATGAATAAAGGCATGGAATATCTTTTTATATTTGAACTTTATCGAGATATAATTTATATACCAGAAAGTTCATCCACTTAAAGCGTGGTTTGAAAGTATATCTAAGAGTTGGGCAACCATCTCCATCACCTAATTTTAGAACATTTTCATCATCTCCCAAAAGAAAGTACTCATTACCAGTCACTCCCTATCCTCTTGACCCCACCCCCTCCCTGGCCCACCCCGTGACCCTAGGCAACCACTGATCTACTTTCTATTTGTCTATTCTGGACATTTTGTATAATGGGATTATCCAATATATAATCTCTTATGACTGGCTTCTTTCATGTAGGCCTAAAGTTTTTCAGGTTCATCCATGTCATAGCGTGTATCAGCACCATTTTCCCTTTGGTTGCTGAATAATATTCCATTATATGAATGCCTCACATTTTATTATCCATTCGTCAGTTGATGGACATTTAGGTTATTTCTACTTTTTAGCTACTGTGAATAGTGTCGCCATGAGTATCTGTGTTCAACTTTTGCATGCAGGTATGTTTTTATTTTCTGATCCCACTAGGAGTGGAATGGATGAGTCAAAGGGCAGCTATGTTTAACCTTTGGAGGAGCTGTCAAACTGTTTTCCAAGGTAGCTGCACCACCTCATTTCCAGCAGCCGCCTACGAGAGCTCCAATTTCTCTGCATCCTCTCTCACACCCATCTTGTTGATCCCAGCCCTCTGGTGGTTGTGAGATGGGCCTCTCCATGATTTCAGTTTGCGATTCCCAGTGGCTGATGGTTTCAAGCCTCTCTCCATGTGCTTATTGGCTGTTTGTAGATCTTCTTCTGAGAAATGCTTATTTAAATCCTTTGCCTATTCTTACATTGGGTTCTTTGACTTTTTGTTGTTGAGTTATAAGAGTTCTTTATATATTCTGGCTATGAGACGCTCGTGAATTATATGATTTCAAGTATTTTCCCCAACTTACGTGTTGTCTTTTCACTTTCTTGCTGGTATCCTTTGAAATCCAAAAGTCTTGCATGTTTTTGAAGTCAAATTTATCAGTTTTCTTTTAGCACTTGTGTTTTCGGTGTTGTATCTCTTGTTCTATTTTGTTCATCTAGTTGCTGGTTTCCTGGGTAGTTCATTTTGTGGAAACCCATCGGGCTGTTAGGATTTGTGTACTTTTCTGCACCCGTATGCAAGACTTCCATAAATAGGTTTTTTAAGGGGCTGATCATAAGTGCCATTTCCTTCACTGTGTCATTGTGAGGACTGGAGGAGTAAATGTAGGCATGGTGCTTGGCAGAGGCCTGGCCCCTCTTAGCGCCAAGAGATGGCAGCTGCTGTTGGCATCATTGTAAAATCTAGCTCTGCTCCTTTTTGGGTAGGTGATCTTGGCCCCAAGTCACTTCACCTCATTAAGCCTCACTGTCCTCATCCATAAAATGGGTTAGTGCCACCCACTTCACCAGCAGAGGCCTCAATCACATGAGATACGGTATCGTCAAGCTTGAGGCCTGCCCTGAGAAGGCCCTCTGTGAAAGCTTGGATCAATAAAACAGGAAAAAAGGAAAAAAAAGGAAAACCCAGAGTCAAAACTGAAGAGAGACAAACTGTCACGACTCAGTGGGGTTGGGGGTGCGGGTGTTCTGAGTGGCTGCCAAGAGCTGGCTCTGGGCCCTTAGAGCTTGCGTGATCAGGGCTGGCCAGGCCTGGGAAGGAATGAAGGGGGAGTTGGCTTCCAGGTAGAGCCTGGCCTGGCGGTCGGTGCCAGGAGGCCCCGTTCTTTGTGAAATCATCGGAGCCCAGACCTCCTTCTACCCCTCAGCCCCTCACAATGGTTGTCCCTGTTCCAGTCCAGTTTCCTCTTTGCCCCAACAATCCCTCCACCCACCTCCACCTCCCTGACGCCTGCCTTGCCCTTGAAGTCCCACCAAGCAAGACTCCTCCGCCCTTCCACCTGCCCTGAGCCACTCCACATCCCCGATTACGTCTCTACCCTGGTGCTCCCGCTCCCTGCCGGGTGGCTGGAGGGAGCTTCCTGAAACATCGAGGAGGTCACTGTCACCCGCTGCTCACAACCCTGCAGGGCCAGTGGCTGCTAGAGGATAAATTCCTTCTCTGGTCTCAAGGGCAGATACAAGTTTTAAGGGCCTTGAAGCTTTTGCCATTGTGTCATTAAATATAACGTACACATAGGAAAGTTACAGATATCAGCGTACAGCTCGATGAATTCCCCCAAGCTGAGCACATCCGTGTGCGCTGACACCGAACTCAAGAATCAGACCGTTACCGGCACCCAGACACCTGCCCCCCAGGTCCCTTCTAGTTTACCACCCACCCGCTAATGGCAACCACTTCTTACATCATAGCAGAGTTTTGCCCAGCACTGCGCTTCAGATGAATGAAATCATTCAGTGCATCCCTTGTCTGGCATCTTTGGCTTAACACGTCTGCGAGAGTCAACCAAGCTGTTGCCTGTGGCCAGACGTCTTTTCTCATCCCTCTGCGAGGGCTCATCCCTCTCATCCCCTGAGCCGCCGTTTAGATGTCTGTGACGCTGGGGCTGAGCCTTTAGGTTGTTTTCGGCTTTGGGATCTGATGAGAAAAAGCCATTCTTGCACATGTCTTTTGGAGGATGCATGGACTCGTTTCTGTTGGGTAAGCATCCGTCAGAAGAATTGCCACCTCACTGGGACAAATGAAATGCTCGGCTTCAGGAGACACCGTGAATCGTTTTCCCAAGTGGTCCTACCAATTTACACCCCTCTCCTGGCCACACAGCAGAGTTCTTGTTCCAGATCTTCATGGACACTTTGTGCGTGCGTGTGTGTGAGTGTACATGCGTGCATGTGTGTGTGTGTGTGTGTGTGTAATGTAGACAGAAGGAGGGATTGTGTATCTGTAACTCCTTTCATTTTAGCCATTCTGGTGAGTAGACTGTATTATCATATTGTGGTCTTAATTTTGATTTGAGGGGACTATCTTTTTTTTTCTTTAAGATTTTTATTTATTGGGGTGCCTGGGTGGCTCAGTGGGTTAAGACTCTGCCTTCAGCTCAGGTCATGATCTCAGGGTCCTGGGATCGAGCCCCGCATTGGGCTCTCTGCTAGGCGGGGAGCCTGCTTCCACCTCTCCCTCTGCCTGCCTCTTTGCCTACTTGTGATCTCTCTGTCAAATAAATAAATTAAAATCTTTAAAAATAAAAAAGATTTTTATTTATTTATTTGAGAGAGAGGGAGAGTGAGAGAGGGCAGGAGCAGAGCAGAGGGAGAGGGAGAAGCAGGCTCCCCGCTGAGCAGGAAGCCTGACCTGGGGCTTAATCCCAGGACCCTGGGACCATGACCTGAGCCGAAGGCAGACGCCTAACTGACTGAGCCACCCAGGCGCCCCTAGGGGACTATCTTTAAGAGAAAAAAATATATAAAATAGAATTTTGAATATAATATGGGGTACAAAAAGGAATATTTACTAAGAACGTGAAAAGAAATCATAACATATTTCTGGAGAATTTCAAGCTTCAGATTCCTTTCTAGTGAGATTTTTTTTTGAAGCTGTTTCCCAGAAATGCTTACACTGAAGGGCTTCCTGATAGAGACCTGGCTTCTCTCTCTGCCTGGAGTGCTTAACAGCTACATGAGAGAGAACAGACCCCCTGTGAGCGAAGGGCCCAGAGCTCAGGAGTCCCCAGCTTCCCGGGAAAGGACTTCTGGCCCCCGACCATCTCCTCCGCTCTGCTGGCCCGACTCCTTCTCTTTTGGGTCTCAGCTTCCATGTCAGCTTCTCAGAAGGCCTTTTCTGCCCTCATTCTGTAAGGCCACATCCTGAGACAGATGATGACAGAGCAGTCACTGCAGACCCAGCCTGCCCGGTTGACCTCGTGATTCCACCATCTCCTGGCTGTGTGACCTTGGACACCTCTCACAGACTCTCTGGGCTTCCGTTTTCTCACATGTAGAGTGAAGTAGGCCGTGCTAGCTCCCACGTGGCAGGGTGTCGTGAGGACCCTGCTAGTTAACACACTTGAAAGGGCGTGTGGCACCCATGCTTGTGAGATTGTCACGAGGGCCGCCATTATCATGAGCCTTGGTTCTCTCCTTCCGGCACATCTCCCCTCACATGGATGATCAGCTTGAGTGCCATCTGCCATGGGGCCTGCTGTTTCCCCAGGTCAAATGCGGCACCTGGCACACAGCAGGAGCAGAGAAGACGTTGAGTGACTGACTCTTGTCAACAGAGCTCACATTCATCCGGGTATCCCCAAGCCACAGCTGTACCCTGGTCTGTCTCCCTCATTCCCCGCAGGCAGCAGCCCCCTTGCTCCCCTGCAGCAGGCACAACTGAACACATGAGCCTTGGCTGCCTACCTTGATCTCAGCTTTCTCGGACTTGGGGCCAGAGCTGGCTTCTGTGTCCCCAGGCCTTTACAGGTGACAAGGCCTCTTCCCTTCCATAACCACATCTCTGGGGTCAGTGACAGGGCAGTGATTGGGAGCCCCAGTGCAATGGAGGTCTGGAAAGGGTGAGTGGCTCCCTCAAAGTCACATGGCATGAGAAAGGGGAGAGAGAAGACATAAGCCCAGGACTCCCGGGTGAGCTGCCTACCCTTGGTCCCAGGGCACCTTTCATCCTTCCAGTGAGAGCCACCAGATGAGCACATAGTAGGCACTTAGGCTTGTTCAGAAAGAATGGAAACAGGCTGGGCTTCAGTCATTGGCTCTGGGATCGTGGGCATGGCCTTGGCCCACCTGTGCCTCAGTTTTCCCATCTGTAAGAGGGGTTCACTTACCAAGTGAAGGCAGATTTGTCTCAACTGGCCTGGGTGGTATTTCTCCTTGGTCCTTTTGTCTGTCTGTCTGTCTACTCCAGGATGACTTTGGAAGGAGCTGGGGTGGAATCAGGACTGACTAATGGCATGGAGAGAAGCTGGGATTTTCCCTCCAAGCCTCTGGTGTCCGTCTTGACCCAGAGCAGTGGCCAGCAGCCATGTTTGGAGAAATCTCTCCTCTGCCATCTTTAAAGGATATTGCTGACACGTGGCCTGCCTCTGGTGAGGCCAGATGATCTGCAAAGATAACAGTGAACGGTTAGGGGTGGAAACCCCTGGAAGAGCCTTCAAACGCCACCTCACCACTGCCACCTCAGAGGGCGGACAACAAGCAGACATGATCTTGGACAGCTGTTGTGAACAGTGTGATAACATGTCCAAATCAATTACACTTCACAACTCCTCTGCTCCAACTCTCCCCTCTCCCAGGTGACAGCAGGGACAACTAAGGCCCAGAGAGGGAAGACATTTACCTAACATCACCGAGCACATCCAGGCAGATCTCTCAAATCAGAATCAAGACCCAGATTCTGGGTCTCAGCCTTCTTCCCACCCCCTCTTGCTCATGACCAATTATTTTTTTTTAAATAGCTTTATTAAGATATAATTCACATATCTTGCAATTCACTTTTTTAAAGCAGAGAATTCAATGGCTTTGAGTACAGAGTTGTTCACCCATCACCACAGTTAATTTGAGAACATTTCTCCACTCCAGAAAGAAACCCCGTACCCTTCAGGTGTCAACCCCCTTCCGCTCCCCCAGGATCCCTCCATCCCCTCAGCCCCAGGCCATCACCGATCTATTTTCTGTCTCCGTATATGGTCTATTCTGCACATTTCACATGCAACATGTGGTCTTTTGTGACCGGCCTCTTGCACGAGGTATAGTGTCTTCAAGTTTCCTCTGTGGTGTAGCCTGTATCAGTCCTTTGTTCCTTTTTACGGCCAAGTGATAGTCCATTGTACGGGTGGACTGCACTTTATTTATCCAGGGATCAGCTGATGGACACTTGGGTTGTTTCCCCTCTTTGGCTGTTGTGAATAATGCTGTCATAATCGCTCATGTCGAGTTTGTTGTACGGCCACGTTTTCAGCTTTCTTGGGTGTATATGAAGGAGTGGAATTATTGCTCCTATGTTTGTGAGCCTGGGCTCCTGGCTCTGCCTTTCTCAGACCTCCAGGGTGCTGATGGCAGGGAGGCTTGCCACTCCCGGTGCCCAGGGTCTGGGGACCCATTCCTCCCTTCCACTTTGCAGAGTTTCCTGCAGGACACGTGGGAGAGCCAACTGGATTCTAATCCCTGCTCTCTGCCAACAACCGGCTGAGCTATGTTATGTCTCTGAACCTCAGTCTTTCCTCCTGGGAAATGGGATGGCAATCCCTATGGTCCCTGCTGAGGGTGAGCTGAGGTCATAAAAACACAACTTGTGTCCGTTCATTGGTGGCTGATGTGCCAGCAGAGGAGACACACAAAATCCCTCGTAGTTACACAAGAAGCATCTTACTGAAGCCTCACAATAGCCCTGAAAGGAACACCTCCCCATATCCCACCTCCTAGGAGAAGAAAAAGAGAGAACTCTGGAGGCCAAGTCCCTTTTCTCTATCCCCCTTTGGACTTAACCTTAGAACTTTGGAGTACTCTATCTTTTGAACTTTCATCGCAGTAAGCCCTACAGGCAAAAAGAGCACCATTGAATGTACCTGTACTGATCTCCCAGATGAAGAAAATCAAAACCCATCCCCATCCCCCCGAGCCCCCTTGCACTCCAGCCCTGTCTTCCCTGCCAGGGAGAACACAGGTGAGTTCTGCCCGTTCATGAACTTCACATGAGTGCAGTTCCATAGTTCACAGTCTTTTGCGTTTGTCTCTTTTGCTTGACGTCAGGCCTGTGAGATTCATTATGTTGTCGTGTGTCGTCGTAGCTCCCCTGTATTCAAGGCCATGCAAACCATCGGTGTTTTCACTGCCTCTGTTTTTAATGGGTCTCATTGGGCTTTTCTTCTTGAAACAGAATACAGGGTCTCACACTCTCGCGGGCGTGTGTGTCTGTGCATCTGTCCAGGCCTGTGCAGGAGGGAAGCGGGGAAGCCGGGACAGCGTATGTGCTGACCCAGTCCTGGCCCCAAGGTGCATGGGCTTCGAGGAGGCCACCGCCTGGCCCTCCTCCCGAGGCCCCTCCCTTTGACTCTGTCAATGTTCTGTTATTCTAGGCTTGGCTTGGGGCTGAGGGGTGAGCTGGCAGGCATCCTAGGTAAGCAAGAGCAGTGGAAGAAGAGAGGGACTTTTAGGGGTGGGAAGATGGACCCAACAGGTCCCCACTGAGGCCTATCGGGGCTTGTGTGGAGGGCGCTGCGCCATGTGTCCTGGAGCACGGTGGGAAGAGGGTCCGGGTGGAAATCAGGCCTCGCCAAGGCTAGCCTCTGTGCTGGGGAGGCCAGGCTGCCTGGGGGCCAGTCCCAGCTCTGTGACTATAGAATCTGTAAAATGGGGGCAACAAGCGGATAAGGTTGTCCAAGGAGGAAGGAGCTCAGTGCACAGAAAGTTTCCTGAGCCTGGAGTGAAGTTGGCTCTTAGGATTATAATGTGTAAGACTCAGGTAGTTTCTGTCCGTCATTGCATTTAACCTGCATACTGGTCATGGAAGGAGACACCAAATCATCCCCATTCAACAGATGAGAAAGCGGAGGAACAGAGAGGTTGAGAACCTGCCTGCAGCCACACTGTGAGTCTTTGGCAGGCTCGGATCCTGGGTCTGTTTGGCTCCAGGCCTCTGAGCCGCCGAGGAGCCAGGCACAGTTGCCCTGACCTGTAGGGACCCAGATTCATCCCTGCCCTGGTTTGGGGAGCCAGAGCTCAGGCTCATTTTCTTTGTCTGGGCCTCTGGGAGCAGCAGGGCCTTTGTCCTTTCTGGGTTCCTGGCGAGTGGGCTCCTGGGGGTGGGACAGATGTGGGGGCTGGTCAGGAGAGGCCTCTGGATCTGCTCAGCATTGAGGAGGCAGTCAGGCCTGCAGGCAGAGTCAGCAGTCCTGAGTCCACCTGGGGGCACCCTTGTAGGGCGCGCGCCCTGACTCTGCTCTTGGGGTGCTGCGCCGGTCAGGCACACAAGCAGCTACCTATGATAGACCCAGGAGAACCAGAGGTGGAAGCCATTGGCCGCAGTCCAGGAAGGCTTCCCAGAGGCGGCCTCCTTGGAACAGGGTCTTAAAGGCTGATTAAGTGTTGATGAGGTAGAGAGGACGGGAAGCTGTTCTTAGCAGAGGGAAGAGCGATAAGCATCAGCTACTCGACTCCATCCCCACGCCGTACCCTTGCTTAGCCATCCATTTTTCTTGGGGTGGCTGGAAGCCTGAAAGTGATATTTTCCAGAGCCCCTTGCCAGCTTGTTTCTGGTTAGGCTCTGCCAGTGGGGAGAAGGGAGGGGAGGGGAAGAGCTGCCAACCGGCCTCCAGCTCCTGCCACGGCCTGGGCCCGTCGACTTGGGCAGACCTCAGCCATTCCAGCAGCCCTGCTGGTTCCAGCAGGTAGGTGGTGAGCACTGGCTCGGCTGGGGGTTCCCAACTATTCTGGACAGCACCTGCCTTGTCACTTTCTGTCTCCCTTCTACTCTTCCTGCACGTTGGATGCATTTGGAACCCATGTCCCTTGTCTTCTCGGCCTGAAATGGCCCAGGGGTTTCTGTTTTCCAGCTGGTCACTATTGATAAAATGTTCAGTCCACATAGACCAGGACAAGCTGCAGTTTTCAGGGGACAGAAGGCTTCAGTACCCAGAAAATGCGATGTCGTGTTTTCATTTTGATTTATTTTCTTAAGTGCATGTCAAGTGTTTCAACAAGAGTTCCCCGAGGGCAGAGGCTGTCCTCCATTGCTTATTCAATCAACAAATATTTGCTGATGGCTGGTCAGGGGGGAATGAGGTGAATGAACAAGTTCCCCTACTTTTACAATCCCAGTCTAGAAGGCTCCTATGGCTGTTGAGAACCTGAAACGCAGCTAGTCCAAATCGAGACAGGCTGTTGGTATAAAACAAAGGCCACGTTTCACACATGTAGTATGAAAAAAATGTAAAAGATCTCATTTCTTATCTTGATTACATATTGACATAACGTTTCACACATACTAGGTTAAATAAAATACGCCATCAGAACATAATTTACCCATTTCTTTTTACTCTTTTTAACACGGCCACTAGAAAAACTTAAGTTCCTATGGCTTTGCATGTGTGGCTCGAATGCTAGCTCTCTTGGACAATCCTGGGCTTAGGGGAGCTGAGCCGAAACATCAGTGTATCATTTCAGCATTTATTTTAGTCTATTTAAGAGACAGAATTCAGATGGGATGTTCTTGGGGACTTGAGACAGGATGAGAAGGGGGACAGATACAGCAACGTGGAAATAAAATTCACAGTGATCAGTGTTTGAGTTGGTCCATGTTCCAGCGGTCTGGGGGGAGCTGAGAAGAAATCTAGAAAGGCTTCACAGAAGAAGTGACTTTGGTGTTAAGCATAGGATGAGTAGGAGTTTGCCATATGGATAAGGAAGAGGAAGAGCACTCCAGGCTCAGGGCAATACCGAGGCAAAAGCTAAGAGGTTGACAGGTGCACAGGGCATTTGAGGGATTCAGGAATTTGACTGTGATCTAAACATGACTCGTTGGAGGAAGGGGCTAGAGATGGAGCTGGACTGGGTAAAAGCTTGGATGCCAGTTAAGTTTGGACCTGGGGAGGGGGAAACTGAGGCTGTGGACTCTCGGGCAGGAGGAGGTGGCTGGTTCCAATGTGAGTACGTTCACCCACACACCCTCCTCCAAAGCGGAAAAAGGACTAGACCAGACTTTGTTTGAATGTGCAAAGCAAACGCTTTTATTTCGGTGCTCACTCTGTGGCTCGAAAATGCATCTACTGTCTGCTTGGAATCCAAAATGTTTACAGAATCATAGAGAACTACTGCAACCTTCGTAAGAACATACACAAGTTGGCTTCTTTGGGGATCCTTCCCAGTGCAAATCAGAAAGTTCTATGTGTGTCTGCATGGCTTTCCCCAAGTCCCCCTCTGAGATTTTGGGGGCCCTGGAGGCTGTGACCCCGCCCCAGATATAGCATTCTCCCTCATCCCTCTTCCAGCCCAGTCATGTGGACAGAGAGGGGGATAGAGTCAGAGATGACAGCCCTTAGGTTCTCGGAGCTTAGTCAGGGCTGGGGCTGTGTTTCTGGGCCCTAGTCCTGCAGAGAGGGGGCGGCTGAGGTGCTAACCTTGTTAGTGACCAACACAGGTGGCTAAGGCTCTCGTGAAGTCTAGGCATTGCAGTGGGCAAGTTCATGGGTAGGACAGGGGCCTGTGGAGCTCTCTTCCCCAGAACTGTGGTCTGAAGGAAGGTGACTGGGCATGGATAGGAGACACAGTTGGGACTGGGGGTGGGAAGGTGGTCATGGTCAGAGTCTCGCACTCAGAAGCATCTGGATCTGTGGCCTCAGGCTGTGGGAGCCAGGGATGAGGACTTGCTGTCATTTGCAAGGCTGGGTCCTATAAGCATTGGAAGAGCAGAGCTGAGAGGGCCTTACTTGTGGCTGGGTCAACACCCCATCGCCCAATGAGGAATCTGAGGCCCAGAGAGGGGAAGACAGTGACCGACTGGACTTGGGGCTCAAACCCAGGGCTCTGACCCCTCCAATCTCCTCTCCACCTCACCCCAACTGCCTCCTTTCTGCTCAGGTCCCAAATGGCCTCTTTAATATTCTCAGGTCGGGGCTGGGACCATGAACAAGGAGCTGGACTCGGAGTCAGAAGTCCTGGGTTATGTTCTAGAGCTTTCCTACTACCCAGCCTTGCAAATATCCTGCTGGTGCAGAGAGAGCCTCCCCTCCCTCCTCCAAGCCCCAGAGTCTTCATCCAGAAAGCAGCTCCTACCCTGCCGTTTCCCACGGTGACTTAAATGGGTTGTAGTCGTGTGAGCACTAGCAAAGGCAGGGAAAGTGTCCCGCACATGGCCGGTGCCTCACAATGGTGGCAGGGGGGATGACTGGGCCAGGGCTGCTGGGATATGAGGGGACCTTGGGTCTGGCCCTTCCCGGGACTCCACCTGTCCTGGCTCTCATTTTCCCAAGGGCTCCTGGGGCCTGTGTATTGTCTGGGATCTGGTCAAGGGGCATACCGTCTCTCTTCTGCTGGCTTCAAGGGGCTCTGGAGTAAATCAAACAATATGGTGGGTGGTCAGTGGTTTCCAATAGCATCTAGGTTATAAAGGGAGGCCTGGGTCCCTCCTCCCCGACCCCAGACCCAATCAGCCAAGGGCAGTGCTCCCAATGGGGAAGCACAGAACATTCTTCACAGTTAAAGGGAGATGGGAATCCAAGTTCAGGGGCACAAGATAGGCTAGGAGTACATTCCATCCCAAAGAGCCCCCACAGGCTCTGAGGTCTGGGGCCAAGAGGGGGCAAATTGGCGCATTAACTTGGAACAAAAATTGGGATCAGGTTAGGGGCTCTGAGCTGGCTGAGGCAGGGCTGGGCACGTGGCCTTTAGGCAGGACCAATGATGACATTCCTGAAGCCTTTCACAGACTTCAGCTTGTCGCTCTCAAAGTTCACCACCAGCTTATGGCGGCCCACGTGGCGTGGCATCAGATCCACCCTCACCTTGACCTCCCCCTCTGCCACGGCATCCGGGCTGCGGAGAGAAAGAGCAAGAGGGTGAGAGGAGGGGCCCAGCCTGGTCCCTGCAGTGGGGTCAGACCAGGATGACCAGGGACCCTGGCACAGAGCTGCTGTGCGTGCACAACGTCATGTGACAAGAACAAAATGGGCCGCACTCACCACTCTCCAAGGGCCTGGGGCAATGTGCCCTCCCTCGTGCAGAGTGTTTGTGTGTGTGTGTGTGTGTGTGTGTGTGTGTGCACGCGCACGTACAAGTGGACACTGTGCTTGGGGATAAGAGTGGGTACACTCAGGGGACTACATGTGTGAAAATGCACTGAGCCCCACATACACCATTTCTGTTATTCACCGGATGTAAGTTACAATAAAAAAGTTTTAAAAAGTATCTATGCTTGTACTTGTGTGTGTAGTAGATGTGTCTCTCTGAGGACACAGCCACAGGTGCCCCCTCGCACACACTCCAGATGCGGGTACTTGTGTTTACACGAGGATTCGCGTGTCCAGAGGCAGGTGCTTAGGGACTGAAATGTGTCAACTGCTCTGGTTTGGGAAGACAGGTGCTCGGCGCGCTAGCTGCGCGGTGAGGGTGCTCACGGAGGATGCGCGGGTGGGAACCGTGCCTAAGGGGGCGGGCGAAGGGTCACAGCCTTAAATTAAGGCAGGCGTGTGGGTGCGTGGGTGGGAGGCTATGGGAGGGAGCTGCCAGCCAGGGTTTAGTGCCTGCGGGCAGCCCCTCCCTCCACCCGCCCGGCTCTGTGCTCCCAGCTCCCCCCCCACCCCGCCCCCTGCTGGAGGGACCGGCACTTACACGTCCACGATCTTCTGCTCATCCATCAGGCCGGCCCCCTCCATGGTGAAGGTGCAGCCTAACAGCGGCTTGGTGAGAGGGTTCCGCAGGGACGCCTCCGCCACCAGCTTGCGGTTCTGCTTGGGCTCTCCCAGGATCTGGAAGACAAGACGACAAGAGGGACAAATGTCAGGGCGGCCCTGAGGGAGAGGAGCCTAGAGCCCCTCGGGGGCAGGCAGGAGCCCCGCGAAGGCAGGACGGGGTGTGGGAGGCATCTCTGTATTTGCTGCAATTTGGCCCCGCTGGGCATGATTGCTCCCCACCTCTGCACCTGTTTCCTCATCTAGGAAACATGTTCAGGGACCTGCAGTGAGGTTCCACGTGACTGGGGGGATGCAGAAAGTGCCTCCCTTGTTCTAGGGTCTGGATGGAAAGATCACAGGCTTTCCGGCCAGGCTGATCTCTACCCCTTCCTCACTGTGTGACCTTGGGAAAGTAATGACCCCCTCTGAGCCTTGGTTTCTTCTTAGGAGAGAAATGCCTTGCTGCGGGGCTCTCATGAGGATTAACTGAGCTAACACAGGGGTGCCCACTCCTGCCCCCTCTGCTCTTTGCCATTTATTTCTAACGCTGCATTTGGGATTCTGGGGCTGTGGCTCGCTAGGATGCCGATGATGACAGTGATAAGAATAGTCAGCTACTGTGAGCCCTTATAAGGCACTTCCTTGGATGTACATTTCATTCCTACAACACGCCTAGGTGCTAGGTATGTAACTCCACCTTGCACACAATAAAGTGATACCCAGAGGGGCAGAGTGACCTGCCCAGGGCTACCCACACACAAACTCAGGGAGTCAGACTGCAGAGTCTGTGCCCTTAATTCCTTCTCCTCTTCCTGCCCCACCAGGGCCCCAGGGCCTGGATGGAATCCAGGCAATCAAGGGTCCATGATTCTGAGATCCCTAAATTCCACCTCCCCATCACTCTGGAATTCTAGGATTCATTCCTAGAGGTAGGAGTCCCCAATCCTTCCAGCTTCACGATGCTTTCCTTCAATGAAGTTAGGATTTGAGGAAGCCTGGGGCATCAAAGATCTGGAGGGGGCCAGGCTGCTGGTATGTACATGGGCGGGGCAGCGGGGGGCTGTTCTGGGACCCCGCCCCTGCCACCATCCCTAGCCCAGCCCATCCCTTACTCGGATCTTGATTTCTGGATTCTCCAGGTAGATGTCCCTTTCGGCCAGCAGGTAGCTGTTGGCAGCCGGCTCTATGAGGAGGCCCCGCACCTTGATAAGGTTTGACTCGGTCAGACACTCACAGTACTTGTCATAGAGGATTCGGAGGGGAATGCTTTTCTCTGCAAGAGGCGAGAGGGAAGAACACTGTGATCGCTGAGTCATGGCCCCCACTTCTCCCACGGCATTGCCCCGAAGCACCGAGAGGGGAAAGACTGTGCTTGAGGTCACATAGTGAATGAACGGGCAGATCCCAGGCCTCGCCCCGGCCCCCATTTGTCCTGGCTTGGGGGTTCCCAGGGAGGAGCCTGGTCAGGGAAGTGCTGGAGCTCCAACAGGCCTGGATTCTGATCCTGCCTCTCTGCCCTTTGCCAGCTGGTGATGCTGAGCAAGTCACTCCACCTCTCAGGGCCTCAGTTTCCCCACATGAAGCTGGTGGGATTGTGCCCATTTTACAGATGAAGAAATACTTCTGCCAGTAAGTGCTCAGATCAGGAGACCTGGTGTGGCTCGGCCACTGATTGACTGGCTGTGTGAGCCTGGGAAGGTCACCTCCCCTCTCTGTTTCTCTTTTGTACCCTGGGAATCTTGCACCTGCTGGGAGGAGCTAAGACCAGGGGTCACTTCAGAGCAAAAGCCACATAGTGATGAAGAGATGAGAAGGGCCAGCCCCTCCCAATGCAGAGAAGCAAAGTGTGGTTTCTAGCCCCATTTTTCTGACAACACTGTGGCACGAGGGCACCAGGGGTCAGCTTGCAGGAGGCAGGAAAGAACAGTGCAAAGAGCACAGGCCTGAGAATTAGCAGGTTGGGCCATGGAGTGCTTGTCCACACCGTCGCAGAGTCACTTGGGCAAACCCCATCTGGAAGGTTCCTCGGACCTCCCCTGTCAAACGGGAGTGCTGGACGGCCAGTCTTGGGGCTCAGCGGGGCTCAACCATCCCCGGATCATGATGGGAGGAGCCTCTTTTCCCACTATCTGTCCCCTCCGTCTCCCATCAGACTCCAGCCACTCACCTGACTTTTCACATATCTGAGGGTAACCTCATTATTTGCTCATTGTTTTGCTCTCAACCCACTCGCTTTATACTTTTTAACCTTTTCTGCCTGGGCACACTTTTCGATATTTGCACCAAACCAGTCTCATTTACTATAAATAGAAGGTAACTGGCAAAAAGAAATACAAAGCCAAGTCACTCTCGCTCAGTTCCAGCTTGATATTTTTGTCTGCCGAGGGCTCTGGGCTGAGATCCACGAGGGGTAAGGGTGCTGGGCCTGTAACTGCCCCCGAGGTGCTCCTTGAGGGGCCCATCTGAAGGACGGTGAGGGCCTGGCGGACAGCCAGCTTCTTGCTGCTGGTCAAGGTCTAAGCCCCAGCCGGCCCCGCGTCCCAGCGGCTCATCCCCAGGATGGCTCCGCCACAACCTCTGAGCAGATGACATTGGGGAAGAAAACCCAACCTTCTGCCAATGAAGACAGAAAGGAGTGAAAATCCCCAGGTCAGGGCCTGGTGGAACCGAGTGGAAACTGGCCAGCTACACGGGAAAGGACAACACTGCCCTCCAGGAGCTTAGAGGATGTGGCCCCAACTGTTGACTTTTCCAGAAGGCTGAAGTGAGGGTGGGGCAGGACCTCTGAGAACCGTGGTCCAACGGCCAGGGACCACAGCCTTGGTTGAGAGAATAGAACCTGTGTGGTCAGTCCCAGTCGTTCCTTAGGTGACTAGTCCTGTTCTAGAAGGTGCCATGGGTGTGGCCACAGAGGCCATAGTGGCTACAGTCCCAGTGACCCACCTGGAGGGGTGAGGGGAGGAGAGAGAGGACGGGTGGGGCAGGAAGGGGAAGGGAGAGAAGCAGCGCAAGGAGGCAAGGGTGGGGATGGCTCCCTGTCCTCGGCCTGGTTTCCTGTCCATTAGCACATTCTGGAAATTCCCCAGATCTTATCATCAGAGAATAACAAGCAAGCCAGCCAAAGTCTGGGGTCTCGGGGCAGGGCGGGGCGGGGGTGGCGGGAATCATCTATCTGAGGCTGAGCTTGGCATTGGAGGCGCTGGCCAGCATCCTAGACTAGCCCCACCTTGCAGCCCGAAGGCAGCACACAGGACCTCTGCCCTCCTCTGCCCTCTCTCTGCAGGCTGTGCCCTTCATGGGTCTCCGAGGCAGGAGGGACCGCTCTGCGGTGAACACGTCCCCGGGATGATGGGAAACACCGACAGGCTTGGCTGAGCCTCTGCAGAACAACGCTCCAAGGGCCCAGATGGTAGCGGCCTGGCAAAGGGTGACTCAACAGGAAGTTCTTCTGGCATCGCTGGCCAGGGCTGGAGTTCACCTCATGCCACACATTCCAGGAAAGACAGTTCCTCCCTTTGCAGCGGTTCTGAACATGGGAAGAACCTGCTGGTACACAGTCACACACAGGGGCTGGCGGGCTCTTCAATCATGAACCAGCCTTCCTGCAAGGGAGGAACCTGAGGCCTGGAAAGGAGAGGACAAATCCCCAGGAGCCCACAACCCATCGACAGCATCGTAGGAACTAGAACTTGGGTATCCTGGCCGTGGCACAAACCCGTAGGAATGGACCCCTGCCCCTGACACCCGGGACCTGGATGCGGAGGTGACAGCTGGGTCCTCTGCATGCCATCGAGGTTGGCAGGGGCTCAGGAACCCCTGGGCCCAGCACCGAGACCACCATCTGGCACAGCAGGTGTTCAGGACAGATTCTCGGGGATTCTCTGCCTTCCTATGATCAGGCCCCATTTTATACTTTCCAGATATTTCCCGAGTGCACAGTCTCCTCCAGTCCTCCCAGAGGCCCATCAGGAGGGTGTGCTGTTGCCCCACTGAATGATGGGTGTGATTCGAGGATCTGAGTGCAAGGTCATGCCGCCCAAGTTTGTACATTCAGAAGTGGGGCAGGGGGCAGCGGCAAAGCCATGTCTGGATGGACTCAGAACGTGTGTTCTCGCAGCCCTGAGTGTTGGGGCCCTGTCCTGGTGCCACTGGCTTTGCCCCTGAGGGGCAAAGGGTGAGCATGCAGCCCCAGGAGTACCCATGGGGGACCCAAGATAGAGAAACCAGGAAGGAGGCCGTCTATACCACAGATTCCAGGCCTGAAACCCAGACAGGCCTTCTGAGGAACTCCAAGGCCATGGCCCTCCCACCAGACACAGGGGCCAAGGGCAGAGGCAATAAAGGGGAGGAAACATGGGTTTGACAGGCAAGAGTAGGGGGGCCAGGGGAAGGCACACAGACTCCACAAACAAGAGCCCTCCCCGCCCTGGGCCTTTCCACCAGCTCGGTACGTGAGCATGCTGGCTCCTGGATAGGGGGCACCTACACTGGACACAGCCCCTCCCCACTCCCCCCTGCCAGAGAGTCCTAGGCTGTCAGGTCCTGACTGCCATGGACCTCACAGGCGACACTGAGGTTCAGGGAGGCAGCCATTGGCCCAGGTGACCCAGGGAGTGGGACGCACCTCTCTGAGGCTCCAGGGCCAAAGAGTGTCCACACTGCCCCTCAGAGGACGACCAGAAGGCTCCATTACCAAGACCCCTTTGCCTCCTCAGGCCGGAAGGCTGCCACTGCACCAGCCAGGATCAGGTGGCTGGGGGTGGGGGTAGAGGGCAAGACACCAGGCTCTGTGCTGCCTCACTGAGTTACCTGAGGGGCCACAACCCCCCTCAGGGCCTCAGGCTTATTTTCAGGAAGATAATTGGGTGCAGTGACCAAGCCAGGCAGGGAAAGAGACCAAGGAATGCGTGTGTGCGGGTTTCTGACCACGAGGCTTGAGTGATAGATGCTCTTCCCTGGGGCTGCAGATCGGGCCGTCTACTGACATCATTTTGCCCCAGAACAGGGCAGGAGATCTGCCTTACAGGGAGGCCAGGCCAGGCGCCAGAGCCAGGTCAGAGGAGAAAGTCGGGGGTGGGAGGAAACACTTCCTCCCTGGGGGCCCTGCCATTCTCCTCTCCTGTTGCCCTCAGAGCTACTCTGCCCAATAGGGCAGCTTCTTGCCACATGTGGCTGGTTAACTTTAAGTGGAATTAAAACTCGAATTCCACAGTTGTGCTCACTTCATTTCAAGTGCTCAACGGCCATAGGGAGCTGGCCGCCAGCGACCGGACAGCGCAGACGCAGAAGGGCTCCTGCATGCCGAAAGTTCTATGAGCAGCACTGACCTAGAACCCCTTCTCTCTGAGGCCGAGTTCTCGCAGGGGCTGTGGGTGGAGGCAGAGGGAAGGAATGAGCTGGGAGCAAGCAGTAGCACACCCCAGGAAGCGGTCTGAGGTCACATGGAGATGACATGGAACAAAGCAGTACGGCTGCTAAGAGCGTAAGTTCAAGTCTCAGTCCTGTCCCTTCCTAACCGTGTGGTCTTGGGAAAGTTGCTTAAACTCTCTGCGCTCCGTCTTCTCATCTGAAAAATGGGGCAATAAAAGAATCCGCCTCCCACTTTTGTTACAAGAATTAAATGGATGGCTTGTTTATAAAGGCTGTGGGAAGGGCGTGACCCACAGAAGTGTCACAGAAACATCCGTGAGGTCAATCGCACGTGTCAAGTGCTCAGGACACTAACGACTGCGCCGCTGGTTGGTGGTCAGCAACTGCTCCGGGACCACAGGGCCTTACCAGATGAGGGCTCCAAGGAAAGGTTGAGCAGGTCTTTGCTGCCACACTCAGGCCCCAGGATCCCGTTGTAGCTGACGGTGCGGGCATGGAGCATGAGGCGGCAGGTGTGGGTCTCAGCCGTGTTGTTGGTGATATAGGCGAAGACATCAAAGTCACTGCCCATGTTCATGCTCTGGGCCACGCGGATCCGCATGGCCACCCCCATCTCCTCTTTCTTAGTCAGCTTATTCAGGTGGTTGGCCTTTTTGAAGGCTTCTCTCTCCTCTGGGGACCCTGTGGGAATGGGGAAGAGAGCTCCGCTATGGCTGAAATAGTGACCAAGGACAACGAGGCTGGGGCAGGGCGAGCTGGCTCTTCAGAGTCCTGGGGACTCAGATCAGGTCTAGAGGAGCTCCTTGTCTACACTCCTGTGTCAGGAGGATGATAGGAGATTTTATTTACTTTCCACAAGTAAACTCCTATACATCCCTCAAAACCCAGTCCCAAATGATGCCCCCTCCTCCAGGAAGCCTTCTCTGAATACTCCTGCCCCAGGACGAATGAGTCGCCATGTCTCCTCGAGTTTCACCAGTGCCTGTTGCCTATCATGCTTTTTATTTAACCAAGTTGTTTTCTGTTTATGTACTTACCCTCTTAAGCCACTCAAAGACTAAGACTGTATTTTACTCATCTCTTGTCATACCCGAAGCCTCTAACAGTGGTTGGTAGATAGTAAACACCAGTAGGACGACTTTCTCACCTCCCAGTGTTTGCCCTGATTTCATCTACCTGAAATCTTTTCCTCCCCCTCCCTACCTGTAGCGCTCCCCTCCTCTGTGTCCCATCTACCTCTCTCCTCTGCTCCTGTTTCTTCCCCGGTGCTGCTGGGTGCATATCTACGTCTCCCATCAAACCATCAGCTCTAGACCTTTCAGAGACCAGCGGAAGCACCTTTTCCTTCTGTCAGAGTATGGCTGCTTGTTCCCCAACCCTCAGCTGGCACAGGTAAGTCAGCGGGAGTCAGAGGAGGGCAGGAGTGATGGTTCCTTACGCACCTCTGTGAGCTGCCCCACCCCCCCACCCCCAGGCTCACCAAGGATGCTTAGAAAACAGCTACTGTATTGAATTGGCTGCTGGTTGTGCTCCAAAACAATTAAAAAAATAAGCTGTGTCCCTTCTTCCCTCTCCTGATTGAATATAAGCTGCAGAGAGCGGCTTCATCTTTGGATCAGATTACAGCTCTCTCATTAAGTCGCTCTTACGATCTTTCCCTCCTTCCCTCTCCATCTGCCCACTCACCTCCCCAGCTGTGTGTGAAACACCGCACAAATAAACACTACGGAGTTCCTGGAATCTCTCTTCCAGGACCCACCCCTCTGGACTTCCAAGTCTCTCTAGTCCAAACATGTTGCAATTTAAAAAAAGGAGGGGGGGTGTGGGATTGCATGTCTTCGGTTGCACGTACCATGATGACAAATACTGTCATGAAACGACACAGACATCGTTCATTTTTCTGTTCGGAGGCAGGCAGCTCCTCCATAACGAGTATCCTCCAGTTGTGTTTAAGTCCAAATAGCCAAAAAGCAAGGCTTAAAAAAACCCCATGGAATCCTTTTGTGAAATACAGAATTCTTAAATGAATACTCTTCTACTACTGTATCCCAGTGTGTTTTTTTCTAAGAAAAGGTGTAAAATGGAGAGTAACCTACAAGTCCTTATTGTATGCAGGCTGCCAAAGAAAACACATCCGTGTGTGTGCGCGCGCGCGCACACACACACACACACACACACACACACACACAAGCCCACTGGCTGGTAAAACAGGCTGCTTCCCTGCAAGGCATTGGCGAAGGCTCTGGGGAGCCGTGCACCTACCCTCTGGGTACTTGTAGGTGTGGGTGATGTCCTCCCGCTCATCACGGCCCACCCTCTTCGTGCTGATCTTCATCCCCACGGTCAGGGCGGTGTTGGTGGACTCGTGCATGGACCCATCCTTCTGCTGGATCCAGTTCACCACGTCGGCATTGACCTCAGCAAAGACAAAAGGTGCATCGTACTTGGTGCTTAGGTCACCCTCCTTGATGGCACGAACTGGAACCGGGCCACAGCAGTACGTCCCTGGTTGGGGGTAAGAGGCGAGATGGGCTTGGGCTGAGGGGAGGGTGACACCCTCTCCCACTTTCCACATTTCAGCCACATTGTTGCAGAGCATCTCGAGACTGTCCAGCCATTTGACTCAGGGACTCCACTGGTGGGAAGGTAGCAGAGAGTAAGAATTAAAAATCCAGGCTCTGGAGCCTGCCCAGCTTCTGGGGTTCAAATCTCAGCTGGCCTCATTAACTGGGGGACTTCTTATTCCTTGGGGAAGTGACTTAACTTCTCTAAGCCCGTTTTGTGTGGTGGGGATATTTACGACCCACCTAATGAGGATTCGCATACTAATTACTATGTAAATGAAATGGGGTTTGTTTTTTTTTTAAGTGTCTGAAATATTAGCAGAAGCGTATCCCCAGGCATCCCGAGGAAGGGAGAGAGCCATGCTGTAGAAGACAGTTGGTCCGTCCTTCCGGCTTCCTGCCCACACAGAGAGCCACAGCCGCCCCCATCAATGTACTCAGGGGGTGCATGTTGACTGAATGACCATGAGAGCTGGATGTTTCTCTCGCTGGGGTTCACAGCTGCTTCAAACTGGCCACACAGTTAACTGTGGAGGGCTAGAGGCTGAGTAGCTCACTACATTGTATCCATTTGATGCAACAGGCATGGTAACATTCATTTAAAATTAAAATCAGGGGAAACTATGAGATAAAGAAATGTCAATGACACATGGAGACGTGACAGGACCAAGACAAAAGGTCACATGCAGCCGGAGATTTTAACCGAGGGGCCAAAGACCCCCAAAGCACTGCCAGGAGAGTTCGGGGGTCCATGAACTTGGATGGCAAAAAATGACATCTTTGTCTGCACTGAATTTTGCTAACACTTCTTTCGATTGTGAAAGCAGACAAACCATCGTCTTAGGTGCACTTATGACTTCTCACCCGTAAGGAGCGCAGACACTGAGGCATCACTTTTTAGTTGTCGTAGACAACTGGAAATACCGCTTATATGCACCTGTAACAGTACATCATAGAACTTACTATCTTTACCACTAGACCTTGTTCTGTAAAGCAGATATTACCATATCATAAATTTATTTTTTAAAAAATTTTGATAACCATGTTTTGGTGTAATTGGTTTTCTTTGTTCCCCTAGGTAATATATTCTATGCATTTAAAAATATTATTCTGTTGGGAAGACAGGGTAACTGGGTGATGGGCATTAAGGAGGGCACATGATGTCATGAGCACTAGGTGTTACACGTAGCTAGTGAATCACCGAATACTACAGCAAAAACTAATGTTGGCTGATTGAAATTAAATAAACAATAATAAAATAAAATAAAATAAAATAAAAAATATAAATACAAATATTATTCTGAGAAAGGATCCATTTGGTTTCACCCAGTTTTGCCTTGGTGTTCTCTTTCTCTTTCTCCCTCTCTGTCTTTTTCTGTCTCTGTCTCTTTCTCCCTCTCTCTGTCTCTGCCTCTCCATCTTTCACACACACACCTACCAACAAATATATAATGGGAAATTACTGGAAGCTGTGTATGAATATGAATGATATTTCTTTTGAGGGGGAGAGGACAAAGATGTTATTTGATCTTTTTCTTTGTGCTTCTCCATATTTGCTGTTTTCCACAATGCATGTGAATTACTTTTCCAATGATAAAAGAAGCTGATCGAATGCTCTGAGTGAGGAACCCCACACTTGCGCAAACCAGTCAGTGGTCTCTGGAGTCAGCCAAACTGGGGTTAGAACCTGGCTCTGCCACTCCAGGCTGAGGGACTTGGCGGTGGGGGGAGCAGTTCTCACCAAGCCTCAGTTTGCCAGCCTAGGGAAGGGGGCCACGCCCACCCACCTTCACTCTTCTCCTGGGGCGTGGGGTCGAGGGCCTGCCACCCCCCGTAGCCCGGCTGCAGGTCCGGCCTGCTCATCCATGACTCCGCCCAGCAGTGGTAGTTCCTGTTGGAGAAACGAAGTGAGGACTCACACTTCTCCCGTGGGCAGTACACACTCACCTATCCTATGCTCACCCCAGAGCATCCCCAACACACCTGCTTGCTCTTCCTCCCTGGGGCCCTAGCCAGGTGCTCACTCCTGCCCGGGGAGTCATTGTCAGCGCCTCTCCCACAGCCCTCCTCTTTCAGTGGCTCCTTGAGTCCACCGGATGGGACCTCCTCGCTTCTCGGCTGTCCCTTCTTTTCCAGCTCATGGGCTTTGCCCCATTTCAGGCCTGCCTGGGCCACGCCCCAGCCCCCTGCCTGCAATCTCTCCCCTTCTGATCTCCTGCTCTGGTGTCATCAGAGTCCCTCTCCCAGTTTGAAGCCTTTGGTGACAACCTGTTGGTTTTGGAGTCAAGCCCAGACCCTCTCACCTGGCATTCCAGACTCCTGAAAAACCAACACCCTAACACATTTTCATGCATTATTGACTTTGTGTTTGACTTTCCCTCCTTTGCTCACGCTGGGGCCCCTCCCTGGAGAGCCCTCCCTGGCCCCATTCCCCCTTGTCTGAATACTGTTCAACTTTTAATCCCAATTCAAATGTGACCTCCTCTGAGAAGTCTTCCTAAGTTTCCTTTCCAGGGGACCCCCCCATTGGGGTTTACCCCTGACTCTGGGCCCCAGCTCACCAGATCATCTCGCTTTTGTCCCTCTGCATCTCTCCAAACTCGTTGTAGACATACTCGATGAGCAGGTTGCTGTTCTGGTCATGGGCCGAGTTAAAGTTGGTCACCACTCGGGTGGGGATGCCAAGGCACCGCAGCACTGGGGGTGGGGGAGGGGACAGGATGGAGAGCAGGATTCGGGGATGAGCTGAGGATCTGGAGCCATCTGCCCTGCTCTGAGCATCCATGCTCCCATCTGTACCCCGGGCAGCACTGTACCCATTATCCAGGTGGTGAGGGCGGGCACCTACCCCTTACCTGGATGATAGTGCCCACCTCACTGGTCACGCCAGGTCCACTCTGCCTCCTCACCTCACTGCTAACAGAAGGAAACCCCAAAATGCAACAATCCTCTGCTAAACCTTCAATGTCTCCCCATGGCCCTGAAGGTCAAGGCCAGACCTCTCAAAGCTTGGTCCCTGACCACCTCCTGGGCACTTTTCCCCAGCCACACTCGCTGTTCCTCCAGCACTCTACACTCCTGCCAGCCACAGGACATTGGCCTATGCTATTCCCTCAGCCTGGAAGGCCACCCACCAGGTTTAGATGGCTCCATCGTTTGCATTCATAGCAAGACTGGGGATTCATTATCATTCGCAGTGGATGGGCACAGGAGGGATCCTTTCATTTGTCCCCTGAAGGCAGTTAGTGATCTGTCTTATTTCATGTGCCCAGAGCCCAGCACAGGCCTGGCACAGACAATTTTGTCAAATGGATGAAGGGGCGGATGAAGAAGAGAGAGGAGGAGGAAGAAGGGGAAAAGGGAAGAAGAGAAGGAATGGTAGAGATTCAGGGCAAGGAGCACACAGTGGAGCAGCGAGCAGAGGGAACAAGGGTCAAGGGGCCTTCCCTGCAATGCTGGCTGCTTTGGGCTGTGTGACCTGGGGCCAGGCCCTCCACCTCTCTGGGCCTTGTTTCCTCCTCTACCACACAAGGTCATGGTACACACGCAGGGCTGGCAGTTGTGCTGGGGCACCGTCGTGGAAGGGGAGGGCCTGATGCTCATGCAAAGCACAGTTTACAGAGGTCACAGTGATGGGGGCGTGGGAGGCAAGGAGGCAGGACAGCAGGTGGCACCTACAGACCTCCGAGGGAAACCCAGGGCACAATTCGTGCCTGAATGGCGGGGTGCTCCTGACAGGCGGTGTTTTTGGTGCCTTTTCACTCCCTCGTTTTTTAATGAGCTTTTTCTGTGTTTTGTGAAAGTAACATATTCTTGGGGTGGGATAGAGGAAATAAGTATCTTTTCTTAAAAAGTGAGAAAAGCCCTACTGAATGTAACCTGTGGGACTTCGGTCTTTTAGTTTTTATTGAGATTGAGTCTTGGAGATAGTGGGTGGAGTGAGTGTGTGTGTGTGTGTGTGTGTGTGTGTGTGTGTGTGACCTTTGCCCTGTTGCCCTGGGCCCTCTGTCAAGCAGGGTAAGAGGTCTCAGTCGGGCCCTAGATTCTGGCCCCAATCAGGGCGTCTGGGAAGTGGAGAGGAAGGGTAGTGTTGATCTTCCCCCTCCTGCCTGGTTGCCGGCAGTAGACTCCGGCACCAGCAAACCAATCCCAGGCCCTGCCCCAGGACAGGCCTCAGGACACAGACCAGGCGTGAGGAAGCCTGTCCCCGCCACTCGAGGAGCAAGGCATCACCCCTGTCCTAGAGCTGGTGTCCCAAGAGGCCTCCTCATCCCAGGCTCAGGCCCGAAGCCTGCCCCAGAGCCAGGAACGCCTGAGTTCAAGCTTGGCCTCGCTGCTCCCCAGCTGTGTGACCTCAGGCAACCACTTCCGGTCTCTGAGATTCAATTTCCTCTTCTAAGAGGAGCTAATAATAGCGACTTCCAGGGATGTGGCGGTGATTCAGAGAGGCAGTGGGTGTGGGCAGTCTCGTCTGCCCCGTGCCCAGGGCAGAAGGGCAGGGTGCCACGGGTGCCCGTCTCTGCCAGTGTCACTGCAAATGCCCATCCAGTCACTGCCCATCCAGTCAAATGACTCTCAGACATTTTGAAACGCTCCAGGATCCGGCTGAGGAATCCCAACTTCCTCTGGAATCCACAAACTCAAGTCTAAGCTGAACCAGACGCTGGGTGACGTGACATCTCCCTGGGAATTATTTCATCACTGCTGTGTCCACTTCATAGGTGAGGAGAAAGGCTTGGAGACCCCAGTTCTCTTGCCCAAGTCCACCCAGGGGCTGGCGAAAGCGCTGGGATTCAAAACAGGCATCGGGACACCAGAGTCCCTGGGCCAGTCCAGCAGGACGCTCCCTGTAGAAGCCCCTGGGGGGGCTGCTCCTCGGGGCCACTTCTCCCTGACTCCGTCCAGCACCAGGCCTGGGAGAAGGCTGTAGGGAAGAGGGGTCTCGAGAAAGACCTCTGGAGGTCACAGCCCCAGGAGAGGGAGGTGCCTGCAGATGAGCTCAGGGACCCAGGCCACAGATGGTGGTGGGTCTCCAGAAAACACGTGGGGTTCTCAGGAGGCATTTAAGGCCCCTCAGAGGAAGAGGTCTGGGAGAGGGAGTTTGCCCAAGAAAAGGGAATGCTCAGGTCCCAGAAGCAGGCAGGCATGGGTGGTTCGGCCATGGGGAAGGGGGAGCAGAGACAGCCCTGTGGGGAGCCCAGGCGGCACCGCCCCTACCCAGACTGCTGGGGTGGAAGACAGCTCCGGGACGCCCCGAGGCCCCTCCCCTAGGCCTGGGTCCTGGTCCCCGGAGTCAGAGAAGCTGCGATTCAGGACCAGATTCAGATTTCCCAAGTCTAATAAATGATTATAGCAGGGGCTCCTGGGTGGCTCAGTGGGCTAAAGCCTCTGCCTTCGGCTCGGGTCATGATCTCAGGGTCCTGGGATCGAGCCCTGCATCGGGATCTCTGCTTAGCAGGGAGTCTGTTTCCCCCCACTCTCTGCCTGCCTCTCTGCCTACTTGGGATCTTTGTCTGTCAAAAAAATAAATAAAATATTTTAAAAATAAATAAATAAATAAAATAAATGATAATAGCAGTGGTAGTCATCTTAATAAGAATAATCTAGCAGCAGGAGGTAAGTATTCGCTGTTATGCATCTGAAATAATTTCCAGCCCTTCATACGTTATCCTCACAACCACCCCAGGGTAAAGGCACTGTTGTTAGGTCCGGTTCCCACGTAACAGAGCTGAGCCTCAGAGAGGCTCAGTGATTACCTGGGACACAGCGGTAAGGAGCAGAGCTGGGACTGGGAATCGGGCCTTGACTCTGGAGTCTGTGTTTTTAACTGGTACAGGATACTGACCCATTCTCATACGTGCCATCCCCAGCCCAGAATAATTTTCACCATTTTCTGGGCTCGAATTTTTAAGATTTTTTAAAAAGATTTATTTTCCATTTTGGTTTTAAATTGCTTTCTCTTGCCTAATCTGTATTCAGAAAGTGCTTTCCCTTTCTTGACATTGATATGACTGTTACTATTAAATTAGTAAGAGCTAATATTTACTGAGAGCTGCACTGGGCTCAATTCTGCGCTGAGCAGTTTTCTACCAACCCACCCCAGGATGAAGGTCCTCTTGCCCCCATTTTACAGACAAGGAAACTGAGGTTCAGAAGGAAGTCATCTACTCAAGGTCACAGAGCAGGTGAATGTTACCGGGGATTTTAAATTCAGGGGTGTCTGGCCCCAAAGCCCATCTTCTCAACCCTGAGCCCAGGCAGCCTCCCACATGACATCCCTTGATCCTAATAACCACCTGCAGGATAGTTGTTGGAAAAAGGGCCAGAGAGGGGCAGCTGCCAACTCCAGGCCTCACAGTATGTTGGTGGTGTCAGAGGCAGAGGCAGGACCAGAACTGGGGTCTCCTGATTCCCACTTGAGTGCTCTCTCTGCACTCCCCCAGGGCTCAGGGAGGCTGCGAGCAGATTCCAGCCACCACCCCCCACCACCACCACCCCTGCCCAGCATGCCACTCACCTGTGCAGGCCACAGCAGCGAAGACCCAGCACTGGCCGTACTTGACACGCTGGCAGCCTGAGGTCTTCCAGCGCCGCAGGATGTCCACACTGCCAATCCAGAACATGGGGCTGACACCATCCTTGTAATCGTTGTCCCAGCGTCCCAGCAGCACACCCTGGTCATCATTGCAGTTGACCTACAACCAGCAGGGCATCAGAGGGACCGAGCCTGGGGAGCAGGTGCTGTGAGTTCAGTACGTGGTGAAAGGCAGGGAAAGGAATTTAGGAGAGGGAACAGCCCATGCAAAGATACCAAGGTGTGACGGGCTAGTATGTGGGAGATGGTTGGGGCTGGAGCCCGATGTGTGGGAGAGAGAAGGAGAAGAAGGGAGGAGGTGGCAAGGGGTCAAGGTCATGAAGGTGATACTGGTGGTGTGAATTTGGCCATGGGGTGGCAGGAGGGTGACAAGATGTGATCTGAGTTTTACGAAGACCCCTCCGGCCCCTGCCTGGATTGTGTCATTTCCCTCACCCTCCCATTGCCTTGAGAATAAAATCGAACCTCCTGACTGTGGCCCATGAGGCCTGCATGGTCTCACCTCTGCCCACCTCCTGCACCCCACTCCTCCCCGCTCACTCCACCCCAGCCCACCAGCCTCCTTTCTGCTCCTCGAACCTGCCAAAGTCGTTCCCACCTCAGGGCCTTTGTACATACTGTGCCCTCTCCCTGGAATACTCTTCTCCCACCTACTATATCAGCTTAGGGATCATCAATTACGGAGGTTCCCGCCCCCTACCCCCAGCCTCTCCCTGAAGCTGGACTCTGAATTAGACACTCTCACACCTCTGGCTTCCTTCGGTGCCTGCATCATCATTTCTGATTATGACACATTCCTGCAGTGTTTCTGTCAATGTCTGTTTCCTCCCACCCACCCACCCACGAGAATATAAGCTCTATGAAGTTAGAGACCATACATGCCTTACACCTACCTGTTTCTCCAGTGCCTAGGACACAGGTGACACCTAATAAATATTTGCTGAATGAGTGAATTAATAGATGAATTGCTTTTAGGGACCACATGACATTACCCCTATTTGTGTAAATCTTGTCTTTCCAAATACAAGCTCTCTCAGCTGAGACTTCCCCATCTCCTGGGTCCCCCCAACCAAGCCCAGAGTGGAGTGTGACCTCCATCATCACGGGAAGGTGGGAGGCCCTACTAGGACCCACGATGGGCCCCGACCCTGTGGTGGGGCGCAGCCCCTCACTCACCATGGCACTCACCACCCGGCCCATGTACACAGGACTGCTCCGGCGGGAGCAGTCACGGCAGGCATCCTTCAGGAACTTGGGGTTCATGTCCAGGAGCGTCAAGCAAATGTCCAGGATCCCATCTTCAAACTGTGTTGGGAAAAACAAGAGAAAGATGCAAGAAATGAGAAGCCACCTCCTCCAGGAAGCCTGCCTTGCAGTCCTGCAGCTATAGGTCCTCTGTGTTTCATCTCACACATTAGGTAAGTCTGGGCTGGGTCTGCCCCATCTCTGTGATGCCAGATCTTCCTGGCCCAGGATGGGGTGGGGGAGGGGGGACAACAATGACTGAGTTTGTGAGAAAGAGGAAGGGATATGCCTGCATTCGGGGCCTGGCTGGGGGGTGGGGGAGTCCTGGGAACGTGGAGTATAAACCACAGTGTCCCTGGGGCTTCCCTCTCCTCAGAGTCACCTCAGGCCCTGCCACTGCCCCTTTCCCATCTCTGCTGTGCCAAATATCTCATTTCCCCTAAGGCCTGACTCACCCTGCATAGCTGATGAGAATCCTCTCTACCCCCCAACCCCTTCCACCCCAATACACTATTCTGATTGGAACGGAGGTAAATTATCTCCTGTTTCCACTGCACCTAGAATAAAATCTAGACTTTTCCCTGTGACCTGCAAGGAAGGCCCTTCACAATCTGTGTTCCACCCCATCTCTGACCTCATTATCACCACTCATTGCCCCAGGGCCTTTGCACTTACTGTTTCCTTTGCTTGGAATGCTCTTCCTGCCACTCTCTGTGTGGCTCACACCTTCTTATCCTTGCAACTCAAATGTTACCATTATCAAAAGTAGGGCCCTCCCTCCTTGTCCCATTACACCGGACTACGTCTCTGACCACTCTGACCAGTAGCAGTGACCTGTTACTCACCTCTGCCGTCTTGTCCCAAACCAGGCTTCAATGGCTTTGAGCCATTTTGTGGCTCTCTATTGCCATATGCCTGACATTCACAACCCGGACATTGGTGACTTCTCCCACTTCATCTCTCGGGACTCCTTCAGACATAAAGCACTTCCTGAGCTACAGAATTCTTCTTAAGCACAACATAAACTCCCACCTCTGAGCTTTCGCTCATACAGTTCCTTCTGCCTTGTATACCATGTTTCCACCTCCTCCATTGCCCAGCTCAGATCTTGCCTACGACAGGAATCGCCCTGATTCCCATCCACAGTTATTCACTTCCTTCCTCTCAGTCTTATCACTCTGGATTGTGATGGCTTCCTGAAGATTCGTGAGGGCTGCGTTCAATGGCTCAGCACAAGCCTGGACACAGAACAGGAACTCGGGGAATGAAAGGAAGGACTTGACTTTGTTCTGTTTCTCAGGGTGGGGGGGGATACAGATCGCTGGGAAATAAGAGCCAATTGACTTTATGATGTATTTTTTTGTACCCCTCCCCCCCACACCACCATTTCATGTACATCCCAGAGCGGGTGATAGGTTCTTGGGCAGATATTCTCGCAATTAGTATTCCCAGTACTCAGATGGGGAAACTGAGGCAAGAGCCCCATACCACACAGGGAAGACTTCCCTGTGGTCCCAGGGCAGGACTCTGGGGGCCTGCATATGGAAATCCTACCCCAGGGGCTTTTGGGAAAAAGTCTCATGGTGAACCTTGACCCAAAAGGCCAATACCCCCCAACACACCAGGGCCAGGAAGAAGTGTGACGACTCTTGATTTATGAGTTTTCTCAGCACTGTCTCAAGAATTGTCATGGGAGGCTGGATGGCAGAGGAAATAAGAGCCCTACTTCGAATGACCAGCCTGGGCTGACTTGCTGGGGGACAAGGAACCACATGGAACACAGATGTGCCATCTGGCAGAGGTCAGCCAAGTCCAGCCTAGGCAGCCACGCCCCATCTGACCCATAGATTTGCAAGTAATAATAAACAGGTGTTGTTTCAAGCCTGTACATTTTGGGCTTGTTTGTTATTCAGCAGTAGCTAACTGATACAGGTAGTGTTTCGTAAACTACGACCACCGATCAGCAGCATCAGCATTGCCTGGGAACTTGTCAAAATGCAAATTCTCAGCCCACACCCAGACCTACTGAGCCAGAAACTAGGGACGGGACTCCCTGATCTGCATTTTAACACACATTTCTGGTGATTATAGATACATTCAAGTTTGAAAGCCACTGATCTAGGTAATAGTATAAAACCTCCTCTCAGCACACATAATAGCATTTCTATCATTTTGGTATATGGCCTGCAATATTCCCTTTCTCTGCCAGCCCCACAATTCCCAAAGGCTCTCCTGATTCTTGTTCCACTTTGAATCTGGGGTTGCTGTTCCCACAGTGGGTAGGGTAACCCTTTGCTGTAGGAAGTCAGGCTTGGCCTGGACCCCTCCCCTGATCCTCCAGCCACTCAGGGCCCTTGAATCCCTGACAGCATGGGGAGGCCAGCTCAGAGACCAGCACACATATCTGCAGCTTTGACCTCCTCAGACCCAAGGCCCCATACCCAGGGGGCCTGCAGCAGTTGGGAAGGACAGGATGTGGCCCTACCTGCCCAAAGTTCCAAGGTATGCTTTTGATGCACTTGACCGAGCCCTGGTAGATGAAGCCTTGCTGGGTGAGCACATACTCCTCCCGCTCCTCCTCTGAGTCCAGGTACACAGCGTCCGCTGGGGGAGGGAAGGAGGGGACCTCAGCTCTGGGTCTGGCAGGTTGCAGGGTCCCCAAAGACACAGCAGCCAGGGGGCCAAGATCCAGGGCCAGGTCAGAGTCTCGGAGGTCCTTCTATCTTTGAATCAGAAAAGCTAATCATTCATTAATAATCCCATACCCATGAGATGAGGTGTTTTTGGCTAGTGTTACCAGCATTACATTTAATTTCCGCAAGAGTGCGATGAGAAAGGGACCTTGAAAGACCATTTTACAGGTAGGAAAACTGATGGCCACCGAAGAGATAGAGGAGCACAGGAGTCAGGAATCTCCTAGTTGATCCTCACTTGTTGTATGACCTTGGGGAGATCACGTCTCCTTCTTTGTCCCCATCTCTGTCTTCCCTGAGCGTGACATGGGATGCAGACCTGCAAAGGGGCTCTGCAAGCTAAGCCCTGAGCCAGTGTGAGAAGGAGCTCAATTCAAGGTAGAGAGAAAGCCTACTAGGGTCACTGGGGCTCAGGGGAAGTGGGGTCCTGTCCAGTGGTGGGGGAGGTGGTCAGGGAGGACACTCTAGAGGTGGTGGCCTGTGATTGCTACCTTGAGAAATGACTAAGATTTAGATACTCGGAGTCTGGCGGAATGACTTGCTAAGCAGAGGGCCAGAGACAGGACAGGGACAACTGCTGGGATGGCACTTAGCTCCCCATGGCTGGCAACCACAGAAAAGAGGATTGGGACCAGCAGGGTCAGATGGCAGAGGGTCAAAGATCAAGCTGGCCTTTACCACCCCCCACTTCATAGGTGAAGAAACGGAGGCTGGGAAGAGGAAATTCAGAGCCACTTTGTGATTTTTGGTGGGCCCTAGGCATTTTTACTTCAGTGGGCCCCTTCTTCTGTAAAAAAAAATAATAATAACAGTAATAATAATAATAATAATAATAATAAATTTTATGACTGCACTGGTATGATGACAAATATATTAATATTACATATTAAAACATATTCTCTGACCTAAACTTTCTTTTTTTTCTTCTGATTTTAAAAGAAATTAAAATATTTTTATGGGTCCCTAAAAATACAGTGGCACTGGCCTGGAACACAGCTGCTCAGGGCCCTTGGGCCTCCAGACTCCGTCAGGCCCATCTGCGGGCCCCCTCTTATGGCACAGAGCGAAGTAAATGTGGAACTGGCCGTGCCTCTTTTGCCTTCTAGACCCTGCACTGTGGCTACCCCCCCACAGATAAAAATCAGCCTTCCAGCAAATGAACTATAGTCAGCTGATGGTGCAGGAGAAAGAATAAAAGAGAAAGAAAAACCCACGGTGTTTTGTCACTGGGGTGAGAGTGTTGTCCCCACCCTGACCCAGGTAGCAGAGACTGTGCCCTCCCCCCAGCTCTGCTGGTCAAGGTGGAGGCCTTGGGGACAAGAGGTCCCGCACATACTTCATGCTCGCTCCCTCCTATCCTCCTGTCCTCACTGAGCTAGGGGTGGAAGGCTCTGGTTTCAGGGGCAGGTCCCAGAGGGACAGCAGTGTTCCCACCTAGCAGCCCCACCCCCACCGAACCCAACTTCCTGCCTCTGCATCTCCAGCTCCTCCGCCCCCCTCCAGGTTCCCACCCTGGGATGTGGGTCACTTTAGTCACTGTGCTGTTTGGCTGACAGCCACCCCAACCCACAGGGCAGGGATGGAGCAGGGCTGGAGGAAAGGCCAGAGGAAGGGGACATCCCCAGAACCTCATTCCCTGTTCCCTGAGCTCTGAAACCCTGCCATGTTGGTGAGCAGCTGGGGACACTGGCTTCTTCCTCCTCCCTGGGCCAGGTGGCCTACTAGCCATAAGCTCTGTAGATTGACAAAATCCAAACAAGTCTACAATGGGGTCCGGCAAGGCCGCTTCTGTCCCGAGAAACCATTCCATGTGGCCCCAGGTCCTGTGAACAAGGGTGCTTCATAGATACCCTTCCTGTAAGGATGCCCTGGGGACGACCTCATTTCCCCGGGATAGAGGGCCAGATCAATGAACCATCCACATTGGCTAGATACAGGGCACTCTGAGCTCTTAAAAAGAAAATGCAGGGGCACCTGGTTGGCTTGGTTAAGCATCTACTTTGGGCTCGGGTCATGATCCCAGGGTCCTGAGATCGAGCCCCGCATCGCGCTCCCTGCTCATCGGGGAGCCTGCTTCTCCCTCTGGCTCCCCCTCTGCCACGCCCCCCACCCCCGGCTTGTGTTCTCTCCCTCTCTCTCAAATAAATAAATAAATAAATAAAATCTTTAAAAAAAAAAAAAAAGAAAAAGATGTGTATGCACACCGATGTGGAGAGATCGTCAGGATGTGTGGTGGAGTGGGAACGTTAAATAAGTCGTAGGCTGATGTGTACTGTGGGATCCTTTTGTGTTTAAGAGGGACGCAGAAACCCATTAAGGTAGCAGTGTCTCCAGACATATACACTGAAATCTAAGGAGATGAGTCCCCCAAGACAGCTAATAATCCCGCTCCCCAAGGAGAGTCAAAGTGGGAGCTGTTTCCCTACAGTGCTTAAAGCTTATAGGAAGAGGACATCCTCATGTCTTACTGCGATAAGTAAAAATACAAGCCAAAATATATAAAAGAGAAAATAAAAAATCCTCTCAACTATGTTATAAAATGCCCCAAAATGGAGAAGAAAAATATAAAGCAGCGTCCCAGGAAGGAGTTGGTTTTCTGGAGCTGGAGAGGCCAGAACTTGTGGCTGGGTGCCAGCTCTGAGGAAGGACACCCCATTCCTAGGCTGGGGCCCACCCACAAGGCTTGTCTTTCTGCCTCACTATGCAGGAGCAAGAAGGAGACAGTTCTGACTGCACTGTTAGTCCGAGAGGGAAACTGAGGCCGGGGCTGCCACCCCTTCCTCCTCGAGCCAGCCTGCTAGTTTTGTCCAGCATTGTCCACTTACTGAGGAGCTTCCAGAAGCCACTAGACCTCTCTGAGCCCTGCGGGGACACGGACAGTCTCCCAGTTGGGATTGTTGAGATGAAGCATCGAGGAGGCACGTAGGTCACCAAACTGCTCCTGCCCACTGCTTCTGGCCACCCTCCACCTCCGCCTCTGTCTCCCTCAGTTTCCCCTCCCCAAGTCGGTCTGGTGAAATTTCAAACAGAGCCCCAGGAACCAGAACCGGGTGTGGAGCCACAGCCCCGGGCATCCCCTGGGCACCCCATTCTTGACTGGGACTGTGAACCCCAGACACCTGCACGCCCAGGTCACGGGACTCGGGGAACACATGTGCCTCAGATGCGGGGTGAGGTCGCTTGGCAGCTGTGTGGCCTCGGGCAAGGCATTTTGCTTTCAAGTGCCTGTCTCTTCCTGTATGACATGAGGTGGGGCAACAGGACACCGCAAGGTTCCTGTGAGGCGGGAGCACGGGCGCCGCCCAGAGGCCTTCCCTCCATCTTCGGCCCCATCCCCCCTCGCCACTGTGCATGGCACCCATGGGTGCTCCAGCCCTGCCCAGCTCCCCGCGTCCCCCCCTCCACCGAGAGCACGGCTCACCTGGGCACCAGGTGTTGAAGAGCAGAGTGAAGTGGCCCAGCACGAAGCTGGAGCCCTGGTAGCCGGTGGAGGCCTCCAGGGTGAGGCGGTACAGGCCGACAGGGGCGTTCGCCGGGGTGCTGAGCTGCAGCGAGAGGACGCCGTCCTGCTTGTCTATCACCACGGCCGTCCAGGCGCCCTCCTCCGCGGCACTGGACAGCGGGAAGCGGGCCTTGGTCCCGGCCTCCTCGCTGGGGGCTGGGCCTGATGGGGAAAAGGCCGTGGCCGTGAGCCAGATGTGGGCAGGGAGGGAGCCGGCCTGGCAGAGGGGCCGGGCACAGGCCGGGGGGTGTCCCGTGGGCCGGGGTTGGAGGCCTGGTTCCGCTGCTGACCGCTGCTGACTGTTGAGGAAACCTTGGCAAGAGGTCATCTCTCTGCGACTTGGTTTCCTCCTCTACAAAGTGAGGATCGGACCCCAGCTTGGCGGGGTGCTTTTGCAAGAATTTGGAAAAAGCCACAGGCACCAGACGGATTTCTCCTGGGAGAGGGGACAGCTCCACCCAGGACATGGTCTCAGTCAGGCTGCTTGGGCAGCCATGACTGTGCACAAGACCCTCCCCCTCTCTGGGCTCCACGTGTCCACCCGTAGCACAAACAGGAATCCTTCGGGACCATTCCCTTTCCCACCTGAATGCTTTCCCTGATAGGAAGCAGCTTTCCCTTTCAGAAGAAGCAGCTCAGACTCTGAGCAGGACAGGACCTCGGTCCTCCGATGTCCCCACGGAAGCCCATCTGAGAGGCCCCTTGCTGTGGGGTGTTGGCCCGTCCAGCCTTTAGGTGTTTGTCTCCCGCCAGCTCCCTCCAACTTTTGGCCTCTGTGTCTCCATAGGCAGCTCCAAGGAGGGGTCATCACCATCCCCTTCCCACCCCACAGCCTTGGCACTTCCCGCTTCCCCTGAGACCCCTTGTACAGGTAGGAAAACTGAGGATCAGAGAAAGGAGTGTCTCCCAAGGATAGCACCAGGGGTCTGGGGCAAAGTTAGCGTCTGAGCCTAGGTCTCTAGGCTCTGGGCTGTCCTCCACGGCACCTCTCATTCCCGTGCTTCCTTGTAGGGATCTTGAAGGCTCCGTGAGAGAGGGAGCCGGCCTCAAGCTTGGCTGCTTTTTCTTGTGGGGGGAAGGCCCTGCCTCTGCAGGCAGGTCTGAGTCAGGGGAGGGCGAGGAGGGGCTGGTCATCCTTTCTGGACTTGGGTGGCCGAGAGGAGAAACAGAACCTTCTCTGCCTAGTCTCTGCCCAGAAAAGTTTATTTTTATTCTTCCATCTCTCTCCGTGTAGCCCGGCCCACCTGCTGCGGACAATATGGGGGCCTATTCCCTGAGGGGTTCCCTCTCCACACTCTGCCCCTCCTCCCAACCCTCCAGCCCCACCCACGCCCAGGCCCAAATATAACCATGAGCTAACAGGCATGACACAGGCCTCCGGGGCCCTGTCTGGGTGCCAGGAGTTGGCTGTAAGCCTTTAAATGCTCCTGAGCAGTTGGGCCTCACTGGGTCCCCGGGAGGCAGCCAGGGTCTGGTTCTCCTGCTCAGGCTCTGAGCACTGTGTGACCTGGACTAAGTCAACAGGCCTCTCTGATCTGCAATTTTCTTCATCAAAGAAGAAAACAGGCTTAGACCACATGCCTGGGAAGGTCTGATTCTAGGTCTCAAACTGGCTCTGTGACCTTGGACAAGCTACTTAGCTTCTCTGTGCCTCAATTTGCTCATCTGTAAAATAGGGTTAATTACAGGCAGTTACAAATACCTCCTTATAAGGTCACTGTAAAGTTTAAAAAGGTGGAGGTACATTGCACAGTGTCTGCCACAAATTAAGTGCTCAGTAAACGACTATTTTTTGTTACCATCACTCCCAGGTCCTAACGCAGTTCAGAGGACTGTCAGAGACTTCGTAGGAAGCATTCCAAATAGTGACTAAAACAGTAAGTACACAGGATACGCGAGCGTTCCTCCGCATCACCAAAAAGGACCATTAAAAGTCAGAATCTGCAAGCCAAACCACAGATTTGGGGGACTGGAGTGAAATGTAGAGATTACCTTGTTCAGCTGAATCACTTTACAGAGAGGGAAACTGAGTCTGAAAGGGACCAAGTCAGGGGGACCACATGGCCTAGTCTGCCTGGGACAGTCCCTGTTTACAGACGTGGCCCCAGCTTAATTCTTAATGGTGTTCCTTCATTCTCAGAAATGTCCCTGTTTGGAGAATCAATGATCTGGTCACCATGGTAACAGCCCAGGCTGGGTCCCACAGCCACTGTCATTATTGACGTACCACCCTCAAGGACAGGTCAAGAAACACATTCCCCCTTCTCTCCATCCTGGGGCAGCCACGCACACGCGCGCGCACACACACACACACACACACGCACACCTTTCTTTTAAGGGGCCCTGGGCAGGGGGCATGAGGACAGGCTGCCCCACCACGGCTCACATAAGCCAGCTCGGAAAATGCACTGGCTGCCGCTCCACGTGGTGCTGTTTGTGCGCCCAGAGATGTTTCAGGGACCCCTCTGGGCCTAAATGACCTGGAGATTCAGGAGTCCTGGGGACTCTCCTAGACCACGGTTGGTGTGGGGTTGGGGGAGTGGATGAGGGAAACCTTCTGGAGGAAAGCCCTCTATCAGCCTCATGAAGATTCTTTATGCTGACCTCAGTCTCGATGTTTGTCTCTTGTGGTCTGTTCCCCATAACAGAGCCTGCCAGGTCTCCAACCTTCTGGGCAAAATACACAGCATCTCGGTCTATACAGGGTCAGGCCACACACTCTGCTCACTGAGCTACCTTCGCCATTGCTCTCCCCTCTCTGGGCCTCAGTTTCCCTAAAGAGGTAGTACAGGCTGATTACAAGCTAGAATGTTCTGGCACCAGAGCAGGGTGGCCAGACCAGGCCCGAGGCTGGGTGCTAATCCAAGCCAGGCTTTGAGGTGAAAGGCCCAGCTTCCTGGTATTGTCCCTCAGGCTTCCCCACTCCATGAGAGTTCTTGGTAACTCAGACATGGAAGCTGTGTTGCCTCCAGAGAGGGAATGTCTTCCCAGACTGCCCGCCGGGGCTCTGGAGGTGATCAGGGTGGACTGGCTTGCGTCTGAGATAAGCCGGTGGAGACTGGAGAACAGAGATGAGTTGCTAGGGTGGAAGAGCAGCTGATCACCCAACCCTTAATTTAGGGCCTAACTACCGAGCCGCAGGCTGCCTAGATGCAGGGAGAAGAAGAAAGGGAATGCCTTGAGAGTAAAAGAAGTGAAAGAAGGTGGAAGTCACAGGTAGCTCCCACTGGCAACTCCTCGACCATTCCATTTCACAGAGGAACAAACTGAGGCCCGGCTGGCTGGCCCTCATGGTAAGTAGGTCAATGTGCCTGCTGTCAGCTGGCAGCAAGGAAAACTTCAACGCTGGGGGCGGGGTTTGAATCCTGTTTTGTCCCTAACTCACTATGCAACCTGGGCAGGTAACTCAACCTTTCTGAGCCTCAGTATTTTCATCCATAAAATAGGGTCTCCTTATGCTTCCAAGATGGGAGGATTTAGGACGAGCATGTATACAGCAGGTGCTCTATAGGTGCTGTGATTCTCATCATCCCAAGCCTGACTCTTCTCAGGGTATCCTGTTAGGCACCACAGCGTTCCACTTTATAGAGAGGGAAACTGAGGCTGAAAAGATCAGAGGCTCCTGGAGGCTCCTCGGGTCAGTTAAAATGGGCCCTGAAGCTGCTGGCTGTCTGTGAGGGGGGCCAGCCCTGGAGAGTGGGTGTATCCCTGCCAGAAAGGGAGGGAGAGGGAGGAAAGGCATGGGGTGGATATCCGTGGCCAGTCTGCAGGCTCAGCGATAAGCCTTATCAAAGGGCTGCCAGGTAAATATAGGCCTGAGCCTGTTTGTTGCTCTCTCTGCCCTTGCAGGTCTCAGAAAGAACTGGCCTTTCTCACCCTCCAGCCTAGTCCCAGCCAGGCGGCCCCTAGCTGACTTCAAGGGAGTGGTTCCCATCCAAAGCCCAATCCAGAGATTCGGCATTCAAGGCTCCTTTCTCAGGAATGGCAAACCAAGAAGACTGGGCACTGGGCATCGGGGATAGGGTGGCTGGGGCCTCACTGTCCCTTCACCCATCGCTGGAACCACCCCCACCCCACCCCAGCCCCGGAGCAAGTGCAGCAACAGCAGCTAACATCTACAGGGCAATCTCCCATGTCCGGCCCTTCTGCCCTAACAACCCTCCACCGTGAGTACTTTGCACAGGATAAAACTTAAGCACAGAGAGGCTAAGCAACTTGTCCAAGGTCACACAGCGGGTGGGCAGTTTAGTCTGTACCAGAATCCAGGTCTGTCAGCCCCCAAGCCTGAGGCAGCCTACCGGGGCCTGGAGAAGGAATTATGGGAACACAAAACTGTCCTCTCAGAGAGACGGAGCCTGCTAGGTTCTCTCTACCACCCAGATGTACCCAACGTGGGCCAGAGCCAGAGGCCTGGTTGGGTTATGTGGATTTGGGGAAGTAGCTGTCGATAAGAGTTGAAAGCTGTTTTGATGTGGGGAAGAGCAGGCCGGACCTTGATAGACCATTGTGGTCAGAAGCTGAGCCCCACTCCTTGGTGATAATGGGTTTTCGGAACCCGGGTGTCCAGCCCACTTGTTTATGAGGCTGGGTGGCCTGGGGCATTACCCCCTCCACGCTCTGGGCCTCAGTTACCTCATCTGTAAAATGGAGCTAGTGGCTGCTAGGAACTTCTCAGGGGGCAAAGAGGAATGGAGCCCCATGCCCCTTTGTCAGGGGGCCATGAAATCACAAAACAGGTCAGGGCAAGGGGATGGTGGAGGGACTCACCGGTCACCGCACTGAAGGTGAGGCTGTCCAGGCTGGCCTCATAACTTCGGCCCTCGAAGTGCAGGGTCAGCCAGAAGGGCTGGCCCCGCCGTACCACCAGCTTCTCCCGGCACAGGTCGGCTGTGTGGTGGTCACGGCCATTGACCTCCAGCTCCAGGTCACAATTCTTCAGAACCAGATCTATGGAGACAGTGGGAGGGGTGTAAGCCGGGGTGGCCTCCCTCAGCTGGCTGTGACCCCGGGGGCTCCCTGGACGTGGGGACCCCCAGGGTCATCTGGGAGTCAGCCCTCTCTAAATATTGCCTACCTGTCCTACCCCCTCCCAATGCCCCACCCCGCCCCGCCACCCTGGGGCTAACTGGGCCATATTTCCCCAACTCTCAATCACAAGGTCATGCCCACTGTGGCATGTGGGGGAGATCTCTGCCACCTTCCAGCAGTGTGACTTCAGGCAAGTCCCCTTTCCAGGTGTCACCTTCCTCATCTGTCCCCAGGACCATTGCGAACCCCTCAGCCTGGTGCCTTGCCCATTACCTGCTTTCTTCAACGCAAGCTGTTCTGTCCTTATGAAAGGGTCCTTTTGTTAAAAATGAGGTGGGGAGCAGTATTTGGCGTAGGTTATTTACACAGGCTTGGCCTTTTTGTTTCAATTTTCAATTTATAAGAAATATGGAGGACTGAGGAACATGTTCAACAGAGAACCAGGATGCAATTGACAGAAACACACACTCTGGGAAACAATAGGCGGAGGATCCTTAACAAATAAATTGTAAGGGAAAAAAAAATCATTGAAGGGAGAAACTATAAGTTAAGAGAAACTTAAGAGACATTTTGGCCTATGTGGATCCTTATTTTTAAAAAACTCTTCTGAACTTCTCTCTACTTTGATGTATGTTCAGTATTCTCCATAATAAAAACTTTTTTTTTTTTTTTTTTTTTTTTTTTTTAATGCAGGGAGTCTGGAGTCTTCTGGACCTCCATTTTGGTCCTGTTGTGTTATCCTGGGCAGGTCTCTCTCCCTCTCTGGACCTCTTCTGAAGTCTCAGAAGTCTCCTGTGAGGACTAGGAGAGAATGCTGGGCACCCCTTCCCCAAGGCCTGGACCAGGGCAGAAGTCTGTTATGTGAAAGCTCTATTTATAGTTTTGGAGGGAGCTGAAGACCAGGGCGGAGGCAGGGGTGGTGGGTGGGTGGAGGTCTGAGGAAAGTGCAAAACTCATAAATCTTGGCAAGCTCAAGGTCACGATTAGGAAGACCGTAGCATGGGGAGAGTGAGCAAGGTAGACTCTCAGCATTGTGGGGTCTTTGGAGAGTATGTGGTCCAATTGAGTGAGGCCAGGGGCAGGGATTTGCCCAAAGTCACCCAGCAAATGGGTACTTCCACGGACACATTGACTCAGGTCCCCCTGACTTTTGCCGTGGAAGATTCCCACAGTGCCTGGTGACTGCTGAGGGAGGACCCTGACATGGCTTAACTCTACTTAAAGCTCATAGCCTCTCCACCCACAAGGATACTATCACCAGCTCCCCAGTGCACAGGGAAATATTCTGTGGTCCCAGGTCCAACGGCAAGCACCAGTGTAGGGATTTAAATCTAGGGTTGTGGAGTCTGAAGCCTGTGCTGGAAACCACCTCACTCACAGCTCAGGGTTTGCTCACCATCCCCCCACTCTTTCCTTCCTCTGCCTCCCACTCCTGTGTTGTTCTGAGCATGGGAGGAGGCCTGAGGAAGCTGAACCCCTCTGCAGTCACAGCAGGAGAGACCTCTGAGCCACCAGAAAGAGCTTCCTGCTGGCCTGCTGAGGTAAGGAAACTTTGTTTTTGGAAACTTCTATTCCAGAAAGCTTAAGTGGTTAAGAGACCACCCCCCACCCACGTCCCCACAAACATCGTGAGATGGTCAGTTTCTGGGTTGGGGCAGGTGGGGTGCCTTCTTGGGCTATGGTCTGAAGAAGGATTGCCAGAAATCATGACCAGCTCCAAAGGCGCAGAAACACTGAGTTCTAGGATCCTAGGATTTCTGTGCTGAGAAAGGAGCTGCAGTCTTCCAGGCCAGTGGGACCCCTGTAGGAAGTAGCCACCGAGGTACTAGGGCAGGTGACTCATACAGTCAGCACCTCCAGGGTCCCCTAGCCTCATGGAGCCTCTCTTGGGGACAAGGATGGGAAAATGCATTGTAGACAAGCAGCCACCTAGGTCACCCATGACAGCCAGCCTTTCGAGCCCCTGTGTTGGGGAGCCAGATCCCAGATAGGGACTAAAAGTGGCCTGAGGTCACACTGCGAGTCAGGCAGGTCCACAGGTTTTTCCCTCTCTTCCCTTTTCCACGCGCCCTGCCTCCCTCTTCACATTCCCTCTCCCCACACCTTCATCCAGGGGCTGCAGTGTGCCGAGGCCATTTCAAGTGGACTTGACCCAAGAGTTAACCGGGACGGGGGTACAGCGCATTTGGGCACTGACATCCCCCATTGCAGAAATCCTTTCCCTGAGACAGAAGTGCTGCCACCGTGTACGTGTGTGTGTGCGCGTGTGTAGTGGGAGGAGCAGGTAAGAAATTGGTCAGATCCCTTCTCTACTACTCTTGGCCCTCATGGAGGTACCAAGACCTGCAGGGCTGTCCATTTTACTGGAGGGGAAACTAAGGGTCAGCAAGTGGCCCAAGACCAGAGTTGCAGAATCTGAGGGCTGGAGGGATCTTAGAGAACCCGTCTGCTAGCAAGCCAGTCCCTCGAAGGGTGCTGGAACCTCTTCTCTGGCCCCGGACGCAAGCAGTCTCCCAGGCACCACTAGGGAGAACGCGCACGCCTCTCCAGCTGGCAGGGACTAACCAAAACTAAGCGTTCTGAGGCCAGGCCAGACCCTTCTGCACAGCCTCATGGGACCCATCCCCACTATCTGACTGAGGACAAGTGACAATGGTCCACTAGCCCAGTACATTACAGTCTACAACACATCTTCACGTTCCATTGCCTCATCTGATCCAGGGAGGCAGGGGTTAATGATCATGCCCTGGGGATGGGAAAGTAAAAGGCCCAAGCTGGGCCAGGACTGGGAGCCAGGCACTCCTCACCCAGCCCAGCCTTCCTGCTGCTCCCAAACTGGGGGACTTAGGGACTGAGCAGCCCCTGGCCAGGTGTTTCCCAGGCAGGACCCCTGAGACCAGGGAGGGATGGCCAGGGGCAGGGCGCCCGAGTGGTGGCAGCCTGATACTCACCCTCGGCCATAGTCAGGTGGTGGCAGCAGCTCCTCCTCCTCCGACTGGTGGCTGCACCCTCCAAGTGCGACCACTGAAGGCAAGCACTGCCCCAGCTGAGAGAGCTGTGAATTTATAGCCTGCTTTGGGCGGCAGGGGGCGGGGCCGTGCTGGAAGGCGGGGACCTGGTGGGGCCACCTTTGCCCAGTCTGGGACCGCTCTCGCTCAGTTAGGGTGCCCCCAGGGGCAGGAGCCCGAGGGAGGGAGGGAACAGCCGCTGGCCAAGGGCGCCCCCTGCGGGAACGGACAGACATCAAGGCTGGGACAGCAACGGACCGGGCTGCACAAGGAGACCAGGACTCACAGACACACCTGGACACCTAATCAGATTTTGGGTAACAGAGACGTGGAGGTGCAGAAATAGACACAGGCAGGTACAGACACAGAGCTTCACCAGGACACAGCTTACCTGGACCCACAGACACGGATCCACAGTCAGGTCTGCCCCGGATGGAGAACACACAGACACTCACACACACACACACACACACTCACACTCAGATACAGATGAAGCAGACACAGACACAATCAGAGACATTGGGACATGGGCACTCAGTGACACGGACACTCCAACAGATACAGCAGATGAACCTGGACACAGAGAACCAGTGACATGGATACAAAATCAGATTAAAATCACCAACACACACACACACAAATCACCAACACCCGCTAGGACATTGATACAGCCAGACACACACGGACAGGTCCTCAGCCCAAGCCACCCACAGACCAACAGGTGTCCGGATGCAGCCAGCTCCCGCACGCACATGGACCAACCACACACGCGCACACACACACACACACACACACACACGTCGTCAGGTGTGGACACAAAAGCAGGTTGGAGTGCTCATAGACACACGGACACATGCAGACACGGGCTCATGTGCAGACACGCCAATATGCCCACAAACAGATACACCCCCACCTCTTCCTGTAGCCCAGCTCTGATAATTTGCCCCTCCCATCCAACCCTCTGTCCCCCTCATCATCCATCCATCCATCCATCATCAATCCACTCACCCACCCATCCCTCCCTCCCTTCTCCCCCTCTCCCTCCACTGAGCTTCCTTGCAGATCCCCTGTGTTCCAGAAGAGACCAAAGCCTGAACTTCTAGGGATTCAGCCTCTGACCCCGGGAACCCAGCACCCTAGCTGTGCCCATCCTGGTCTCTCTGGTTCCCCAGAGCCTCTGACACATCTTACATGAGGCCTGAGCGGAGAGGGTCCCTGGAGAGACCGGGGCCTGTAGGTCTCCCCCAGTCTTTTTCTGGAATGAGTTCCATATCTGTTGATGGATCTGGGCTACCACACTGGTCTTCGTTCCCATTCCTGTGTAACACAATGCAAGGAATAAACCCATGTTGCTTCCATGTATGCTTGTCCCTGGGCCCAATGGGCCCTGCCTGGGGTCTTGATGAACAAACTCATAACAGTGCTGACCTGTAAAATATAAGTAACACTGGGAGCGAAACTTGTAATTGCCCCCCATTTTACAGATGTTGTAAAAACCGTTTCCTGCAGCTGGCAAGAGCTCAGAGGAAGAAGCAGGGCGAGTGGACATTAGTTAAGAAACCCGGTTTTGAGTTCCCACTCTGACCATGACCCGCCATGTGACCACAGGTGGGTATTTTGGCTCTCTGGGCCTCAGTTTCCCTTCTGCAAAATGGGGGCGAGTGTTCCTCCCTTACAGGCCTGGAGTGAGGTGGACCACCAAGGATGTAATGAGCACTTGACAACCTGGGTCCCTGAGTTTTGGAACAAAGATGCCAGTGTCCCCAAACCTGGCCCTGAAGGACAGGAGGCCTAGGGACAGTCAGGTTCTGCCGAAAGAGATCTGCAGGCTGTTATGGTTCTACAAGGGTTGGCCCCGCCCTGGTTGAAAGGGTGGATTTTGCTTTTGTCCATTCTTTTCCATTTGGAAACGCTAACTTCTTTACTTGCTGCTTATCTCCCTTGTAACCTCTGGGAACTAACTCCCTAGGGCACAGGAACCCACATGAGTCTTATTAGAATACCCACCAGGTTGTTCCAGACCCCAGGCCTGTCCCCAGCCCACACAGCTATCTCTGCTTCCTTCCTCTCCCCTTTCCAGAGAACCGAGGTCACCTGAGTGATGCAGTCACTTGAGCAATCGAGGGTCAGTTGAGGTCAGGACTGGCTTCCAGGAAATGGCAGGGGGTGGGGGGGCCAGGGCCCAGGCTGGGCCTAAAGACATGCCCCACCCCCACCCTACTCTGGGTTTCAGTTTTCCTATCCGTTCAGATGGGCTGGGAAACTCTGCCTTACTTTACCTTACTGGACATGTAAGGATTCCAAATTCCATTTTATTAAAGGAAAAACAGGGGCCCAGAGAGGGTGATAATCCACTCCAGGTCCTCGAAGAGTGGAGGCTGGTCCTTCGTCATCCCATGCAGGAGAAGTGCTGTGCAACGGTTGGATGGGGAGCATTTGAGGTCACTCTTGGTTGTGTGACTCTGGGCAATTACTAGACTTCTCTGAGCCTCAGTTTCCTCCTCTACAAAATGGGTATAATAAGGATCCCCCCCCACCCGCCACCTCTGGGGATTAGAGATGATGTCTGTTCAGTACCAGGCACAGTAGTAAGTGCTCAAAAAACAATACCTAAAACTACTTAATGATGATGCCATCGAGAATCAGGACTCCCCTCCCCCCGAACAGGGACAGTCTGATGTATAAGTAAAGCAGGTTGCAGACCACGTAGAACAGTTGGGGTAGAGGTGCTCAGAAGAACTCCCTGCATCCCAGGTGAGTCTTATACCTGGGGTCCCTGACTGATGCCTAACCCCCACCATTAGAGAGATCAGTCCTTTGCCTCCATATGGATCTCCAAGGCTCGAGGTAGAGACAAAGGTGAAGTTTTAGAACTTTTGAATAACCCCTTACCAGCCAGATGTGGCATTTAAACCTCACAATATGGCTTCTGTCATTTTGTTCAGTAAGGAAACTGGGGCTCAGAACAGTGAAGTGACTTGCCCAGGGTCACACAGTCAGGAAACAGGGGCTTGGAACCCGGGCTTGATTCAAAAGCCTGTGCTGGCTCTCCCATGGTTCAGAGCGCAGTCCTGTCCCATCCCGGCCCCCAGGGGTGGGGGTCTCAGGGGACTGGGTTATGTTCAGTCCTACAGCTCTTGGCAAGTGAGGCCTGCAAAGGCAGTGGTCCATGCTCCTGAGCCATGGTGTCTGGTGTAGGTTCAATAAATGTTTGTGGCACGAGAGAGAGATGGATGAGTCAGAGAGAGCTGAAGGAAGAATGGAAAGAAGGAAGGAAAGGAAGAAAAGAATAAGGTTTGGAGAGGTTGGGTAAACCACCTGAGGTCACACAGCACAGCTGGGCTTCCAGGACATGGCTGGGCTCTGCCATTCCCCAAGGGCAAGGGACCTCCAGGCCAGAGATGGCCCTGGATGGCTGAGCTAGGAGGAGGGGTGAGGGCAGGGCAGCAGTGGGTGGGACCATAATAGGGCATTTGAAGGCCTCAATTTTTCTACCAGCTGGTGACTAATGACAGATGAGCAGTGTCTAGCATGAGGGAGCCCAGGGAGGGCAGGGCCAGACTCCCCTGAGGTGGGATGGGGTGAGGTAGGGGTGTAGGACAGGGGACTTTTAGAAAATGTCAAGGCACAGGCATGACCTTTCAACGGGTGTCCTGTCTGGGGCTAGGATCTTGGTGGCCGGGGGTGGGGAGCAAAGAGCAGAGTGCCTGATTGGGAAGGGCCCTCCCAATGTGTCCATTTTAGAGATGGAAAAACCAGCCATCTTGTCGGCTGCTCTGCCTTCACAATGCCCCCTAGCTCTGGAAATGTGGGCACTTTAGTTCCCTTTGGTGGGGCTTCAGTTTCTGTTTCTTTGAAAGCACGAATCACCTCCCAGACCTCACGGGACTGCTGTGATGATGAGGGGAGCCGTGGAGCCAAAGGGAGCCTTCTGGGAGCTGTGTGCATGGGCCTGTCCCGCTGAAATACCTCAGAGGCAAGGCGAGCTCTCCACCTGCCATTCAAGGCCCTTCACATCTGGCCCAACCTACCCTCCAATCATGTCGTCCACATCTGCACTCTCCAGCCTCACACGCTACGCCACTGGCCACAGAAACACTCTGAGGTAATCTGCCTCTGGGCCTTTGCTTGAGTTGCGCCCTCTGCCTGGGATGCCATCCCCTCTTCACCTCTCAAAGTTTCACCGAGGCTCTGCGCCCTTCCCAAAGGCCACCTCCTCCTGGAGCTCACCCACAGTGGGACTTCCTTTCCCTGACATGCAGGGTACTGTCACAGAACTAGTGTATGTATCCATCTCCCTCCACCCACCTGCTCAATAAATGTTTGTTGAGTGAGTAAGTGACCTGCAATAGTGGGGGTGGGGGGAAGAGACTTGTTCAAGCCTGGGCTAACCCCAGAGCCTTGATTGGCAGGAAGCGGGGTGCCTGTTGCCTGTGGCTGGACCAGGAGCCAAAATGTGGTTCTGGGGCCTCTCTCCACTCTTGTTATATCCCTCAGAAATGAGACTTTTTTTTTTTAAGATTTTATTTATTTATTTGACAGAGGGAGAGAGATCACAAGTAGGCAGAGAGGCAGGCAGAGAGAGAGAAGGGGAAGCAGGCTCCCTGCTGAGCAGAGAGCCCGATGTGGGCCTCGATCCCAGGACTCTGAGATCGTGACCTGAGCCGAAAGCAGAGGTTTAACCCACTGAGCCACCCAGGCGCCCCAGAAACGAGATGTTTGCACCCACCTTACCTCTGCTACAATCCCAGGAATAGAAAGACCTCCTGCTAGGCTCAGGGAGGGCCACCAACTTTCCCTGGGGCCACACAGCCAGGGTTGGAATAGAGCCTCCAAACACTATACCAAGTAAATTCTGGCCCGCACCTCTGTTCCTCATTTTGAAAAGGTAGAAAGCTGCTTTTATGTGACTTGCAGTGGGGTACCGCATTGTCCCAGGGAGCAGGGTGGGACAAGAGGCGTGCGGGATGGGACAAGTGTGAACCGGCATGGCAGGGGCTGACCCAGCTCCCACTGCCCCAGATTTAAGCATCTGAGCCTCAAGTCTCTGTCTCCTACAAAAAGAGACTCCAAAACCCCAGCCGACTGGGCTATGAGGAGGAGAAGATCCCAAGAGGAAGTGAAAGCCCCTCCCGAGAGAAAAGTCGGTTCTATTATTGTTGTCCCCACTAAGTGGTTTCAGTTGTGATCTTTCCAGACAACCTCAGGGAGCGGAGAGTTGTAGGACTTCGGGAGAGTGGAGTGCTGACCATTTCAGGCAGCAAGATTTGCTCTACTCACGGGAAAACCCGCTTCAGAGCAGGCTCACAACCCATTATCCCTTACTTGGCACCCGGTCTTAACAAAGAGATAACATCCTGGTCTGATGTAAGCATCCCCAAGATTAGAAGTTGAGAAATTGGGATCGGAGAGAAAAAGAAAAGCATTAGACGAGGTGCCGAGACAGACGAGAGAGAGAGAGAGAGAGAGGAACCCCAAATGTTGCACAAACAGCCAGCCCCATCGCAGGAGCTCCGACTGTGGCCATGCCTGGGGCCGTTGGCCTTGGGTAAATAGTCCAGCTTACTCTGTCCAGCCACACAGGGCACTGGTCAGCGCTCATGACAGCAACCCAGGGGCATCCTGTGAGTAAAAGTCCCTTTGTGAGCTGCATCTTGAGCCCACAAGGCACTTTCCACTCCCTTCTTGCTTCTCATAGGAGCAATGTACTTCAGCTAAGAGGACACAGGCTTGGGAGCTCAAAAGACCCGAGTTCATCCCCACCTCTGCCAGTTACTTTCCCATGCAATGGCAGGGGGAGTGGGGGTGTAAATCACGACACCTCTCTAAGCCCCGGCTTCCTCATCTGTAAAGCAGGGACGATCACGGTAGTGACCCTTCTTGGGCTTTCTGTGAGGATTAACACCATGCCTGGTATCGAACAAGCAGTCGGGAAGGGGCGGTTGATTATTTGATGATAAAACTGCCCGATGTCCTGACACATGCTACAACATGGATGAATTTCAAAGCCATTACACTCAGTGAAAGAAACCAGTCCCAGGAGACCACACATCATACGATTTCATGTACATGACACACCCAGAAGACGTAAATCCATAAACACAGACAGTAGACTCATGGTTGTCAGGAGCTGAAGGGAGTGGGAGTCGAGGAGTCATTGCTAATGAGTCTGGGGTTTCTTTGGGGTGGGGGGCAGTGAAGAAAACGTTTTCAAATCAGATTTGGTGATGGTTGTACAAGTCTGTGAGTTTACCAGAACCCACTGAACTGTGTACTTGAAATGGATGAATCTTCTTGGGTATGAATTATATCTCAGCGGCATGGTGTTTAAAAATAGGTGTTGCTGGGGCACCTGGGTGGCTCAGTGGGTTAAGCCTCTGCCTTCAGCTCGGGTCATGATCTCAGGGTCCTGGGATCGAGCCTTGCATCAGGCTCTCTGCTCAGTGGGGAGCCTGCTTCCCTCTCTCTCTCTGCCTGCCTCCCTCTCTCTCTCTGCCTGCCTCTCTGCCTACTTGTGATCTCTTTCTCTGTCAAATAAATAAATAAAATCTTTTTAAAAAGAAATAAGGGTTGCTTTAAAACAAACAAAACATCAAGGAAAATCTTTGAGATCTTTGACAAATAGTACCCCATTCTCCAATCAAGAACTTAACGGAAGCGCTTCTGAATGTTGCCCAAGGGAAATGGACAGGGAGGGTCTTTACAGTATTATTTGTTATGGCAAAAACTGGCCACAACCTGAGTGCCCAGCAAGGAGGGGATGGCAACAGTTGAAAAAAGGAAGAGGTAGTCCTCCGCACACAGCCAGGGTTGATCAACTCCAAGTCGTCATAATGTTGAGCAAAGAAAGGAAATGGTAGGATATTATGTGGGGGATGACTTCCACGTGACTGTTCACTTCCTATGTGAACGAATAAGGAAATATATGTAAAGTATGTCAATGTAAGTATACAGAAAGGTTGAAAAAAAATGCACTCCAAATTGTTGACACTGGCGGGAGGGGTTTGGGGGCCATGATTGGGAGGGTGGGCAGCAGTGATTAAAAGTGGTTTCAGTATTCCCTGGAAGTTGAGAAAATTGCTAAGTGGGGAAATGTTTTTACGTATCCCTGTGGTTTTTTTTTTTGTTTGTTTGTTTGTTTGTTTAAAGGAGGTCCTACTTTTTTTTTTTTTAAGATTTTATTTATTTATTTGACAGATAGAGATCACAAGTAGGCAGAGAGGCAGGCAGAGAGAGAGGAAGGGAAGCAGGCTCCCTGCTGAGCAGGGAGCCCCATGTGGGGCTCGATCCCAGAACCCTGAGATCATGACCTGAGCCAAAGGCAGAGGCTTTAACCCACTGAGCCACCCAGGTGCCCCCCCGTGGTTCTTAAAGACTGATTTTTCAGAAGAAAAGAATAACCCATTTTACACTTAGAATCAAGTCTTTGTAAAAATGGAAATACTCTAAAACAAAGAAATTCTGGCAAAGTTAGTAGAAAAAATATAGACAGAGATAAAACAGAAAATAAGTGTGCCCCCCCAAAAATAAAAATCCACAACCAACCCATAAAATACAATATCGGCACAAACTTAACAAATAAAGCCCACAAACACAGGACATGAATAAGGACGAAACTCATGATAAGAGTTCCCACATCTGAAATTCAGAATTTTGAGGACTATATATTGCTTTTCCGTTTATTCCATAGCCCTACAGATGTCTTACGATGCTTCTGGAACACCACAGGCTCCCCCCCCCCGCCCCCTGACACACACACACTCCAAGAAAGTGCTCCAAAAATCTTTTTCTTAGTTGAAAAGAGAATCAGAGAGGTGAAGAGACTTGTCCGAAGTCACACAGCTTGGGAGGAGCAGAATGGGTTCTCTGAAGTCCAAGATTATAAGCAATATTGCTAGAATTTCAGGCAAGGGGAGTTAAGCCTCGGGGTGAGTGCCTGCTGAGTTCCCATCCGGGGATGAGGCATCAGATTCCGCATCATTCCCCAGCATCTCTGCCCCACCCCCACCCCCTGAGGCTGAGTCATGGGTTGTGTCTGTCTGACACACCCAGTTCAGTCAATAAGAATCAAACACACTTTCTTTCATGAAAATAAATGGCCCTCTAGGGCAGTGGCTGAGCTTCTCTGACTAAATTGAACACTTGTTTGGCTGAACTGACCACTTGTTTCTCCTTCCTCTTTGATGAGCCACTTGACTGACTGTCTACCCCAGCCAAACGCTTGGAGGGCTGAGGCAACACTCAGCGTGACCCAGTTAGTCTGAAGCCAGACCTTTCCAGCCTAACGGGGGCCTGCAGTCACCATGTCTCAATGGCACAGGAGGTGGGAAGTTTGACCTCATCCCTGAAAGGGCAGACCTCAGCGTCCAGAATAAGAAACTCCAATGCACACAGGTCTCTGCAAATTCATGGACCCCTTTTTGTACGCCTTGTCCACCGGTTTGCTTCTGGGCAACTGTCCTTTTCTATTGGCTTAGGGGGCTGTCAATCAGTAGCCCTGCCCAACTGGAGTACAGGGCTGGCCTGAGACCCAAACTCAGCCAATCAGAGCCTTTCCTGAGACTTCGTCTCTTCTTTTGGGTAAATATCTGTGCGCAGTCCCCATGCCCTTCCAACTGAGTTTTTGGATATTAAGCTTCGCTGAGTCTGTGTCTCTTCATGCAACCAAAGAACTGAACGGGTGCACCTACATTTCTTTCCTATAATTCTCCCCACAACACTATGGGGTTTAGGGGTTATTGTCCTCATTTTACCGAGGAGACGGGCTAAGAGAGCCTAAATACCTGGCCCTGGACCACACAGGAGGGACTTGAATCCAAATCAAAGTCATGAAGGGAGCCATAGCTGTCTTTCTAAACTCCTAGTTATGGGAGTGGGAGGAGAACAGCTCCCTCATGCCGGTTCTAACTAATGTTCGCTGATGGGCGGTTGATAGAATCAAGGTTTCACTCCTTTCCTCCAGCCTCAGTTTGCCCATTTGAGAAATGACAAGGTTGGACCAAATAGTGAATTCCAGATGCCCCTAGAGTCTGTGCTTCCCACACGCTGAAACTGTAAGAGCAGAGTCATCAAGCCCTGGTCTTCGGATGAACTATTCCAGAGAAATAGAACTGGTGGGGGAGCGTAACCCCGCACTCACCTCATGGCAGCCCCCACAGAGGGCTTCCTGAGCCCGCGCCCGGCTGGTTGACCCCCAGAGGAGCAATTTGCACCCTCTGCTTTTCTGGCCTCAGATAAAAATACCCCTGTCACTTTGGATTAGCATCACCTCTTTCCCGGAGAATCTTCTCACGGATGCAGCCCCCTTGCTTTGTCAATATTTTCAGAATGTTCAGATTTCTAAACAAGACCTGACAGGTTGGGGTCCTTTTTTTGAAGGCTCAAATGAGATTAACCCTGTCCTTTCCTGATGGCTGTTGGCTGCTGTTGGCTCGCTGGGAGATGAAGAAGTGGAAAGAGGGAGGTGACTGGTGTCCCATCCCAGGTCAGGGCAAATCCTGCATGAGGACCCACCTTCACAGCAGGCCACCACCCTCCCTGGGAGCTCTGGGCAGGACCCAGGCTTATTCCAGCTGCAGGACCTGACACAGGTGGCTTCCCACTTCTGCACCTATTTTCTCACCCCCAAAATGGGCATAAAGGGAACACCCACTTCCCAGACTCAGGAATAATGAGTTAGGGCCTGAGATAGCATGGGGCCCAGGAAAAACTGTACAAATGTTGGCTAGTTTTATAACTCCTACGATTCCCAAGGGCTTGGAGGACCTAGCTTCCGTGTGCTCCGTTGGGCATGTGCAAGGGGACGTTGGCATCACCAAGACCCAATGCTGCTAGCTCTGCGTGGAGGACATGGGCGCACCTTAGTGCTTTTTGTTGGTTTCCATCCCCAGCTGGCTGCCCAAGGACTCTACATTGTCATTCTCTCCAGTGCTCCTCTGTCAGCCTGATGAATGGCTGCACCCCCCAATTTCCAGATGAGAAGGGTGAGGGTCAGAGAGAGCAAGGGGTTGCCTGCAGTTGTGGGTGGGACTTTGGGAGCCAGGATGGGCCCTGGGTCTGCAGGTTGGGTTTGCATTCCACCTGTCCCTTTCTTGCAGGTCCTGGTCCTGTGTTATGACACATTCTGCCAGCTGAATGCAAAGGGCACCCCCACTCCTCACCCACTCAATGGCCATCAGTAACTCTAGGAAAAGTGCACCTTTCTAGACCAGCAGCTCCAAGGAAGCCACTGGAATTGGATTGCTGGCATTGAGATAGGCCACCCATTGGGGTATCCTGAAAGGCAGTGGCCAGAAGGACATTGGCCTTCATTAACCTTCCCTCCCAGATCCACTGGGAGCCTGAGATGCTCTTCCCTGATGTGGTTATCTGAGCATGGTTTTGCGTCTGAGTAGTAGGCTGTAGTAAGCTCAAAGGAAATTCAATAATGACAGGGTAAAGATTTGGCCAACACTTTAGATGCTGTGTTATCTTAGAGATTTCTTAACTTTTCTGTGTCCCCATTTCCTCATTAGCTAACTAGCTTTTAAGTGAGCTGATGGCATCATTGAGGTTTCTGAGTTATCACAGCTTGTAAGAAGAGATAGGCCATGCCCTCAGAAACCAGCAGGTTTAGCCTTGCAATCTGATGGCTAGGGATGCTGAGGCTCACACTGTCCAGAAACTCATAAAGAGTTAGAGACTGCAGATAGGGTTTTTTTGTTTTGTTTTGTTTTGTTTTGTTTTGTGGGTTTTTGTTTGTTTGTTTTTTTGTTTGTTTTAGGGATGACTTTACTTACTAGATAATCTATTTATTGAACATTTTGAGCACCTCCTATGGGTGAGCCATGAATAAGACACAGTTCCGTTGTCAAGGAATTGTCAGGTCAGTGGAGGAAATAGATTCTAATTCACTCACCATATAAACAGCAATTCTCATAAACTATGGGACAGAACTGGGTTGAGGTGGAGGAAGGCTTGGGGCTGAGGGGACTCAAATGGGAAATTAATTCTTTCTGTGTGGCAGATCAGGGTAGGCTTCACGGAGGAGGTGACAGTTAATCTGGGTTTTGCAGTGTGAGTAAGGGTTTGTCAGGCAAATAGGGCAAAGAGAAACATGTCATGCAAAGGGACCTATCTGGGCATTCAGGGACAAAGTCACAGAGATGAGGGAGACTCTGTGGAACCTATGGGAAGGTGGAGTCAACCAGCATGGCTTGTACCTTGGGGGGATGTGGAAGGAATGTCAAGGCTGGAGAGTTTAGTAAGAGGCCAGACCACAGAGGACCTTGTATGCCAGGCTCAGGTCAAGTCATAAGAATCCAAGAGAAAAACTTTTAAGCAGGAGGGTGATGGAGTTAGGGCTGAGTTTTGGGGAAGATCGTGGTGTAATTTTTAACCATGGAAGTTTAGAGCTTGAATTTAGTGATAATTATTGTGATCCCTGAGCCTGATTTTAAGTCTGAACAAATTCAGGGGGCAAGGGCGGAAGTGATGCCCATAGCTAGCCAGGGTCAGAAGCATTTTCTCCCTCCTGGTCTCTCTAGGTGGGTGGAGTCTGAGGCTGGGATATCTTTGCAGGTCCTGCGAGGTAAACTCTCCCCAAGAGGACTAGTTCCCATCCTTCTGTGGCATCCCTTTCTCTGTTTCTCCCCTTCAGTCCTGCCCTGGAGTCTCTGAAAGTCGTGACTGATAAGGGAGTCCTCTCCCTACAGGTTTCTTTTCTGGTTGTGGGACCCTGACCATATCCCTTCCCCTCTGGAGCTTCAGTGTTCTCGTCTGATTTATGGGTGTGATACATGACGTGATGGCACTGTTATCGAGCATTCTAGGGTTTCCCCCAACCCTCACTAAGGTCCCAGCCATTACCAGGTTTCCTGGCCACTGGGAGAAAGGGTGTGGCAGAAGCTGATGGAGAAACAGAGGCAGATAATCTGCTCACTTGCCCAGATGTGGCTGTGGGTGTCACAGAGCTAATTGAGACTCTCACTTTTCTCATTATGGTCCCTGTGCTCCTCTTAATGTGACCTAAGATCTCAACAGTTGTGTACATGAAGGTGGTACAGCCTGTCCACTGAGGAAATCCTGTTAATACCAAGGATTAGCCCTGAAGAAGGACAGACACCCCTTTCTGGTCCCCACAGGGCCTTTGTCTGGCTAAGTCCAGCAAATAGCAGTGACATCAGGCCTCCTTGCTGACAGACCAAAGCAGCAATGGCCCCAGGTCCTGACAGGTGCACAGGAGGACCAGGACTGAGTCACTGATCTTGCTGCTAAAGACCCTTGAGCATGACCTCACCCAGGTACAGGCTCCACAAACATTCAGGAATGGCACTCGGGAAGAGTCCCATGACTTTGGCACTTGGCCAGTTTTAGCTGGGAGAAGCACCAACATGTTAGGATTATCTTCCCTCAGGTTCCTTGAGAAAGAACAGAAATCCCTCAGGCAGCAAACGAAGAGGCACTCACTTGGTCACCAAGCTTGAATTGAGGCCCACTCTGGGCCCAGTTCTGTGCTAAGCCCTGAGGGAGCCAGAGAAATGAGAAATGAGAAAGGCATGTTTTCTTTCTGCGGCTTTAACCAAACATCTGTGGTTTTCTCCTAATGGATATAGAAGTGTGTCCACTGTTCAAAATTTATAAACTACAGAAGAGCCAAAAGAACAAAGTAAAAGCCACATCAAATATCGTAGGGGCACCTGGGTGACTCAGTCTGTTAAGTATCTGACTCTTGATTTCAGCTCAGGTTGTGATCTCCCAGTAATGAGATCGAGCCCCACGTCGGGTTCTGCACTCAACACAGAGCCTGTTTGAGATTTTTTTTCTTTCCCTTTCCCTCTTCCCTTTCCCTCTCACCCAAATAATAAATAAATAAATAAATCTTTTTAAAAAATATCACTACCAGAGAGAACAATTGTTAGCATTTTGTTGTATTTCTTTCAGTGTTCCTAAATCATACTTAAATCTATGTGTATTTGTAAGTTTGGGCATATATAAATACATTTCCGCTTACATATACTTAGTGACTAACAGTAGAATCTCTTTCAGTCACCCAACACATGTTTACTGAGCACCTGCTCTGTCCCAAGCAGGTCCGACAGCGCACGAGACACACAAGTGCACAGGACAGGAGTGGTTCCTGTTCTTGTGAAAACCGCCTATAAGGACTATCTTGTCACCCGTTATGTTTCAGTACGTGTCTAACAGTTTTCAAGTCACAAGTGTATTTCTACAGTGCATTTATTGGTTGTCTAGAATGTGACCCAATAGGGCCACCTGGGTGGCTCAGTCTGTTTGAGGCTGCCTTCGGCTCAGGTCATGATCCCAGGGTCCTGGCATAGAGTCCCATATCAGGCTCCTTGCTCAGCAGAGAGCCTGCCTCCTCTCCCTCTCCCTCTGCCTACTTGTGCTCTCTTTCCGTAAAATAAATTAAAAAAAAAAAAAAAAAA
>NW_019154090.1:20926093-20950354 GCF_002288905.1 Enhydra lutris kenyoni | reverse complement strand
GGAGAGGCAGGCAGAGAGAGAGGAAGGGAAGCAGGCTTCCTGCTGAGCAGCAAGCCCGATGCGGGACTCGATCCCAGGACCCTGGGATCATGACCTGAGCCGAAGGCAGCGGCTTAACCCACTGAGCCACCCAGGCGCCCTGAAGACCGCATTTCTTAGACTCCCTTGCAGCTCAGGTTTGGAGATCAGTGAGGTCACGCCCATGAAATGCCCCCGTGTGAGATACAGAGGACAACCGTGAGACGCAGGTCTTTTCTTCTTGCTTTGGTTCTTCCTGCTGGTTGTAAAGTCATCAGGATTTCTGCAACCATGGTCTCAGTGTCCAGTCACCAGCTTGTGGGTGGCCAGGGGGTGGTGATGGGAACATCATCGCCACCTGCTCCCTACGTTAAAGTGAATGTGACGAGTTCCTGAAGACAGCAGTCCCAAGCTTCGGGCTTGTGGCGGAGGCAACAGCTCCCACTGGTGGAAAGGCAGATGGGGATGTTCTGAGTCATTCCCGGAAGCCCACCCCACTCTCCAGATCTTTCCATAATTTTGCAAGAACCTAACTTCCTGAATTCAATGCCTTTCTGTTTAAAGTAGTAAAAATGTAAAAAATAATAATAATAATAAATAAAGGGAAAATGTAATTTCTGCTTCCTGCAACTGGATTCCGAGTGATATGAACTACCTCTTTGAGCCTGTTGACAATTATTGCCTTGGGGTAAATTTCTAACCATGGAATCAAGGATTCACCCTTCGTTTTTCTTTAAATAATTTTATTGAGATATGATTAATGGGTCATAAAATTCATTCATTTAAAGCCCACAATTTAATAGATTTTAATGTATTCAAAGTTCTTGATCCTCACCACAGTCTACTTTCAGGACATTTTCTTCACACCAAAAAGAAATTCCATACCCATTCACGTCACTCTCCATACTGTTCCCCCAATGGACGCAACTACCCTCTGTCTGTACAGAGACAGTCTGTACTACAACTGCTTTCTGTCTGTATGGATTTACGTGTTCAGGAAATGTCATATAAATGGAATCCTACAGTATGTGGTCTTTTGTGACAGATTGCTCTCACCTGGCATCATGCTCTTGAGGCTCTTCTAGTGGTAGCACGCACAGGAATTTCACTTCTGTTCCATGCCGGACAATATTCCCTTACAGGGATTTCCCACATTTTATTCATCCATTGACCAGTTGATGGACATCTGGGCTGTTCCTCCTTTTAAGCTCTTGTGAATAATGTAGCTGCAGATATTTGTGTACATGTTTTTGTGTGCATGTAGGTTTTCATTTCCCTTGGGTATATACCTAGAAGTGGATTTGCTGGATTATATGGTAACTCTATCTTAAATCTTCTGAGAAATTGCCAGACTGTTTTCCCAAAGTTGTTCTGCCATCTTACATGCCCACAAGCCATGGTCAGTTTTCCATTTTCTCCACATGCTCTCCAACACTTAATACTGTCTCTTTCTAAAAATTACAGCCATTCTAGTGGGTGTGAAGTGGTATCTTATGGTTTTGACTTATGTTTCCCTAATAAAAAATGATGCTAAACATCTTTTTGTGTGCTTGTTAGTCACTTGTATATCTTCTTTGATGAGTGTCTATTCAGATCCTTACCCCATTTTTAAATCGAGTTGTCCCACTTTTACAAAGTGTATGAATTGTCAGCATTCTTTATATACTCTGGATACAAATCCTTTATGGGATATGTGATTTGCAAATATTTTCTCCCATTCTTGGGTGTCTGTTCACTTTCTTGATGATGCTGTTTATGGCACAAAAGTTTTTAATTGTGATGAAATCTAATATATCTTTTTTTTTTTTTTTTGTCTGCCATTTGTGCTTTTGGTGTCATATCTAAGAAGGCTTTGCCTAAGTCAAGTTTACAAAGATTTACTCCTATGTTTTCCTTTAAGAGTTTTATAGTTTTAGTTCTTACATTTAGGTCTATGATCCATTTTTAGTTGATCTTTGTATATGATGTATGTCTATCCATTCAGCTGTCCTTGTTGCTGAAAGACTTCTTTTCCTCATTGAATGGTCTTGGGATCCTTGTTGAAAATCATCTGACCATAAACACAAGGGTTTGTGTTTAGTGATCAGTTCTGATCTCTTGATCTATCTTACCCTTAATGCCAGCGCACACTGGCTTGATGACTAGTTTTGTATTTAGTTTTGAAATTGAGAAATGTGAGTCTTCCAACTTAGTTCTTCTTTTTCAAGATTGTTTTCACTATTTGAAGTCCCTTGCAACTCCATATGAATTTTAAGATTATCTTGTCAATATCTGAAAAAAAAAAAGCCAACTGGAATTTGATAGAGATTGCCTTGAATCTGTAGATCAATTTGGAGAGAATTACCATCTTAATAATATCAAGTCTTTTGATCCATAAACATGGAATGTCTCTCCACTTATTTAAATCTTTTATTTCTTTCAACAGTGTTCTGTAATTTTCAGTATACATCTTGCACATCTTTTGTTATAATTTACTCCTAAAAACTTTATTCTTTTTGATTCTATTATACATTGAAATTTTTTCTTAATTTCATTTCAGATTATTCATTGTTATCGTATAAAAGTTCAATTGATTTTTGTATAGTGAATTTGTATTCTACAACCTTGCTGAACTTGCTCATTAGTTCTAGTAACTTCTTACTTGGTTCCTCCTTAGGATTTTTGGTATATAAGATGATGTCATGGACAAATAGAGATAGTTTTATTTTTTTCCAACCTGATGCCTTTTATTTTATTTTCTTAACTGATTGTTCTGGCTTGAATCCCCAGCACAATGTTAAATAAAAATGGCAAGAGTGGACATCATTGTTTGTCTTGTTCCTGACCTTAGGGAAAAAACATCTAGCTTTTTGTCGGTGAGTATGATGTTAGCTATGGGTTTTTCATAGATGCCCTTTATCAGGTTCAGATCACCCATATTTTGAAGGTTTTGTTTTGTTATATGACTCATGCCCTTTTGACATGCCAATCATTCTCTTTGGCCACTACCTTTTCCACATCATTCCAATGATGACCTCGGTGACTGTGAACATGTAGCCTCCAGAAATTCCCAAAACTCTCCAAGTGATGACTGATCAGCAGAAAGAGAAAAAAGAGAGAGAGAGAGAGAGAGAGAGAAAGAAAGAATCACCTCCCTTGATCAAGTTATAATACTTCTACTCACACAATTTAATGTAGAAGTGTCTCTTTGCTGACTGTAATCATAAGGTGAATTCCTTGATGAGCTTCAACTAAATAAGTGGTTCTCAGCCCTGTCAGTCCAAAGGCTCCTCCTTTAATAACTTGATTGAGGTAAAGCACTGGTATGTTACAGTGCCACAGTACTCAGATATTTGGCCAAACATTATTCTAAGAGTTTCTGTGAGCATATTTTAAAGATGAGATTAACATTTAAATCGGTAGACTTTGAGTAAAGCAAATTGCTCTCATAATGTAGGTGGGCCTCATTTAATCAGTAGAAGGCCTTGATAGAAAATGACTGACCTCCTTTTCCCACCCCCACCCCCACCCCTCAGAATGGGGGAAAGGAGAATTCTACCAACAGACTGCCTAACACTCAAACTGCAATATTGGCTCTTCCTTGAGCATCCAGCCTGCTGGTCTACCCTGCAGATTTTTGGCCTTCCCAGTGTCCACCGTTGTGTCAGCCAAATACTTAAAAACAAGCAAAAATAAAAACAAAAACAAACCAAAAAAAAACCCCATGATACCATGCATAGATATAGATATCTCTTTCTATGAATATACACACACACGCACAGAGACAGTGCTCAGAAGTATACAGCTTGATGGATTTTCACAAAATGAACACAGAGGATCAAGAAAGAGGATGTGACCATCATCCAGAAGTTCCCTTGTGCTTTCCTCCAATCTCAGACCCCCCAAATGTAACTGCTGTCCTGTCTAATAGATAGATTCATTGTGCTGGTTTGAGAACGTTATATAAATGACATAACTCAATACATACTCTTTGGTGTCTGCTTCTTTCACGCATCTGCACCGATCACCTGAGATTCGTCTGCATTGCCGTGTGTGGTGGCAGATCGTCCATTCTTCTCATGGTGGGTAGTTCTCGCCTCTGTTTGGGTATCCATTCAGCTTTGATGGATAGTCCATTGTTCGCGGTTTGGGATTCTTACAAATGGTGCTGCGACCAACATTCCTGCACGTGTCTTTTGGTGAATGTATAATCACATTCTAGTTGGGTAGAAACCCCAAAGTGGAATTGCCCAAGTCCCCTTTTTATAGCGATTTTATGCTTCCTTTCATTTTAATTTTCTAAAATGAAATTGATGGATGATAATCTCCCAACACACTTATATGTCAACACTATGCCCAGTCTGTAATATAAAGGATGTAGAAAAGGGAAGTACTTTATACTAAAATCATGTGTATTTCAATGTGTTCTTGGACACAACCACCCCACCAGATGTAATAACACATGTCTACTCATAATGAATAACTTTGGATTCCAGAGATGTAGGCAGACCAGACACCATCATACACAAGCAGTGCGGGAAAATGATAGGGCAGGAGGCGCAGGTGGAAATTAAACTAAAAACTGTTGTTAGGCCAAGGAGCAACATTCCAGACTTATTTGTGTATAAGAGAGAGCAAGAGAAAGAACCCTAACTGAAGTAAGGGGAACGTGCCAAGACACACTGCAGCCTGTCAAATGGAGAAATAAAGAAGGTGAGCCCCAGTGCGCGGTGACAAGTAATTCCTGTTTTATGACACAGGACAGGGTAGTGGTGGGGTCCCACAGAGAACACAACTTTCTCAGACCTGTTCCTTGGGGTGCCTGGGTGGCTCGGTTGGTTAAGCGTCTGCCTTTGGCTCAGGTCATGATCTCAGGGTCCTGGGATGGAGCCCCACATGGGGGCCTCTCCCTCTGCCTCTGCCCCTCCCCCCCCAACCCTCCCTGCTCATGCTCTCTTTCTCTCACTGTCAAATAAATAAAATCTGGAAGGAAGGAAGGAAGGGGGAAAGGAAGGAAGGAAGGAAGGAAGGAAGGAGAGAGAAACCCATTCTTCAATAGGGGTGCATTCTGTCTTTAGATCTTAAAAAAAAAATACACTTTGCAATCACATCCCTCATTAGGCAAAGGCGATGAATGCATGGATCACAAAAGAAGCTTTCCATCCGACATCGTCGAGAAACCTTGGGGTGCATCCAAGTAAGATTGAAAAGCAACAGGCTTTTGATCTCAACATGTAGCTTTCATCACATGGATTCAAAACAACCATCCTTAAAAAAATTCAGTGAGATTTCTTGCCTCTCTAACTTACTAATATTTGGCTCTAAGCCCATTAAGAAGGAGTTACACATCCCTCTTAAATACTCACAGTTGGCCTCACTGTTTTTGCAGTTTCTGTATTCATGTTCTGGAACCCCTTTCCTCGAAATATGTAGCTGGTGACGGTCTCATGCATTGACTACAGATTCAACGATTGCGTTACTGTCCTTACTCTCTGTATGCTTCCCTGTTAGTAACAACCTTCTTCTAAGTTACTGAGCTTTCCACATCACTTCTTGTACGAACCTTCCAGTGGGCTGCACGAAAGCCTGACCTATTTTCATTTGTTGTGTTTTCATCTGATAGACATCTGTAAGGTAGGAAGGATGTCGGGCAATTTTCAACTGTGGGAGACTGTTTGGTGTGACGTGGGATGGTCCTTGTCCCATAAATGTCATTAGAGCCCCCCAGTTGTAGAAACAGCCAAAAATGACCCCATGAAATCAAATGCCCCCTGAGAACCAGTGATTTAGACTGGCTTCGCCTCCATCCTGACCTCTTCATTCCAGACTTCATTGTTGGGGTTTGGGTCCAAGTGCAGGGGTAGACATTCACTCTTATTATATTCTGTGGTTTTTTTTTTTTAAGATTTTATTTATTTATTCGAGTGCATGAGCAGGGAGAGGGGCAGAGAGAGAGAGAGAGAGAGAGAGAAGCAGACTCCCCAGCTGAGCAGGGAGCCCGACATAGGGCCTGATTCCAGGACCCTGAGATCATGACTTGAGCTGAAAGCAGACACTTAACCGACTGAGCCACCCGGGGGCCCCTATATTTTGTGTTCTTATAATCAGCCCATTGGTCTTGCAGGTCAAAGTCCTTGGACATCATGGTTCAGACACCCACTGTCTCATTGCCTACCCAAACCACACTGTAATGGGCCATCCTCCCATCTTAACATGATTGATGGACATGTTGAACGGAATGGGGTTGGGATCAAACCCAGTGCCATTTCACCCTAGGTGTTTCCTTGGATCAGCTGTGAGCCTATATTTGGCATCTTCTGGCTTGTAGCTATTTTTTCAACCTCATAGAATACAGCCCACCTTTCATCAACTTGTTGTTAGAGTGTTTAAATGTTAGACCCCCATGGGGTAAAAAGAGCACAATTCAAAACAGAGAAGTGACTTGCCCAAGGTCACTTGGCGAATAAGAGAAAAAGCCAGGGTCCAGCAGACTGCCCCGGGGCTGACCCACTTCGGGCCCTAGAGGATTTAAATTCCTCTGATGGCTACTCAGCAGCCCAGAGTGGATCATGCCATGTTGTGATCTGGCCTAAAAAGGGGTGGAATCCAGGGGCCTGTCCCAGCCAAGCACCCAGTGTCTACTAGCCTGTTTCAACATCTGGCAGTAACCCCTCTGGAGAACGGGCAGGGAGCCAGTGCTCTGCGGACAGGGTGGGGTGAGCAACCCTTCGGATTAGAGACACCAGCAGCTACTTAGCCATCTGGGACAGAGTGGTGGACAGAGCCCAGAAATGGGTGATCTGTGCTCCAAACCCCAGCACGCAATCTCCATCCTCCAGGCCTCTGTTTCCTTCCCTATAACAGAGAAGCCATCCCTCCTCCCTTGCTTACCTCCCAGGAGTATTGGAAGGAGCCAATAAAAAGAACTAGACTGTTTAGGTCTTCTAGAACATTCCAAAGGCATTACTTTTTACTCTATGTGAGATGGGAGCCATGGAAGGATTTTGAGCAGAGGAGACAAGCCCACCGATTCAGGTTCTAATAGGATGTTAACTGGATGCTGTGTGGGGACTAGACCGCACTGAGCAGATGTTTGAAGCCTGAGGTTGAGTGAGGGGTTCCGGCGATCATCCAGGCAAAAGACGGTGGTGGCATTAGGGAAGGTGGTGCTGGGGTCAGCAAGACCTGCTTACAGATTGCATGTGATTGTGAGAGACAGACATCGAAGATGACTCCAAGGAAGGAGGGTGTTGCCAATGTCTGGGAGAGATGGCTGGTTTGGTGGGCGAGAACCGGAACTCAGTCTGTGCCATGTGAGGTTTGAGTTGCCTCAAACAGCCAAGTGGGAATGTTGATCATCATTAAATAAATAAACTCTGTTGCCTTTTGCCAAGGAGCACATGACTTCAACAACATGCCCTTGACTTTCTGATGGCAGCTTGGCCAAAAATCAGCGTATGTTTCCAGAGAATCCCCCCCCCCCCCCACCCCACCGCTGTTTGTTCTCTCTCTGGCTCCGTAGTACACTTGCCTCATCTCCCACCTGCTTCTCCTTGTACCTCACTTTCAGTCCGGCCAGATGATAGCCGCTTTCTCCCTGAGATGCTCTGGCCAGACCCAAAAACGCCAACATGAGCTCTATGCCTGGGGCGGCCAGTATTGCAACTCAGGTCACCCCAAACATGGCGTGCAGAATGCATAAACTTCGGCTCCATTGTTTTTGTGTGATATGAGAGCCCACAGTTTATTTAAGTGGGTAATTGCACACACGGAAGGGCTCCGGAACCAATCCCTGCCACTGAAAGGTGACAAACTGTTAGTGAGTGTCTCAGTCCACGAGCCTGTTTTCCCCTCTGTAAAATGGGCATCAGGTCCTTGCCTGAGCCAAAGGGAAAGGATAATCAGAGCGAGATTCAGAGCCCTGTCTTCCTGCCAGTGGCTCAGAGTTTGGTGTGCTAGATCCAACCATCGGTTGTGCTAGAAAAACCCCTTGAGACCAGATGGTTCCGGCCCCCCGGGAAACCAAGGGGCTGCAAATGGCTGTGCCTTTTGTGTGTGTCACACAGCAAGGCAGGTGTGCACTGAAGCTGGGACCCAGGCTCTCCTGACCCCAGTCCCAGGCACTGCGCTCACCCCCTTATCTACCTCGACCACGTGTACACACACTCTGGAGGGTCTCTGAACATAAAGCAGTCCACCTTCCCAAAGAAAAATGCCTTCTACCCACTTTATGTTCTACTCCTCCTTGCTCACTCCCTGGACACTCTTGCCGTGTCTGTCCCACTGTCCATCTGCTTGGTATTACTCAGGCCTCCAAGGACTAGACTTTCAGAGAAGGGTCTGGACATCTGGGGTCCCACAGGTCCACGGAGCTGAGTACAAACTTATTACAGAGCATTGGCTGCGTGCCATGCGCTGCTGCACACCAATAATCACTAAGCCAATCCTCCTAGCAACCCCAAGAAGTAAACAGATACCGTTACTGGTACCATTTTACAGATGGGTAAACTGAGGCCCAGAAAAGTTGAAAGACAGAACTGGGATTCAAAAAAAAAGCACTCATTAGCCTCTTCACCACCACACTGTACTACTCAAAGATCTCACCCTGATTAATTCCTAGGGTCGCTGCTACAGGCAGCCCTTCTTCCCTAACTTCTGCTCATCTCTGCTCGTCTCCTGCTCATTCAGGAGAGCCAGACCTCTGAGGGTGGTCTCCATGGAAGACATGCCCAGGCTGAAAAATCAGGGAAGGCCAAAGTGGGGCCAGGTCAGAGTCAAAGCTGTAGTTGGGGACCAGGCCAGGCTCACCCTCTAGAGTCTCCTACCCCCAGCAGAGGCCAGGCTGGGCCAGGGGCTGGGCCAAGCCCTGCAGGCCAAGGAAGGGCTTCCCCTAGGGAAGGCTAGGCCCTGCAAAACAAGCCTCCTCCCTCTGCTAGCTCAGCCTGCCCGGCCCTGCTGGGGGCCTCAGTGGCAAAGCTGCCCTCCCCAGAGATGAGGCTGGGCTTGTCAGGGTGAGGCCCCCCAGCCTGCCCCCAAGCTCCAGCCCTCTCCCCTGAGAAGAGACCCCCTTCTGTCCCTGAATAGATGTTTCGGCCCTTTCTTCCCCCTCCAGGAGCAAGACACAGGGAGAGGAAGCTCAGAATGCCTGCAGGGACTTTGAGCTCTTCACGTCACAGCTGGGGAAACTGAGGCAGTGAGCAGGAAGTGATTTACTCAGAGCTAGCGAGGTGGTAGTCAGAACCCAGACAGTGTGATGCTGCAGGGGCTTAGGAGAAGTCAGGACAGGTTGGGAGGGTGCAGGGTGCGCAGAAGGGGGGTATCAGCTGCTCCCCCAGCCCCTGCCGATTGCTCCTTTGGTGCCAGAGCCCACACTTTCCTGCTAAAGAGAGGGCTAAGGCAGGACCCCTCAAGACTGAGACCATTTCCTTGAAAAAGGAAAATAAACAAAAAAATGAAACCAAGGGGCACCTGGGTGGCTCAGTCATTAAGCATCTGCCTTTGGCTCAGGTCATGATCCCAGGGTCCTGGGATGGAGCTCCGCATCAGGCTCCCTGCTTGGTGGGAAGCCTGCTTCTACCTTTCCCTCTGACCCTTCCCCTGCTTGTGTTCCCTCTCTTGCTGTGTCTCTCTCTGTCAAATAAATAAGTAAAATCTTAAAAAAAGAAAAGAAACCAAACGTCAGACAAACCCATGATAAGTTATAGATACCCCTGCACTCTGGACATGGCTTGATATCCTCACCTGTTCACCAAATTTGACCACCTACTGTAGTCCAGGCCCTGTGCTGGGTGTTTGGGATTCACTTAGAAGCACACCCGTCCCAATGCTCCTGGACACAGATAAGTTAAGAGGCAGTTACTAAAAATGTGCAAATATGGCCAGCTCTGGGCTGGAGCCAAAGGCCCAGAGGAGATGTGGGTGCCCAGAAAAGGTGCTAAATCCAACCTGGGGAGGAACATGGTCAAGGAAGGCTTCCAGGAGGAGGCGATGCTAGAGCTGTGCCTTGAAGTATGTGTAGGAGTTAACCAGGGAGGCCAATGAGAACAGGAGGGACAAAGCCCTCGGAGAACAGGAGAGTGCAGTTTCCATAGGGAGCGGCTAGGAAACCAGTCCTCATGAAGCAAGAATGGGGAAAGATGAGGCAAGGGCCAACCTAAGAAGATCTTCCACTGGCCACCTCAGCCCTGATGTCCATGTTTCTGAGCTCCCCCAGAATCTTCTCTGACCCAGACTAGGGTCAGGAGATGCTGCAGGGATGCTGGGGACTGGGCCGAGGACACTCAGCAAAGATGGGGAAGCTGAAGGCCAGGCAGTTTCTCTGGAACTTTCTAGAACAGACCCCCGACCTCCTGGCACGTGCATAGTTTAGGGGGCACTCTTTTCTGAACCTGGATTTCTCATTTGGGGCTTCAACAGGCAGTAGGAAGTTGATGTTTAGAGTTAGAATAGGTTGGAGTCAGTGAGGAACACTTACCCCTCATGGAGCTCCCAGTGCTGCGGGGGACCGAGCAGCCACCCCTGTCCCCCTGGCTGGCACCTGTGGCTGCCTTGTCATCTGCAAAATGCTTCTGCAGTGTCCCACCTCCACAGATGTGCACATGCTGTGCACATCAACTCAACTGGTAGCCAGCAAGACCCAAGAACCACACACCGCAGGGACGGGGTGGTCATGGGAACAGCCTTGCATGGTCCCTGTCTTCCTGGAGCTTTGAACCTGGTTGGGGACACAGGTGCAAGATCGCCAGGGGGTTGCTGCAAAGAGACGTGGTCTCTTAAAGGAAAGGATGTGATTCTCTGAGAATATAGAAACTTGACCTAAACCAAGGGTATCGGGGAGGGTTTCCCTGAGGAGGTGACGTCTGAGCTGAGACCTGGAGGAGGGAGTGGGACACAAAGGCAGCAGGAGCAGCTGCCTGATGCTTCCCTGACCCGAGCCTCTCAGCCCGGGATGTCCTGGGTGAGGGTCCTCTTCGGGACACCTGAACAAGGAGATCCTCCGGGCTGGCCCTTGGTTTCCTCACAGGTGCAATGGTATGAATGAGGCTCTGATGTCCAGCTGACTGTTGGCTCAAAACATCCACCAAGAAGGGGAAACAGCAGGTCTTCAGGCCTCTCCGTGACCTCTGTCCCCATGATCAGGGGCTGCCTCCTTGCGTCCTCCATAGTCAGATAATGACTGACCTGGGCTTATCAGCCCGACCTCTGGTTGCCTCCACATACAATGTCACATATGGGTTGCGAAACAACTGCCTAATTCCCCAGAAGACTGTCTGTTCCAACTCCCAAGGCCCAGATGGCTGCTCTGGCCAGCCTGGGAAATGTCAGCCCCCGGGGGAATCTGAACTGCGGTCGGTGTTCTGAGGGCACTTCCAGAAATGGCTCCATTTCTGAAAAAAAGACCGTCTTTGGTGGTAGCAAACCTGCATCCTGGGCTCAGAACTGACAGCGCCTTGGTGTCTGTTCTTGGGCAATCTCTAATGGTACAGTGATCACAGCTTATCCTTCCGGGGCCTTCAAGACTTCAGTGGGTGCTCCTTAATTTGACAAATATTTACTGAGTTTCTACTATGTGCCAGCTACTGTTCTAGGCACAAAGAGAGACAGTAGTAAACATTAAAAAAGCGAACAACAACAACAACCCACAAAAAACAAAACCCAAATTGCTGCCCTTGTAATGCTTACATTCTACTAAGGGTGTTCACTTCACAGAGGACACATAGACAAATGTACTACAATGCTGGTGGTGACAAGGGCTTTGCAGAAAAATACAGAAGGATAGAAGCTAGTAAACAAGACAGGGAGATGGAGAAAGTATTATTCTCTTTAGAAGTGATGTTTGAGTAAAGATCTGAAGGAAGTATGAGAGGGAACGACATGGATATCTGGAGAAAAGATACGCCAAGCAGAAGAAAAGCAAGTGCAAAGGTCCTGAGGCAACAATGTGTGTAACGTGTGGGAAATGGCAAAAGGCCAGTGTGCTGGAGTCCAGTGATAGGGAGAGTGTGTTGAACATGCAGGAGTGCATTTTGTCAGTGTATGTGTGTGTGTTTGGGAGAGAGACAGAGAGAAAGGAGAGAGAGAGAAACTTAGAGACTGTTTCCTTTCTTTCTTTTACCTCCCCCGCCCCATCTTGGCATCATCAAGATTAAGAGGGGAAAAACACAGATGATTAAATGATTTAAATGTGCAAGTGAAATAACACCTCAGTGAGCACATTATGCAAATCTATGCAATTAACATCACAAATGAGGTGAAGCCACCAAGGCCAGGGAACTAATTTCTCTGGGGGCTCTGGCTCCATTCTTGCCCCTCCTGCCTGCCAGAAACTTCTCTGGGAGAACAGAAGAGAAGTGAGGGGATGCCCTATGCCCTGGGCGTGTGCACCGTGGGACTTCACCGGCATTAGATCCCCCAGGCACCCCACACCTGTCAGAAGCGGTGACAGTTACTGCCCTATTTCTAGGAAGAGGAAATGGAGGCATAGAGAGAAGATTAGGTCCCAGGCCTCCTGGGGGGTAAACACAAAGAGCTTTTTTGTGGAGAATTTTCCAATTTGTCCCTCAGGAGGTTTGAGTTTCTAGGAGGGGCTGCAGATTCTCCAGGCGTTTAAAGAAGGTGAAGTTTCTGGAAAGGGCCAAGAGATTCATGTTCTAGGCTTTGTGGACCATACTGGATTGTGCCCTTGTGGTGTAAGCGGCCACAGTCGGGTGTGGTTGTGTTACAGTAAAGCCCGCTTACAAAACAGGCTGTGGCCCCATGTGAAGGCTCTCCTGGGCTCGTGGCTCTAAGGCATCTGGTTTAGTCGGAACTTCCCCGGCCATGGAGCAGGGAGCCGCCGGACACCGTGTGACCCTGAACCAGTCCCTGGTCCCTCTGAATCTGCTTCTTCACCTGAGCAATGAGCAGACGTCCTAGGGGAGGGGGCAGCCCTCTGCAAAGCACCGTGTTCAGCCCTACCTCTGCACTACAAACCACTCAGCAGTGGGTCCATGGCATAAAACGACCATTTCCTGAGGCTCCTGGGTTCTGTGGGTCAGGAGTTCAGATCTAGCCCCATTAGGGACAGTTTGTCCTTATCTGTGATGTCAGCTGGAAATACTTGAATGCTGACTCAATGGCTGGAATCTGGAATTACCCAGAAGCAATCTGCACTTGCAGATCTAGCTATCAAGCGTAGCTGTCAGTGGGGGCTCAGGGAGGCTCTGGCCAGAACCCTCTATGTGGCCCTTCCCGGTGGTCCTCTGTGTGGACTAGCTGCGGTTTCCTCACGGCATGGTGGCAAGAGAGCAAAGTGGAGGTTCATTTTTATGACTTTGCTTTGGAAGCCACGGAGCACCCCTTTGGCCACGCTCGGCTGGTCATAAGAGTCACAAAGGGGAGGGAATATAGACAACCTCCCAGCCCCCCACTCCAGGAAGGAAAGTCAGAGGGATAGCTCCATGGGTGATGTCATGGTCATCTTTGGGAAACACAGTCTGCCGCATACACGTGATGTGGCATCTGGGCCCGGGATCTCTTTCTCTGCTTCCAGGCAGCCCCAGCCCTGTCACCAGAAGCCCATTCTCCTCTGACCCCTCCCGCGGACCCAGCTAAGACTTCTCTGGTCAAACTCAGCCCATGCTCCATCCTGGATCTCCTTCCAGAGCTGATCCTTGGGCCCTTCCTGCAGAGGGAAAAGTGGTTAAGCTTTTTTCTTACAAACAATGAAGGAAACAAAAGCAAACACCCCCCCCACACACACACACCCACCCACACATCCACCCTATGACCCTGGCATTTGCAGGAGGGTTGGCCAAACAGATAGGGAAATGTTGAGACAAAACCAGCTGGGAAATGCCTTCTCCAGCCAGAGGACACAATTCTGTGTTGAGGGCTGGAGCGGGGAGCAGGGCTCCTGGCCTGGCCTGAAGAGCAGAGATTCTCAGACAGTGAGTGGTCAAAATAGGGCCTCTGAATAGGGCCCGGAGCAAGGCAAGGTCATGTGGTTCTGAGCTGCCTTCAGAGGGGAAAGGATCATGGAAATCTGGGTCCCTGAGATTCTGGGCGAAGACGTGAGAGCCAGGCCAGCCCCCAGTTAGATTAACAACAGTTCCCTGGAATCAGATCCAGTGGATTCCCACCTTCTACGTCTTCTGGGGTCTGATCCTCCCCCCAGCAATGGGAGAAGCATCAGAGAAGGGGAAGGGCTCACCGTACATCAGCAACAGAGCTGAGACTTGAACCCAGGGCTTTGTGTCCTTCCACTGAGGTGGCCCAGCCGAGGCCTCTTAGGGCTCAGAATCTCTTATAAATGGGTGCGATTATTAATAATAATGTGACCTCCCATTCATGGAACTCGCAGGTGGAGCGCTACATGCCCCTCATTACCCAATCCCATGACAGTGCCAGAGGGTTAGGGGCTCTTCCTGAGGAGGCAATGTGACTGACACAGGAAAGAGATGGTTGAGATGGGTGAGCCCCTGAGCCCAGCACCCACGCCCTCAGAGAGAGGGAAGTGGCCCGCTCTGACCGTGCTGGGCACTCGGGCGTAGTCCCGGCCCTTGCTCAGACACTTTGGCACTTCCTGCCCCAGGGTCATTGGCAATTAGAACCACCAACACCCCCAGCTAGATGAGGCTATGTTAACAGGAGTTCCTGGGGGAGGAGGTGGTGTGGAACCAGGTGGCCCCTCCAGGCATCCCACTCCCGGCCATCCTATCTCGACCTCTTGGCAATTTGAGCCAGGATAATTGTCCCCATTTTAACAGATAGGCAAACTGAGGCCCAGAGAGAAAATCAGGGCACCCCTCTTCTGGATAGTTGAGGGTGGCAGGGGAGGGAGCAGAAGCTGCAGCCGGATCTTTGCGACATCCTGTCCACGTGGCTCCTTCCCCAGGGCGAGTAGGATGCCTAGGAATGATGGAAGAACAGAGGAGCCCCCCGGCTCCTTCCCCCGCAGATTTCAACTGATCAGATAGTCCCCGTGACTCATCCCCACATCCCCACAGCCCCGGAGGCTGCTCTGGCTTCAGCCTTCCTACCACAGCCCTGTTCCTGGGCAGTGAGGAGGCCACCAGGCCTGCCCCTCCCCTCCCCCACTCCTGGGGAAGCATTGTCCTCCGATGAAAGGCACCACATGGGTCGGGCGACCATGTAATTTACTGTCCAAACCAGAACACTTTGGGGAGCTATTAATAATTATGTGGGGACAAGAGGCATTAACCTAGACTGTCTAAGACTTAAAGTATTAAGTCTGACACAGAAGCACCAGCCACAAACTGGGGCAATAGAGCTCATAGGAAGATATTTTTGAGAACACTTCAAGTCATACAGCGGGCCTGGGGGTGGGGAGTTCAAATCTGCATGCAGAGCTTTAGAGCACACCCTCTGAAATGAGACTGTCTGGGTTCACATCCTGGTTCGACTTCTTGAGGGCTGTGTGAGCTCAGGCCTTTTACCTAACCTCTCTGACCCTGGGTTTTCTCATCCATAAGATCAACCCACCCCCCAAAGGACTGTTGTGAAGATGAACTCAGATAACATGCAGGTAAATAATCCACAACAATTTTGGCATAGATTACATGCTCAGAAAGTAAGAGGCCATTGTTGTATTGTATGAATTTTATTGTTATTAACTAATGAGGCCAGGAACTGAAAGGAGTGGATCTCAAGGTCTCAGATAGGGCCCTGCCCTATGCACAGTCCTGTGGGAATGAAGGCTTGAAGGACAGACCCAGGGCTGTGGAATTCGGAGATGTAGGAGGGCCTTTCTGACTTCAATGTGGGCATCGCGGTGGGCTTCCTGGAGGAGGTGGCCCCTGGGTAGGGTCACAGTCCAGATTCTTTGGAAGATTAAGGCCATAGGTCCTGTTTCTAAAGAGCTTCTGATGTCTGTTTGGCTCCATAGGAGCACCCAAAAAGAAAGTTCACTGAAGTTCTACTTTTTCTCTTCATGACAACTTCCATGCTGCATTAGAGATGTCAAGTATCAGAGTCTTTTCCCTCAAAAGTTCCTTTTGGGGTCCTTGGGCTCGCATTTCATCAGTCTAATGTTTTGTCCCAGTTGCAAGGAACACAAGGCCCTAGAGCCAGCTGGAATGGAGCTCGAGAGAAGGAGCCGGGGCTCGCACAGGGGGGTGAAAGTGGGAAGCAGGTGAGCGGGCAGCCTGGCCTCGGAGGAGGGCTGGTGACTGGACCTAGGCCCAGGGCCCTTGGCGCCTCTGGGCCTCTCAGAGCTGGCTCTGGGCCCCTCAGTTGTAGTCACCCCCACCGAGGACTACTTTCCTGCGCTCTAGGGACACATTTTGACTCAGCGGCCTACTGCCCTTGAAGTTACACAACACGCTGGATTCAGAATCCGCCCAGCATCTCGGATTCCCAAATTCAAATCCTGGGGAAAGACTCTTACTGGCGAGCTTGGGTCACATGTCTACTCCTCATCCAACTGGCTTCAGCGGCCCAGGCCCCAGGATTAGCAGGTGGGACTTCCACTCTCAGAAGAGGAAGAAGGTTTTTGCAGGAGAGGACACAGGCTGGGCAGAAGGCGTAGAGCTGGGGCAGCAGAGGCTTTGTGTGGAGGACACAGAGGGGCCGAGTTTGCATCAGCCTGGCTGTGGCTGGTTGAGGGGTGGCTGCTTCAGCCGCATTCCTGCGTCTGGGCTCAGTGGCCCCGACGTGGCCCAGAAAGGGAAGTCGCCAGTGAATCAGCAACAGAACCAGAGCTCAAAGCCGGTTCCTTCTCCCAGCCCAGGCTTGAGTATCTGGGGTGTGTGCGTTGGAGGGTGGGGGCGGAATGTGGGTAGAGGAGCAGGGAGAATGAAATCAAGAAATAACAGGCTTCACAGGAGCGATAATGACATTTTAACTTGAAAATTGCAAGGAGACAGGGCTGCGGAGGCATATGCAAATTTCCATGCAGATGAGATGCAAATGAGCCTGCCCGCTCTTGCCTGGCGCACCTGGATGTGGCTTGGTGACAAATACTAACGGGCACCGCATGGCTGTGTGATTGATTATCAAGGCCAGCTGGGATGACAACTGCACTCCCTCCTTGCACCCCCCCTCCCCTGGAGCTGGGGGAGAGACGAGACTGTTTCTAGAGCGCCCTCTGACAGCAGACCCTGAGGTGTGGTCCTACCTAGTTCCGGGACCGCAAATTTGGGGTATGGCTATTACTTTTATCCGCGCCAGCCTCTGTGGCAGACATCATTAATCAACCATCGAATTCTTCTTACTGAGCCAGCTGTGTGCTCTAGGCAGTCCCTACTAATTGATCAAAGTGGGCATTCATTCATTCATTCATTCATTCATCTAACAAATCTTGTTGAGTTCCTTCCCTGCGCCAAGGATATGTTGAACAGAGACTTTCAGTTCCTGCTCTCGTGAAACTCACAGTTTAGAAAGGGATATGAGCATTAATAAAATATTACAAAATGGCAATTGAGATAGTGCCGTGATAGAGAAGTGCGTGGTTTTAAGACTTGTCCTCAGTGGCCAGGAAAGGCCCACCCTATTGCTGATATCTGAAGCATAAGAAAGACTTAACCAATTGAAAAAGATGGAGAAGAACATTCCAGGCCCTGACACAAGGAAGAACTTCTAAGCAGACATTGTCAACACTATACCTACATTCCCATTCCTTATGATCGCTTTTTGTTTCTTTGCATCCCTTCTGTAGCTTAAAAAAAAAAAAAAAAGCTTTATTGAGGTATAATTCACATACCACACAATTCACCCAAAGTGTACAATCCAATAGTTCTTTATTGTACTCACAGATATACATAGTCAATTTTGGAACATCTTCATGACCTCCAAAAGGAACCCTTTCCTCCTTTCCTCCTTAAGGATTCATACCCTCCCACCCCACATGTTCAGCCCGAAGCAACCACTAAATTACTTTCTGTCTCTACTGATTTGCCTGTTCTGGGCATTTCATATAAATGGAGTCATGTAACATATAATTTCTCTTGACTGCCTTCTTTTCCTTAACCTGAAGCTTCATCCCCGTGTAGCATGGATAGTTCTTTTTCTTTTAGAAATTTTTTATTGTGATAAAAAATATATAACATAAAATTTGCCATTTTAACTATTTTCAAGTGTACAATTCAATGGCATTAATTCCATTCACAAGGTGCAGTCATCACCATTATCTCCGTTTGCATCCCCCCGAACAGAAACTCTGTATGCATTAAAAAATAATTCCCCATTCCCTCCTCCTCCCAGACCCTGGGAAATTTTTTTTTTTTTTCCCAAAGTAGACTCCATGCCCAGCACAGAGCCCAACGTGGGGCTTGAACTCAGGACCCTGAGATCAAGACCTGAGCTGTTATCCAGAGTCAGATGTTCAACCAGCTGAGCCACCCATGTGCCCCAGGCCCCATAACTTCTAACATACCTTATGTTTCTATGAATTTGCTTATGCTAGATATTTCGTAGAACAGAATCATACAATATTGATCCTGTTTGTCTGGCTTATTTCACTGAACATATTGATCTCAAGGATCACCCATGTCATAGCAGACATCAGAACTTCATTCCTTTTATGGATGGATAATTTTCCATCTTATGGAATACTATACTTTGTTTCTCCATTTATCTGTTGGTGGACACTTTGGTTGTTTCCATTTTTTAGCTCTTGTGAATGATGCTGCCGTGGGCATTGGTATACAAGTACCTGGCTGGGTCCCTATTTTCATTTCTTTGGGGTGTACACCAAGGAGTGGAATTGCTGGGTCATTTTATGTTGACCCTTTAGAGGAATGCTCGAACTTTTCCACAGTAGCTGCATCATTTTACATTCCCGTCAGCAACACAAGGGCGTCAATTTCACTATGCCTTTACCAACATTTGTGATTTTCTGCTTTTTGGATGAGAGTCGTCCTAATAGGTATGAGACGATATTTTACTGTTTTTGATTTGCATTTCCCTAATGACTAATTATGTTGAGCATCTTTTCACATGCTCGCTGGCCATTTGTATATCTTTGGAGACATGACTGTTTAATTTCTTTACCCATTTTTAAATTGGGTTGTGTATCTTTTTGTTGTTGACTTGTAGTTCTTTATAGATTTTATTTTATTTTATATATATATAAATATATATACATATATATATGTATATATATATATATATATATTTATTTAGAGAGAGAGAGAGAGAGTGTATGTAAGAGCCAGGGGTGGGAGGGCAGAGGGAGAGAGAGACTCTTAGTCAGGTTCCATGCCCAACACAAAGTCTGACATGAGGCTTGAGCTCATGACCCTGAGATCATGACCTGAGCAAAAATCAAGAGTTGATCGCTTAACCAACTGAGCCGCCCACACGCCCCTGTAGTCCTTCACATATGTTAGATATTAAACCCTTAATATGTATATGATTGGCAAATATTTTCTCCCATTCTGTAAGTTGGCTTTTTTCACCTTCCTAATAATGTCCTTTGATGCACAAAAGTTTTCATCCAGATAAAGTCAAACTTACCAATTTTTACTTTGGTTGCTCATATTTGGGTATCATATCTAAAAATCCACGGTGAAATCCAAGCTCATGAGGATTTACTCCTAAGTTTTCTTTTAAGAGTTTAATAGTTTTGGCTCTTACTTCTGGGTCATTGATCCACTTCCAGTTCATTTTTATATGGTGTGAAGTAGAGGTCCAACTTCCTTCTCTGACATGTGAAAATCTAGCTGTCCCAGTACTGCTTGCTGAATGGACTTGGCACCTTGTTGAAAACCAATTGCCTGTAGATATACAAACTTATTTCTGGACTCTCAATTTTATTCCATCTGTCTGGATGTCTGTCTTTATGGCAATGCCATATTGTTTTGATTACTGTAGGTTTGTAGTAAGTTTTGAAATTGGGAACTGTGGGTTCTCCATCGGTCCTTTTTTTTTTTTTTTTTCCAAGTTGTTTTGGCTATTTGGAGCCGCTTGGAACTCAACCTGAATTTGAGGATCAGTTTTTCCATTTTTGCAAAAAAAGGCTGTTGGAATTTTGATACAGATTACATTGAATCTGTAGATTGCTTTGGGTAGCATTGACATTTTAACAATGTTAAATCTTCCTGTCTATGTACCTGAGATGTCTTTCCATGTTTTTAGGTCTTCTTTAATTTTTTCAGCAATGTTTTAAAGTTTGCAGTGTATAAGTCTTTCACTTCCTTGGTTAAATTTATCCTTAGCTTTTACCCTTTTAGATGCTATTGTAAATGGAATTGATTTCTTTTTTTTTTTTTTTTTAAGATTTATTTATTTATTTGAGAGAGAGGGAGAGTGGGGGTGGGGAGGAAGGAGGGAGAGGGAGAGAGATAATCCTGAAGTAGACTTCCCACTGAGCGCAGAGTCTGATGCGGGGCTCAATCCCAGGACCCTGAGATCATGACCTGAGCCAAAATCAAGAGCTGGCTGCTTAACCAGCTGAGTCACCCAGGTACCCGGCAAGTGGAATTGATTTCTTAATTTTCTTTCCAGATTATCCGTTGCTGATATGTAAAAACACAACTGATTTTTGTGTGTTGATCTTATATCCTGCAAATGTTAGCTCTAGTAGTTTTCTTGTGGGTTAGTTGGAATTTTCTGTATACAGGGTTTTGTCATCTGTGCATAGAGACCATTTTACTTCCTTTCCAATTTGGATCCCTTTTATTTCTTTTTCTTGTCTAATTGCTCTGGCCAGAACCTCCAGTACAATGTTGAATAGCACTGGTGAAAGCAGTCATCCTTGTCTTTTTCCTGATGTTAGGGGGAAAGCTTTCACTTTTGTACCATTGAGTTTAATGTTGTGGGTTTTTCATAAATGCCATTTAGCATGTTGAGTAATTTCCTCTCTCTGCCTGCCTATCTTTTATCATGAAAAGGTGTTTGATTTTGTCAAATGCCTTTCTGCATTGGAATGGTTATGTGGGTTTTTAACTTTCATTCTATTAATATGATATATTTCATTGATTTATTTTCTTATGCTTAACTACCCTTGCATTCCTGAAGTGAATCTCAATTGGTCATGCCGTATAATCTTTTTTAATATATTGTTTGGTTTGCTAGTATTTTGTTGAGGATTTTTTATGTATATTCATAAGGTATATTGGTCTGTAATTTTCTTTTCTTGGGATGTCTTTTTTTTTTTTAAGATTTATTTGTTTATTTGACAGAGAAAGAGACAACAAGAGCGGGAACACAAGCTGGGGGAATGAGAGAGGAAGAAGCAGGCTTCCCGCCAAGGAGGGAGCCCGCCCGATGCAGGGCTCGATCCCAGGGCTCTGGGATCATGACCTGAGCCTAAGGCAGATGCTTAATGACTGAACCACCCAGGCGCCCCACTTGGGATGTCTTTATCTGGTTTTGGTATTAGAACAGGTTGGCTTCATAGGATAAGTTAGGAAGTGACTTCATTCATTTTTTTACGGCTAACTAATGTCCCATTGTTTGAATATACCACATTTTGTTTATCCATTCATTTGTTGATCAATATTTGGGTTGCTTCTACCTTTTGGTTATTATTAATAATTAACTCTAAATATTCATGTACTAATTTTTGCATGGACCCAGGTTTTCATTTCTCTTGGCTATATTCCTCACAATGGAATTGCTGGGTCATATGGTATCTTCATGTTTAACCATTTGAGGACCTGGGAAACTTTTCTAAAGTAGCTGTGCCATTTTACATTCCCACCAGCAGTGTATGAGGCTTCTAATTTCTCTACATCCTCGCCAACACTTGCTTTATTTGACTTTTTGACTCCATCCCTCCTAGTGGACGTGAGGTGGTCCCTCACTATTGTTTGGATTTGCATTTTCCTGATGGCTAATAACGTTGAGCATCTTTTTGACTGTTTATTGGCATTTTTGTGTATCTTCTTTGGAGAAATGCTTATTCAGATCTTTTGCCCATTTTAAAATTGTTTTATTATTATTATTATTACTATTTAGTTGTGAGTGCTTGCTACGTATTCTTTATACTGAATATTATCCTCATGGGCCTGCACCTGCAAAGACTTCCAAAGACTGCCCTTGGACTCCTGGGCCCTGCTTGGAGCAGCACCCTTTTGCAGAGAGCCCCATGGGCCTTGGCAGTATAAAATGCCGTGCGTGGTCCCCGTGTCACCAGGCAGAGGCTGACACTTGGTCTACAACTGCACCTTGGCCTCCTTCCCTTTCTGTCCTGATTGCCTTTCAACAACTCACCTGCACCTGAGCCTCATCTCCAGGTCTGCTTTTAAGGGAACTTGACCTTATAAAGAGTTTGGAATGGTGGAGGAACTAAAAGGGAGTCAGCATTGCCAGAACTCAGAGAGAATGCGGAGACTGAGGGGTATGGTGAGGCTAAAGCCGTAGGCAGAGGCCACACGGAGCTTTGTGCATCACTGCGAGGGGTGGGTCTTTATCTGGAGAGCCACAGGGGGTCCCTGGGTGGTGTTAACCAGGCTGGACCTTATCTGACATTTTGTTAAGGTGCCTCTAGGTTCTGTGTGAAAGACACATGAAAAGGGCCCGAGTGGCTGCAGGGAGACCATGGAGGAGACACAGGACAGCTGTCCAGGGGATCCAGGGGAGAGAGGGTGGAAGCTGGGATGAAGATAGGGAGTGTGGAGGGAGAGAGAAATGAAGGTTAGAGAGAGATGGGCAGGTGGATTTCCGGGCTATGGGGAAGTTCAAGGACAACTGGCGGGTTTCCAGCCTGAGCACCTGGAGAGGTGCTCAGTGCACAGAGAGGGCGGTGGAATTGGGAGGGCAGAGCAGGAGTTCCACACATGAGACGACACTAGTTTACCATCAGCTGCTGGCCCCATCCCATTTCACAGATGGAGCAAGTGAGGCCTGAGGAGGGCAGGGGTTCACCCGGGGTCCCCCATCATGCTCCAAACAGAAGGGGATGGGACTTCGAGAGTCCTGTTGCCTACCCAGAACACTTATTTCCAGGGGCCCCACCGGCTCCAGCCTCAGAAAGCCAGTTTTTTAGGTGGGAGTTTTTTAGGGTGGGGTTTTGAGGCTGATGGATTTATTCCAGGCTGGAGGCCAGTTCACAGTCCCCAGAGGACAGTGTCTCTTTTTTATGAGGGCAGCCTGCACCCTGACTCCGACCAGCCACCCTGTCCAGGTCTGGCGGGCTAACTTGAGGGCAGGAGGGTGGGGGGCGCCCACATCAGAGTGGCCGACAAGTTGGAAGCTTATCTGCGCTCCCAAATTTGCCATTAATCAGACCAGGGTCCAGATCCTGAGCTTTCCCCTCTTTGTCCTGTGACCCCTTTCCTTGTCATCTGACCTTGGGCAGGGCACCTCCTTCTCGCCCGTCTTTATTCAGTCTTCTCATTTGTAACATGGGGACATCCCAAAGTACGACTTTTGTGCCCTCAGGATTGTAAGAGTACAGATGGATAAAAAAGTACCTTGTAAACTGTAAAGTGCCTTAACTTCTATTTTGGCTCAGTCTTACCTCTGCGCCAAGCCACCGCCCAGTCGGTTTCTAAGGCTTTGCTCCCTGACCAGACAGTCACCCCTCTGGAGAGGGAAAGAGGTCTGGTATGGAGTTCAGGGATGCAGAGATCTTATCACTCTGGCCCAGGAGGCTTGATAAACCCATTGTGCAGGTGGAAAAACTGAGAGGCAGCCCTCTGCTCAGAGTCCTCAGGCTGTTAAGCTTAGCTTCAAAGGCAGGGCTCTCATTCTAAAGATGAGAAAATTCCTTATTCACTTAGTGACCTGATTGGACAGATAAACCAGAGGGGAAGCAACCTGCCCAGGGTCATGTGGGCAGTCAGCAGCAGTGGGTAAATGCCGCTGGAGGTCCCTGCCTCCCAGGCCTTGCCCCTCCCACCACCCCTTGCCCACCAACCCCTCAAGCACGAGAAAGGAACCCCCATCAGGGTGAGCTAGACGAAGTCATGTCACTGGCAGACTTTCCACCAGCATGGAGGGAGCCTGCACCTCCGCTCCCCAGAGCGGCCTCTGAGAGGCTGAGGCTTCGCTGACACATGGCTCTGTGGTCACTCGTGGGACGTCTCCTGGGGGAGACCACACGCCACACCCCCACCATGGACAGGTTAGGGCAGAAGTCAGTTAATCAGAAAGCTAATTAAGAAGTCCACAAGAGGGACGCCTGGGTGGCTCAGTTGGTTGAGCAGCTGCCTTCGGCTCAGGTCATGATCCCAGCGTCCTGGGATCGAGTCCCGCATCGGGCTTCTTGCTCTGCAGGAAGCCTGCTTCCCCCTCTGCCTCTGCCTGCCATTCTGTCTGCCTGTGCTCGCTCGCTCTCCCTCTCTCTCTCTGATAAATAAATAAAAAAATCTTTAAAAA